>NC_047098.1:23243552-23546582 GCF_902459505.1 Geotrypetes seraphini
ACAGCACAGGTGCAATGAAAGAGATGCATAAAGGCCTAACCCACCCCGGCAAACAGCAGAACGGCTGAAGGACCACAGAGAAACCAAGCAAGATGGAGGAAGAAAGAGAGAGAGCACACACAAGAGGAGAACCAGGGTGAAAAAAAAAAGTATAGCAATGGCAGCACAGTACAGCTTCTGTTGTTTTGAATAGCTGAGAAAAATATCGGGGGAAAAAAACTCATCTCCAGCGGTTTTTCTGCTCTGGCTTCTTGCTGCTCTGTGACCTGCAGTAATACGCAAAGAACGACTGCAGGGAGAAGGGGCAGACAGGGCAACAGGTCAAATGCCAGAAGGCAAAGGGAAATCCATTGTGGAAAAAAAAAAAGAGTACAGACTCCTGCCAGAATCTGCAGTCCAGGACACATTCATGAGCACATGCACATCTCTGCCAGCAGGGTGCAGACCTGAGCTTAGCAAGGCTGTCTCTTCACAAGAGCAAGCTGGTAGGAGCCAGAGGAACATTATTACAAGAAACTCAAGCAAGACAAAACCAAACCTAATCCCATCGAAAAGGTGAGAAGAAGATGCTCCAAGTTCCAGGCCCCATATGCTGATACAGTGGAACCTCGGAATCCGAACGCTCCAGAACTCGAAGAACTTAATCTGAACGCTGCTTTGGAATCCAAACTGCAAGCGGTGCGCAGCCCAAAGCTTCCCCTCTGACACAGCTTCCTGTTTCCGCCTGGGAGGGAAGCTTTGGCTGAGCACCACTTGCAGTTGCCGTTGCCAGTGGGGGGCCTGATCTTGCTGTCTTTGCCAGTGAGGGTCCCAATCTTGCTGTCTGAGTTTGTGGGACCAAGGAACGGATTAATCCAGTTTCTATTATTTTCAATGGGAAAAATTGTCTTGGAACTCAAACGGGGTTCCGGAACGGATTAAATTTGGATTCCAAGGTACCACTGTATATCCTTTGTGCCCCTCAGTGGCATAGTAAGGGGGGCACTGTCTTGGTAGGGGGTGCCCCCATGCCACACTTGTACCCCCCTCCCCCCACATAGCTCTTTAAATCTTTGCCACTGTGTACAAACACCCTGACCTGCTGCTCATGCCGGCCTGGCTCCCTCTGAAATCATTTCTGGGTCACGGGGCCAGGAAGTGATGTCAGAGGGAAAGCCAATGCCAGCACAAGCAGCAGGCCAGAGAAGCTGCTCGCACTAGTGAAAATATAGAGGTACAGGGGTGGAAAGGGATGATGCAAGCGTGGCATAGGGGTAGAGAGGAGGGAACCACCACCCTGGGCAGCTCCTACCCTCGCTGCACCACTGGTGTCCCTCCTCCCCAAACTAACTCCAAGCCCTATTCACAGACAAGCAGCAAAAGGAAGATGCCTCACACCCGGGAGGATACTGTCCCTATACTTTTACTTCATCAACTACAGCAAAGCTTAATTCGGGAGCTGAGAGACGGCAGAGGCATCGCCCTGAAGTGGGAAGTCAGCTTTACGGGGACCCCGAGGGAAGGAAGTCCCCCTGCTGAAGGGGCTGCAGCACCCAAGCATCATCCAGGCAGGTACCCACCCCTGGGCCACCACAGTTGTGGAAAGAATTGTCTGAGTTTCTTTTATTCCCTATGGGGAAATTTGCTTTGCTGTACGAGTACTTTGGATTACGAGCATGCTTCTGGAACGAATTGTGCTCGTAAACCAAGGTACCACTGTACTTAAATGCTCAGGATCTCTGGTTTCCGCAGCTTGCGGGCACATGCAGCTATTAAGGAAAGCACAAGCTTGCTGTATATCTCAATTTTTTTTGAGCCATACTTCCTGCTTCCTAGGGACAACCTGGCTAAGAACCAGATCCAGCTTTCTGGGAACCGCAAGTCCCTGTTCTCTGTGCAGGGCCCGGTGCTGTGGAAGGCCCTTCCTCTGTTTTTGCGTCAATCTTCCACGTTTCGGCAATTTAGGAAAAGTTTGAAAATTCACTGGCACAAATGAAGCTCTTCCCAGGGAATAAAGTATATTCATTATGAACTTACATACGTTCTGTTTTGTTAATTCTGTATAGCTTTCTTTTGTGAATTTACATATCTTGTTCTACTTTTGTCGACTCTCTAGAAGAGAATGACACAGTGGCTGTTACCCGCGGATTGCTGCAGGTAGCCACGGATAACCCGCCAAAACAGTGGGAGGAAAAAAGTGCTCACTACGGGTACGGGGACAAGGCCATCCACCGCCCCGTGTGGAAGTGCTTAGGGGGGAGGGTTCTTCGAGTGGGCAGACATGTTGGGCCGATGGCCCTTTTCTGCCGTCATATTCTATGTTTCTATGTTAAGGGAGGGAATGTGCTTGGTCACCGATGAGCTTCTCGAAGAGAGCGGGAGCCATGCTCAAGACCCAGCCCAACAGCGATCAGCAGCAAAAGGCAGGCTCTTCTGGCACCAGCACATCCTGTGGATTGGTGCTGTGTGCCGGTGCCAGATCGCGGTAAGGGTTTGGGTTTGGGCGAGCGGGCAATGCCTGTTCTCGGGGGGGTGGGGGCTTGTGGATGGGGGGGGGGGGCAATTCCGGTTATCAGGGGTGGGGTGGAAGTGCGCCAGTGGCCTCGGGGTTGGGGGGGTCGTTTTGGGACGGGGTGGGGTGGGGTGGAAGCTAGCAGCGCTGGTGGCCTCATTGGGGGGGGGGGGAATGTGGAACCAATCAAGCGAGTTTCCCTTACTTCCTATGGGGAAACTCGCTTTGATATACGAGCACTTTAGTTTACGAGCATGCTTCTGGAACGAATTATGCTCGCAAACCAAGGTTCTACTGTATCTATGTACTGACACACACACACACATACACTTGTACATGTAAACACGCACAGATATAAAAGCCAACCCACCAAAAACTGAAACCATACTTCCACAAAGATAAAGCACCATAATCCAAAAATGGAAAGAAAAGGAAAACCAACCAGGGATGGTAAATTCTGGGTAAAATTTATCGTATTGTTGAAGACATATGTAAGAGGGATCTTCGAAAAGTTTACACACTCTATTTGTTTAACACTATTTATTGAATGGGGTCCCAAAACACATATTCAATGTCTTGCAAGTTAACAAGACATTTGCATGGAAATTTTAGATAGAACGATGCCTCAAGAGCTAAAACTCTTGTTTTTAATTTAAAAAATTATTTCCTTCTTAATTGCGTAGCTCTTGATACATCAGAAAAATTCTAACCAAATCTCCACAAAATTTTGTCAACCTATTTGTAAGATAAGTTTTCATTATTAACATTTTATCTGTCTCACTCATGCATGTTATTACCAGAGTGGTAGCATGTCTCCCCATTGTCGTGGGCTTGGAAAGGAATTTTGTTTGTATGTATAAATATTGTTTAAATTTTGTGTAAGAATCCTTTTTTTTCCTGGTATCATCTGATATTGTAATCATTAAATTTATATAAATAAAAAAAACAAAAAAACAAACTATTTATTAAATATCTCAAAAGCAAATTACATCACTTTTTCCACATAATCACCCTGGTTTGCGATACATTTTTCCCAGCGTCCTACTAACGTCTTAATGCCATCAGAAAAGAATGTTTTCGATTGAGCGTGAAAATATGAAAATGCGGAAACTTTTTGAAGGACCCTCATAAGAACATGCCTCCGCCGAGTCAAACCAGAGGTCCATCTTGCTCAGCGGTCCGCTCCCGTGGCGGCCCTTCAGGCCTAATTGCCTGAACAGTGTCCCTGACTAATTCTATACTGTCTCTACTCCTCTCCCTATAACTGACCTCTACTCCTCTCCCTATAACTGACCTCTACTCCTCTCCCTATAACTGACCTCTACTCCTATCTGTACCCCTCTATCCCTTTGTCCTCCAGGTATCTATCCAAACCTTCTTTGAAGCCCTGTAGCGTGCTCCTGCTTATCACATCCTCTGGTAGCGCGTTCCATGTATCCACCACCCTCTGGGTGAAAAAGAACTTCCTAGCGTTTGTTCTAAACCTCTCCCCCTTTCAATTTCTCCGAGTGCCCCCTTGTACTTGTGGTTCCCCATAATTTGAAAAATCTGTCCCTATCTACTCTTTCTATGCCCTTCATGATCTTGAAGGTTTCTATCATGTCTCCTCTAAGTCTCAACAATAAAGTTTGTCCATCCACATGCACACCCTAAAGATATACACATACAAACAAACCAGAACTATTGTATACACACATCCTCTGGCAATGCAGACACAAACAGAGACAGGTGTTAACACGTACACACAAACACACATGCAGAAGGACTGGAAGTAATTCCTTTCGTTATGCTCTGCATACTTTTTCCACTTGTTTTTTTCATTCTTTTTGTTCAACTCTGTGGTATTCTCTGGTCCCTCTGAGTGCGTGGGCAATTGCTCCTACATTCTACGAGTGCCGCTCACAAAAATACTGTCCCTCTCTCTCCTTTGGAGAAGGCATCCTCTTTTTCACCAAAAAGGCCACTAATCCTCTTCACTAGGGTTACCGGACATCCGGATTTCCCCGGATATGTTCTCCTTTTGAGAACATGTCCGGGAGGAGGGGGTCTAGACGGCTTTTCAAAAAACCCAGCTTTCCTCCACATCGTGTTGGGTAGGAGGGCATTCGTGTATGTGCGGACATCCTGCCCGATGAGAGCAGGCAGTGGGGGGGGGGGCGCGGAATTGAGGGTGGGACTGGGACGTGATGAGGCGGGGAAAGGTGGAGCTGGGGGCGGGTCTAGGGTCAGGATTTTCCAAATGGAAAATGTGGTAACCCTACTCTTCACCATTAATCAGCTTCCTTTCTGTGAATATTGCATTTATCCAATCAGACATCCCCTTTTCCATTAAAGCCAACCTTCTATCTCCGTAATAATTCAGAATTCATCTCTCCAGTCACTCAACTTCCACTCCTCCAGTCTAGTAGTCTGCAACCAACTACAGGAACTCATCCTGCCTGGCAAGAACAAAGTGCCGGGTTTTGAAAAGCCGTCCGTACTCCCGGACATGTCCAGGGAAATCCGAACGTCCGGTAACCCTAGCCTATGAATGATGATCCAACAGCTAGAGGAACATGCAAGGAATATTTCAGGTGCAGCTCCACCATTGAAGAACTTGGGTTTTCCACACAATCCACTTTTCTTCCCTGACTTGTGCAAATAGGCCTGGTAGTGAGCCTCTCTGCACATAATCCAGCATCCCTCCAGATGCCCCCATATGCTATCTCTGCAGGCATCCCCTTCCCCACCCAATTAACTTTCAGACCCAAAGATCCCCACCCTGACCTTTGATAATTAACCTCAACAACCATGATCATCCCAACACTCCCCCCCAAAAAAATGGTTCATAGACAAAACCGCGCGCCGACAACTGAGTGCAAGACGGAGGCACGCGCCGAAGAAAATGACAGTTTTTAGGGGCTCTGACGGGGGTTTTTGTTGGGGAGCCCCCCCCTCTTTACTTAATACAGATCGCGGCGGCGTTGTGGGGGGTTTGGGGGGTTGTAACCCCCCTCATTATACTGTAAACTTTACTTTTTCCCTGTTTTTAGGGAAAAAGTGAAGTTTTCAGTAAAATGTGGGGGGTTACAACCCCCAAACCCCCCACAACGCCCCCACAACGCGGCGCGATCTGTATAAAGTAAAGTGGAGGGGGTTCCCCACACACACACCCCCGTCGGAGCCCCTAAAAACAGTTATTTTCTTCGGCGCGCACCTCCACCCTGCGCTCAGTTGTCCGCGCGCGCCTTTGTCTTCCGCGGTTTTGACCTGACACCAAAAAAATAACCAATCCTGATAAAGTGAATAATCAGACATGTAGAGTTTGCCCAATAATGATGGCAATTTCTAAACGCCATATATTTGTGGAAATGAGTTATTTGAAAACTGCCCCTCCTCCCTCCAGATAAAAGTATCCATTGAGAACTCATTCAACGTGTTGGACCACAGCCGCTCTTTGTACCCACTCCAAAACCTGCCGCCCTAGGTAACTACCTACATAATTTGCCTGATGGTGAAGCTGGCCCTGGAATCTTTCCTTCTAGTCCTTCCCTGACTAAGGCCTAGATATCACTAAACTCACTGATCCGTGGGCCAACCGTGGCCAGGCGACCGATTCATTAAAGAGTCCCCATGCAAATTATCTGATCGGATGCTCGCCCCATGCATCGCTGCAGAGCGATCGCCACGCACGCGCAGACCACCCTGGTTGGCTCTAGATGCACTCCGTGCATGCGTTTGGTTTTCGAGGACAAAACAAACGGGGGGAGGGGTGGCTGCAATACTACGGAGCACCCATCCGAGCAGGAAAAGCGGCCAGACCGGAACGGTGTCAGGTCAAAAGCGCGCCGCGACAAAGGCACGCCCAGACAATTGAGCGCAGCGCGGAGGTACGCGCCGCTCTAAATTACTGTTTTTAGGGCTACGACTGGGGGGCATGGGGGGGAACCCCCCCACTTTACTTAATAGACATTGCGCCGCATTGTGGGGGCGTTGTGGGGGGTGTGGGGGGTTGTAACCCCCCACATTTTACTGAAAACTGAACTTTTTCCCTGTTTTTAGGGAAAAAGTTCAGTTTACAGTAAAATGTGGAGGGTTACAACCCCCCAAACTCCCCATAACGCCGGCGCGATGTCTATTAAGTAAACTGGGGGATTCCCCAACAAAACCCCCCGTCGGAGCCCCTAAAAACTGTAATTTTGTGTGGCGCACGCCTCCACGCCGCGCTCAATTGTCGGCGCGCGCTTTTGTCTTTCGCGCCGTTGTCTATGAACCGACCGGAACAGAACACGCCGTAGTGCAGCCCCGCTTTAAACCCACTGGTTAAAACCATGGGCTCGCAGAGAGGCAGGGCGGCAGAGAGCAGGGCACTT
The DNA here is from genome assembly GCF_902459505.1 of Geotrypetes seraphini. Classification (NCBI taxonomy): domain Eukaryota; kingdom Metazoa; phylum Chordata; class Amphibia; order Gymnophiona; family Dermophiidae; genus Geotrypetes; species Geotrypetes seraphini. Next base: position 23,250,396 of record NC_047098.1, read on the forward strand.
TTTGCACAAGGGAGATGTTTTATTTCAGGGCGGCAGGGCTGGGATTTCAGGGCGGCAGAGAGCAGGACAGTCGGAAAGGATGTGAGCGACAGGTCCTCAGCAGTCCAGTCCAACTGGTGTTCCTTCTTCTGTTTAGCGAATCGCTGCCTTCCTACTTTGCATGCCATTTCCCCTCATTTGCATGGGCGCATCAGATCGGGTCGGAGGTTGATCGGCCAGGAGGTTAGTGAATCGGGTCGGTGTCGGGATATGATCGGTGAGTTTAGTGAATCTAGCCCAAAGGACTCCCAAAGTACACTCTGACACAGGTCCTGCAGTGATTCATTACTAATTCCACTCACTCTGGCAATGGATGACTGGCATTTCGCTGTAGGTCAGGGGTGTCAAAGTCCCTCCTCGAGGGCCGCAATCCAGTTGGGTTTTCAGGATTTCCCCAATGAATATGCATGAGATCTCTTCGCATCCAATGAAAGCAGTGCATGCAAATAGATCTCATGCATAGTCATTGGGGAAATCCTGAAAACCCGACTGGATTGCGGCCCTCGAGGAGGGACTTTGACACCCCTGCTGTAGGTGATGGAAGAATGGGATGATAATCTGTAACTTACCTGCAATAATCCTCCTGTGTTCTATGGCAAGCAAGAAAGAAAGGAAAGGAAAAGAATGCATTAGAGACATCACCCATGGATAAACACCCTTTGCTCTATTCCAGGGGTAGGCAATTTCGGTCCTTGAGAGCCGGAGCCAGGTCAGGTTTTCAGGATATCCACAATAAATATGCATGAGATAGATTTGCATCTCAAGGAGGCAGTGCATGCAAATCCATCTCATACATATTCATTGTGGACATCCTGAAAACCTGACCTGGCTCTGGCTCTCGAGGACCGAAATTGCCTACCCCTGCTCTATTCCAAAGCACGTCCAAAGCTGGCAGACGCTGGACCAAAGCAGCTCCACCAATGCACTCGTTGAGGGTTAACTTTAGCCAGATTTGCACACATGTACCATACAGGATTAAGGTACCACTCACTGTGAGTGAAGCTTACACTTCAGCACTGCGGTTTGCATACGCCGTCTCCCTGCAGACTCTCAGAGCAGATGCGCAGGTAGGTGTCACCCTTGAGAACCCAAGATGGATTCTGTACTCTTTTGCTGCCCTGGCCTGGACCTCTTCCCTTCAAGACCCTTTTGTACAAGGAAGAGATCAGAGTCTCTCCACAGCTTCAGACACAGCTTCAGGACTAGTAAAGCCATACATATGAGTTACGGCGGCCATGCACTGCTCTCTTCTCTCCCTACCTCCAGTATTTAGCACTAAACTCACTGAGCACTGGAGTGGGACACAGGACTGGCACAAGGGCATTAGATGCTCTATGTAAACTCTCTTGTGCCCACTCCTTTCTCAATAAGCTTTCAGGCCCCTCCCCCCCAAGATTCTACTGATGAAACTCAATCACGATCACATCAATACTAACCCTCTCAGGTTCAATCACCTGGATAGTTCTGAATACCAGCATTAACTACCTAAGCTGAAACCAGCTATTCCATGGGCGGTTCAAGGGTGGAGTCAGCACTTAACCAGTTAAGTGAGCAGACCATATAAAATTGCAGACATAGTGGTCTTAGCTTCAGCATTTAACTTAACCAGTTAGGGCTAAATATTGGCATTTCATGAGTTAAATGCCAGCTGTCTACATACACCCAGATAATTATCAATGCCGGTCTGTACACATGGCTCAGTGCTGATTACCTGAAACCTAAATCATCCTACTGAAACCGACTATCTACCAACGTATGGAAACAGACTACTTGCTATGTAATGTAATGTAACCGGATTTATCTTCCAATGTTATTAAGTCTATACCCTCAATCTGTATTCTCCAATGTCAGGTACCCTCCTGGAAATGTCCAGTTCTCTTCTTATGTAATCCGCTTTGAACCGCAAGGTACAAGCGGAATAAAAATCACTAATGTAATGCAATGTAATTATCTGGGCATAACGCTGGTGGCGGCTGAATATTTACCCCTTAAATATTAAACATTATAATGTAATGTAATTTATTTCTTATATACCGCTACATCCGTTAGGTTCTAAGCGGTTTGAAGAAAGTATACATTAAGATTATAAATGAGAAGTAAGAAGGTACTTAAAAAATTCCCTTACTGTCCCGAAGGCTCACAATCTAACTAAAGTACCTGGAAATTAATAAAGAAGAGAAAATAAAGATGGTTGAAAAAAGAAAAATTCTATATGAACTTATAGGATGGAAATTAAACTGACAGTGAAGAACTGTATGAAAAATACATATGGAATGCAGTTAGAGAGGGTAGGTTACAATCTATTTATGGTATTTGTTTAATTGGAAGGTGTTAAGGTGGGTAATTTGGGGGAAGGTTATCTGAAGGTAGGTGAATCTTCTGGAGGTAAAAGAGGAGGGGTTAAGATATTTGGATGAATTTTTTGAAAAGCAGGGTTTTGATTTCTTTTCTGAATGTTTTGAGGTTGTCTGATATTGTCATAAGATTGGAGATGGAATGGTTGATTTTTGCTGCTTGTGTTGCCAGAAGGTTGTCAAACATTTTCTTGCGTTGTGTGCCTTTGAGTGGGGGAAGGCGAAAGGGTTCGAGGTTCTTCTGTGTCTTGAGGTGGAGATTTGGTTTAAGCGGTTGTTTAGATAGGACAACAAAACATATATATATATATATATATAAAATATAATAAAATATAAGACAACAAAACACAGAACGTACTGTATACATAAGCTGTTTTGTAATAGGGTACTTAGGCAGAAGAGGCACATAGGAACATAGGAGTGGGGGAATAGTCTAATGGTTAGTGCAGTGGCCGCAATCCAGGGGAACTGGGTTCATTTCCCATGGCAGCTCCTTGCGACTCTGGACAAGTCACGTAACCCTCCATTGGCCCAGGTACAAAATAAGTACCTGTATATAATATATACAGTAAACTGCTTTGATTGTAACCACAGAAAGGTAGTACAGTACCCTCCCCCCCCCCCCCCCGGCGAATTCATGATTCAGAGTTCGCGGCTTCAGCCATTCGCAGGGGGGGGGCGGTTCTTAGTCCTCCTGCTGCTTTCACCATCGATTATTATTAGCGCGGCCACTGCAAGGGAGATTGGGGGGGGGGGGAGAGAGAGAGGAGATTGGTGGCAGTTGCAACGGTAGAGCGCGCACACGCGATGGAGCCTTCCAGCCGACGGCGACCAAAATGGAGCGGGGAGGTGGGCCCTAAAAGAAATCAGGCCTTTTTGGACCACATCCATTTTTTGTGGATTTTCACAATTCGCGGGGCTCCTGGAACATAACCCCCCCGCGAATTTCGGGGGAGTACTGAATATCAAATCTCATACCTTTTCCCTAGGTTACACACCTGTGAGATAAAGACCTATATACAACTTGTATGTATCTTCATAAAACAGCCTACCCAGAACTCCTGCACTAAAGATACATCTGTTCTGGGACAGGTGCAAGCAAGGTACCAGTTAGAAACTGTACATTTTTTTTTCCAGCACTTGTGGAAGCTGTTGTTTCACCAATTGGTTGTATGCCCCTAGAAACATAGAAAGATGACGGCAGAAAAGGGCCACAGCCCATCAAGTCTGCCCACTCTACTGACCCACCCCATTAAGTCTGAGTGCTGATGACTTAGTTCCTTTGCTTGACCCTCGTAGGGATCCCACGTGGATGTCCCATCTATTCTTAAAGTCGAGCACGCTGGTGGCCTTGATCACCTGCCTCGGAAGTTTGTTCCAATGATCCACCACCCTTTCCGTGAAGAAGTACTTCCTGGTGTCACCACTAAATTTCCCTCCTCTGAGTTTAAGCGGGTGCCCCCTTGTGACCGAGGGTCCCATGGGAAAGAATATGTCGTTTTCCACCTCGACACGACCTGTGACGTATTTAAATGTCTCAATCATGTCACCCCTTTCCCTGCGCTCCTCTAGAGTATAGAGCTGCAATTTGCCCAGTCTTTCTTCATATGAGAGACCCTTGAGTCCGGAGACCATTCTAGTGGCCATCCGCTGGACCGACTCGGCTCGAAGCACATCTTTATGGTAATGCGGCCTCCAGAATTGCACACAGTATTCCAGATGAGGTCTCACCATGGATCTGTAAAGTGGCATTATGACTTCAGGTTCTCTTGATACATCCCATCATTTGCCTTGCCTTGGATGAGGCCTTCTCTACTTGTTTGGCAGCCTTCATGTCTGCACTGATGATAACTCCCAAGTCCCGTTCTTCTGAAGTCCTAGCTAGTGCTACTCCATTCAAGGTGTATGTTCTGCATGGATTTCTACTGCCGAGATGCATGACCTTACACTTCTTAGCGTTGAAGCCCAGCTGATGCAGCCTTGTTGGTGAAACGTAGCCACGTCAAGCACCGTCTCCTGAGAGCATTAATTTAAAAAGATTTTTCTTCATATGGCCTGCTTCTTATCCACAATTAATGTGCATGAGATTGATTTGAATGCATTGCCTCCACTGTATGCAAATCTCCTTAATGCATATTCATTGCAGATATCCTGAAAACCTGAGTGGCAAGGATATACTCCAGAACCGACTTGGGAAGCACTGCTCGACAATTTTATAAAAGTCTGCTTCTGCATATGAATGCAGCTTTATCTATGGAAATGACTTTAAAAATTAGACCCAATGAGGCAAATTCAGTAAATAGGACTTCCATTATATAGTTGAATACTAACTTAATCCTGGCAGCTCTTCAGAAACCTGAGTCTGATTCCAGAGTCTGGTTTTTGTTTTTTAGGCCATCCAGAGCTGAGAATACTAGAGTGGCAGAATTCACAATGCTAGACAGAAAGGAGCCTTGTTTTTGTAGCACAACAGTGTACCCCAGTGGTCACACTAGGGAAGTGCAGCATGAGATACCAGGAGGTGGTCTAGTACAGTGTTCTTCAACCGCTAGTGCGTGGACCAGTGCCGGTCCGCAGAAATTTCCTGCTGGACCACAGGGCCGGCACGTGCCTCAGGCCTGAGACAGTGTTCTTCAGCCGCCGGTCCGCAGTGCGATCGTTATCTTCAGGCTGGCTCCCTCTTCCTTGCTGCCGCAGTGCACAAACCTGTGGGCAGCGGCTCCTACCTGTGTCCTGCGCCTGAACTGGAAGCCTTCTTTCTGACGTCGAAATGTCAGAGGGAATGCTTCCGGATGAGGCATGGGACGTTTGAGGAGCCACTGCCCGTATCTTTGTGCACTGCGTCAGTGAGAAAGAGGGAGCCGGCCCAAAGATAACGTCAGGGGTGGCATAAAACGGCCAGGCAGGAGCAGGCCAGAAGTTAAGGCAAAGCATGGAGGGAGAGAGACAACAAAGGTAGGGGGAATGATTTTAGTTTTGAATTTAGTAATTGATTTACATCTGCTGTCTATGTTTTGCAATGTTCAGGAAGAAATGCGTTTGTTTCTTTTTCTCTGGGGTTGTACCGCAAGCAGAGTCTTGCATCTTAGGGTTTGTTTGTATATATTAGTACTTTTAGTTTTTAGTCCCATATTTGCATAGGAGTTATCTGTGTTCTAGTAGGAATGAATGTTGAGAAGCATACAGTATTCTTTGGGTAGTTTAATTTTGTGGTTAACCATTCATTATGTGTAATAAGATTATATTGTGTGTGTGTGTATATATATATATATATATATATATGAAAAATGAATGGAAAAAATGATGTTACAAAATAGTACTATTATGGGGTAGGGTCTGGGGAGGAGATTGGGTGGAGACGGGCGGGGTCTGGCCCACAACTTAACCCAGTGTTCTTCAACTGCCGGTCCGCAGACCAGTGCCGGTCTTCAAAATAATTAGTTTATTTCCGCCGGTCCATAGGTGTCAAACAGTTGAAGAACACGGAACTAGTACAGTTGTTTTTAAAGGGTGGACTAGATGGATCAGGGGAAAGGGTAAAATATGTGTGCCTTGGAAGGATGGAACCCTTGGTCGGTACAAAATGAAAGTTTATGGCACCACAGCCTTTACAGGGAACAGTTCTGACTGTATTGGAAGCCTAAGAAACTCATAGAAGAAAAACTACTAGGACAAAGAAAGAAAAACCCTATACATGGCAGAACCAAACCTCACAACATCAGCACATCCAGCTTCACAGACGGAAATGATACAGATCAGACAGGGAGAAAGCTTTTGGCTGCCAACAACTCAAGTGGCCTTCAGTGGCACAATTCCTTTAGTCAAGGTGTCAGGATCCAGCCACACTGGCATCCCAGGTGTCTTTAAATAAATACGTTGAAGAGTAAGCAAAAAGACAGACAAGGGCTCTCTGCTGTGCAGCACCCTCTTCTATTCCAGGACTGAGACCCTCTCACCTAGCTCAGCTAATGCACCTCATGCCTGTTCTATTCTAGTATGGACTGGAGAATGGCACAGGAACAAATTTTTCCACATCCCCGCGGGAACTCATTTTCCCATCTCGTCCCAGCGAGTTCTTTTCCTGTCCCTGCCCCATTCCTGCAAGCTTCATCCTCATCTGCACAAGCCTCAAACACTTTCAAATCATAAGTACCAACATTCTAGAGCTCAGAGTGTGATGTCATAGTGCCTCATTCCACCAATGCCTAAGCTCTGTCCTCATCTGCACAAGCCTCAAACACTTTAAAATCCTAAGTAGCAACATTCTAAAGCTCAGATTGTGATGTCATAATACCTCATTCCACCAATGCCTAAGCTCCGTCCTCATCTGCACAAGTCTCAAACACTTTAAAATCATAAGTAGCAACATTCTAGAGCTCAGATTGTGATGTCATAATGCCTCATTCCACCAATGCCTAAGCTCCGTCCTCATCTGCACAAGTCTCAAACACTTTAAAATCCTAAGTAGCAACATTCTAGAGCTCAGATTGTGATGTCATAATGCCTCATTCCACCAATGCCTAAACTCCGTCCTCATCTGCACAAGCCTCAAACACTTTAAAATCATAAGTGTTCAAGGCTTGTGTGGTAAAGGCACAGCTTACAGGAATGGGGCAGGGATGGGGACAAATTTGTCCCCGTGTCGTTTTCTAGTATGGAACTCCACCCCACCCTCCAATACCACAGAAAAAAAAGCCATGGTCAGTGAATCTCATTCTGCCCTGTACCAAGATCCCCACACAAAGCTCTATCAATGCATCTTATTCCTACTCTCCCATCTAATATAAGAGGTTTTTTTCACCCCAAGCCAACAGTGGCAAAATCGTGATATTTGGGATTACAGTGACAAGCCTTCTTCTGATATAAAATCATTTTGCCGTCAGATATATCAGAGACCCCCCTCCTTAGGCCAGTCTCCCCCAACATGTGTACATTTATGTGAAACACCTCCTAAAAGCAGTTAATAAATCTTAATAAATAATTTTAACAGGATATGTGTGTGCATGTGTGTGTTTTTAAGCCCCTTCCTACAGCACGTGCTGTCAAACTAAAAAGCATTTCACCCCAGGGTGGGGAGAGTTCAAACTTTGAAGTTCAGTTTCAGCTGGAGGAAGATGAAAACTTCAAATTAATTCCTTTCAGTCGGGGCTCTATAACAGACAGCAGATGCACCACTCGTTGCTGGATAGAAGTTCACACAAGACCTGAGAGCAAACGAGTCCCTCAACCCAGCAATCAGATGATGGTCACAGAAACATACAGTAGAAACAGATAAAGACCATAGAAACATAGAAATAGACGGCAGATAAGGGCCCACGGCCCATCTAGTCTGCCCACCTTAATGTCCCTCCCCTACCTTTGCCCTGTGAAGAGATCCCATGTGTCGATCCCATTTGGCCTTAAAATCAGGCACGCTGCTGGCCTCAATCACCTGTAGTGGAAGACTATTCCAGCGATCAACCACTCTTTCAGTGAAAAAGAATTTCCTGGTGTCACCTCGTAGTTTCCCGCCCCTGATTTTCAACGGATGCCCATGTGCCCTGTGTCCAGTCTGCCCGTCTACTCTTCCCAGGGGGATGCATCAAAGTCGGTATCCACTGTATGTATTTTCCTCTGATCTGTTTCAGATACCTCCTCTCTCCCCTTATCCCTCAATTTTATAAAAAGTGCTAAAAATTGCGCACACAGAGAAAGGCAAACACCCAATTTGCAGGCGCAGTTTAACTGAATAACGAGCCAACCTGGGATCGTAATGAGCAACTATTGGTGCTAATTAGCTTTAATTAAAAGTTATTTACACACAAGTCAAAAAAAGGGGAGCATGGAAATGGGAGTACCACGGGAGGATCGGGGGCATTTCTTGAATTTAGGGGTGTAGTTACAGAATAAGGGGATTCCGCACCCAATTTAGGTGGAAATATTTGCATCACGTTTCACTGGATGCAAATGGACACATCTAAAGTTAGGCAGGGTTCCTAGGCGAGAGCACTATTCTGTAAACTGTGCCTAACTTTAACCACTGTTTATAGAAAGTGCTTATACTGTATAGTGTTTTCCTTCAGCTAGAGAATGACACAGTGACAGTTACCCGCGGCTAGCCCGCTGGAATGGGGGGGGGGTAAAAAAATCAACTGGTTGCCGCGGATATGGAATCAAGGCCATTCACCGCCCCTTGGAGCGGGGGTTTTGTGAACCTGTATTATTTGTGTTTATAAATCACAATTGTACAAAATATTGTTTATTTTATACTTTAATAAAATAAGCTCAATATAAAATCATAACTATTCGAGGCTTGTGCGGATCAGATGGTTTGCGGGCACTGGGACCGAGCTCACAGGGTCAGGGTGGAGACAGAAACCGAGCTCACGGGGACAGGACGGGGATAGGGACCGAGCTCACGGGGACAGGGTGGAGATAGGAACTGAGCTCATGGGGATGGGACGGGGATAGGGACCAAGCTCACGGCGAATCTATATATATATATAGAATATAGAATCTAGCCCTTAGTGTGCAATGAAGTGGTCTTAACTTTGTAGGAGCCAGCACTTTGGTGTAAGAGCAGAGTGCTGGTGGCCAGTCTGTTCCCCAAATGCAGTCTGTGGCCCCAATGCTCTAAGCTTGCCATGCCTTTAAAGATTGACTCTAAATCAGATCTAACTGGTTTAGTGTTAAAGTATTTCAGCTCCCGATGCACAAATTAGCTAAATGCGTGTGAATGGGTTGAGCGGTCACCTCCCATCACTGCACCACCCCCAGGCACTTCTGATCTTCTTTTCCTTCTTCCACCAGGTTCTTCTACACTCATCAATACCCTACGCTCTCTAAAACATGACCAGGCGCCTCCAAACACTTCCCTGATCCCTTTAGCTGCAAAAGATTGCTCCAGCCACCACCGTCCCTCTGGTCGCCACCGGGTCCTCTCCAACCCTGGACTTCTGGGTATTCTGGCCACTTCCGGTACCAGTCTCTCAGCTGGTCGTCACCAGTCCCTCCACCAGACATTCACCAGTCGACATCGGCCAATGATCTCTGGATCTTCGGGCTGCTTTCCTCTGGGTCTTCTGGCTGTTTCTGGTACAATTACTGGTCTCTCCGTTGGTTGCCACCTGTCCTGCTAGTCCCGCCACTGGCCATTTGACAGTCACCATCAGCCTAGGACCTCGAACTTCTCTGGCTGCTTCCCTCTGAATCTTCGGCCAGGATACCACCATACACTGGTCCCCCATGGACCCTCCTGTCACCGGTCACACCCTGAGGACACTCCTGGCCACTCAGACACTCTCCACTGGTCCCTCTGCCGGTCGTCAAGCTTGAGCACTCCAAGCTCTACTGGGCAGGCCGGTCAAGGTCAGGCTTACTGAGGATTGTGTGTTAGAAGCACGTCTTATGCACATGTGTCAAAGGCGCATCTCATGCACATTTGTTAAAAGATCAAAAACAAAAAATATGGGCTGAAGCACTGTAGAAAAAAGCATACAAATCTTGTATTTTCACATTTGGTTGTAGGTAGGTCTCTGCCCCTTCCTCTTCCTCCCTCCAATGGGATCGACAGATACCTATCACGTGCACTTATGATGCGCCACAATAAGGCAAGCCTATGATTCACTCTCATGCATGCCTATGACGTAGCATCTCCTGGCGCATGGGCACATTAATGCCTCTTACCGTGAACTATTCTGCACATGTATCAGTTGCTCTCGCCAACGACTGATCGGATGAGATTTCCGCGGCTTCCGCAGAACTCATTTGCATGCGAGGTTCTTTGAGCGTCGCTTACTGTATTGACATCAGAAAAATTTTTAACATGGAACTTCGGAGGGGGAGGGGCTGCGTGTTCACATCTCCCGGCACTGGGTAAGCAGCCACAAATAAATGTCATCCCCCTCTAGCAAGCCCATAACAATCTTCCTCCCTTTCCCTGCCCACAGTTCAGAGGAATTTCTCTCTGTAAAGCCACTCCCAGAAACCAAAGAGCAAATCTGCTGGCAGGCCAGATCCTGAAGGCTCCCAAGTCCTAGCCCAGCTTTGCTGCTTGGCAGTAGATGTTTGCGCTTTAAAAGGGAGTCATGGTAACAAGGGTTTTTTACATGCAAATCTTGAAGCTCATGGGGAGAGGGTATCCCTTTCAGATGATGAGCAGCATAAAAGCCTGAAGCTATGCCGCCTCCTCTCTCTCTCTCTCAAAAAAAAGGTTTTCAGAGACTTATTCCTTCAACTTTACAGCAGCATCAAGGAGAAAGGCCAAGGGGTGCGCTGTGAGTAAACAGAGGGTGAAGTTTGCACATTCCACCTTGGCTTTCTTCTCCATCAATACTTGCACCCCCCATCAGGGCCCCTCTTCCGATCAATGTCCCTCTTCCCCTTGCTTACTTTGCATCCCACCCCCACTCCCTATTCCCTTCCCCCTCCAAAATGAAACACCAATATTTGCACTCTAAGTGGGACAGCTTCTTATCTTTCAGAGAACTGGGGAAAACTGCCCACAAGTCAGGAACTGCCCTGGCCAGGAGGGATCTGCAAAGCGATCAGCAGATTCCTGCACAGTACAAGGGGGTGGTTTAATAACAAAGAGATTCAACACAGAAAGTTACATGGTAAAGCCAACGACCGCATGGCTGCTACTGCAAGCTTTGTGCAAAACCACTGCCTACAGTGGTGGTCTCAAGCATGCGGCCCGGGGGCCACATGCGGTTCGCCAGGTAGTATTTTGAGGCCCTCGGTATGTTTATCATAATTACAAAAGTAAAATAAAACAGTTTCTTGATCATATGTGTCTTTAGCTATAAATTGCAATATTATTATTAAGATTTAGCCACAAGGAAAGATTTATAAACTACAAAGAGTTTTACCTCATGTAAAATTGTCATTTCTTTAATAAGACATTAACTATTTTTTCTGAGGCCCTCCAAGTACCTACAAATCCCAAATGTGGCCCTGCAAAGGGTCTGAGTTTGAGACCACTGGCCTACAGGATGCAGTATTCAATGCGCAAGCAAATTAAATCCATGGGTCTTTGCAAAATGTCTCCCTTCCTGTCAGTCCATGAGTGCTGATTGTCTCATGCACAGACAGCTAGGGTGACATTTAAAAACAAGCCGCTGGCATAATTTTTGCATCAGACCTGGTAGTCTAGCCACTTCTTCCAGAAACGATGCTTCCAATGGCACCCGCCAAACCTCACCCAATCTTCCCAATATGTTTTGTTTTTAATCCCTCCTGTCTAGCAATACCCCCAATCCCCTAGATTTGACTGACCCCTCTTCCCCCAACTATAAAAATGGCCTGTCTAATGGTCCCCTCTCTTCCTCTCACTACCCAACTCCCCTGCCCAAATTTTAAAAACTTATCCTAGTGTATATGGCACCCCCCATCCCCCAACCCCTTCCCCAGGCTCTCTAAATCCCTTCCCTTGAAAGAGGCAGGAGTGAGGCTCATTTGCTCCTGCCTTGACACTACCATGTTTGTAGACGCATATTTTTAATCTGTGCTTCCCAATGTTGTTTGGGCATTTTGGTATCATCTTTTCAAATGTGTCATTGAAGAATTTATAAATTTGATTTTCATATGTGTTAATATTTTTATGAATGATTTGTATTGTCTTTGTTTTGTGTTTTTGCTTTATGTATGTTTACTTAGAAACGGCTGTGACTTCAAGTGGTATACAGTACTCCCCCAAAATTTGATGGTTCCATTCCAGGAACCCCCGCAAATTTCAAAAAAAACACAAATGCGGTTTTTCACCTGTCAAAAGGCAGGAGAGGACAGCTGGAGAGGCAGGAGAGGGCAACTGGAGCGCCAGCGGATGAAGAAAATCACTCACGGTCTGCTCCGACCGCCTCCTCCTGTAGTAAAGTCGGGTTACACCAATCAGGAGCTGCTTTGACATGCGGCTCATGATTGGTGTAGCCCAACTTTACTACAGGAAGAGGCGGTTGGAGCGGACCGCGCATGAGCGAGTCCGCGATTTGCAAATTTGGGGAGGGAACACTGAATTAAGTTTTTAATTAAATAAATAAATGGCAGCACCTGGCCCTGAACAATGTATTCTGCAATGATCTGAGTGGGGTCAGTCTGCCAAATAAGGACATTTTCCCTTATTTGGTAGTTCTGCCCAGACTACCAAATAAGGGGGGGAAATCCCTTATTTGGCAGACTGCTCGGTGAATCCCAGGATGTAACAAAAGTGTTTAGATGCCATCATGGGGTGGAGGAGTAGCAGGCTAGGAGCTAAAAAGCCCAGGTTCAAATCCCTCAGCAGCTACTTGAGACTTTGGACAAGTCACTTAACCTATAAAGGGGTTCTCTGTGAACAGGGTAAGTCGGCGATGTCATCCTACACCACTACAGATAGATAGATAGCTGCTCTCCCAGAGCTCAAAGAAAACTTTTGAAAAAGTCCCTCTGAGCACATTTATTTATAACCCGCCTATCCACAAATGTAAGCGTAGAACAATAATCCCATACAAAAATCACACTAAATAATATAAATAAATACAAAACAGCAAAAGAGAAACAGGATAAAAAAAAAAAGAACTGCCCTAACTCAAACTGTCACATGGTTCACACCCCCAAAAAGCGCTCAAACAGCACAGTTTTCACCCCCCCCCCTTTCTAAAATGCCAGAGCATGTTTGATTGGCGCATAAACAGAGGTAAGGCATTCCACAGTGCCGGGCCCTGCACAGAGAGCATGGACATGTGTGCACCCTCCCCCTGATAAGCTACGTCCTGCCTCAGTGTTCCCCAAACTTTGACAGATTCATCCAAAAATGGGAAGGCAGGTGTGAATGCGTGGCTGACTTATTCTGCTGTCCACAGGGGAACATGGTTACCTCCTTTGAGAGAAAGTGTGTATGTCTGGAGAATGACACAGTCGCGTTGGATCAGCATTTAGGAGAAATAGTCAATCAGGGCTTGCAACTTCAAGTTTTCAAGTTTTATTAAAATTTTGTTGTACCGCCAAATCGAATTTCAAGGCGGTGTACATCCAAAGGTTAAAAAGTACATATATTTATAAATCCAAAATACTAAGTTTAAGGTTGACATAGAAAGACTTGACAAAACAAAAAGACAAACTGGAACAAGAGGGAACTGGCAGCACCAATGGGAAGAACACAAGGAGAGGGATCAGGTGTCGGGTAAGGCAATAAAGTTCAGGAAGGTCACGTCCTTAGCAGGACGGTTATACATTAAAAGCGTCCTTAAACAGGTAGGTTTTTAATTTGGACTTAAAGTCGATTACTGACATATCTTCTCCTAGGTAATTCGGTGTTGTGCTCCAGAGGGCAGGAGCTGTAACCGAGAAAATGTTTGAGCGCATTGTATTAATGTGTCTCAGGGATGGAATGGCGAGTAGGGTTTTGAGATGTGGAGTGGAGGGACCTTTGGGAGGAGTATGGAATAAGCAATCTGGGGAATTGGTGGAACGGATTTTGAAGGTTAACAGAAGGATTTTGTATGCTATTCTGTGTTCAATAGGAAGCCAATGATCATATTTTTTTAACGCTGAATATAACCTCTTATGGAAGCATTGGCAATTGAGGAAAAGGGTTTCACTATGAGTAGCCTTGTGGGGCAAGTCTTCCGTCGATTCAAATGGTGGGATCATTAGCTGGTGGAGAACCGCAATGAGATCCCACGCTGGCAGGGGCTACTTTGTCAGTAGGTGGAGGTTGATGGGCTCCCTCATGAATCTGGCAACAAGTTGTTGAGCCTATATGGGCTTGTGGTCCAGTTGTGTGTGGTATAGCGCACTTGGAAAACAACTCCAGTCCCAACTCCATCAGACTGGGTAGGTACTGGAGCAAGGCAGGGAAAGATAGATAGATAGACGCACCTTCTTATCCAGTTTATCTGTCTTGACTAGATTGTAAGCTCTTTTAAGCAGGGACTGTCTCTTATGTTTGGATGTATAGCGCTGCCTATGTCTAGTAGCGCTATAGAAATTACAAATAGTAGTAGAATAGGTCTTGCTATGCAGATGCACAGCAGGATAGGAATCTCTTCCATTTCAAGGCGTACGTTCCCCTGGTATTGGGATGTCTGGAGGCAAGAAGGGCATCAGAAACACCGTATGGCAGGTTTAGAGATGCTGGTGTCATCCTTTCAGAATCTAGGTGGTGAGGGCTAGGGTGCAGAAGTTGGAGGAGAGGGTGCTCCCCCATCCTAGGAGATGGAGGTTCGAAATGAGTGAGAGTCTGATGGGCGAACAAGTGACGAGGCACTGCGGGTACAGGAACCATAGTTGTCTAGGCCAATGTAGGGCAATGAGGATGATCATTGCACTGTCTTGATGTACCTTTTGTAGGGTCTTGGATATTACCATTACTACTGTTTATCATTTCTATAGCACTGAAAGGCATAAGCAGCACTGTACATTTAATCAGAGAAATCAAGCGATGTGTACAGTAAGTGCTTCCCTCATGGTATATTAAAGCAAGCAGTGCAAATTTGAGTGGTGACGTATGCTAGGAGCAGAAGAGGGTGCCTTATGCATTGGATTCCATGGCAGAGAGGTCCATGTGAGGTGTCCCCCATTGGTGGAATTGCTCATTGAGGTCCATTTGCCTGCTCAAGTTGACCATGAGGATGTTGAGCTCTCCTGGCAGACACATGGCATGGAGGAAGCATCCAATGGAGATTACAAGCATCCAGATTTTGCAGGCTTCTTGGCACAGTCTCCAGGAACCTGTGCTGCCCTGCTTGTTTATATACAATGTGACAACTTGGTTGTATGTTTGAATCAGAAGATTCTTGCTCTTGAGGTGCCTGCTGAAGGCTTTTGGCATGTTCCGTATACTTTTAGCTCCAGAAGGTTGATGTGTTGTCTGGCTTCAAGAGGGGAGCATGTGCCAGAGGACCAGAGGTGGATATGAGCCCCCCTACCACTATTGGAGGTATCTATCATTAGGACCGTGATGTCAGTAGGGAGCCAAGGCTGGCGCAAGCAGCAAGTGGAAGATGCTTCTCGCAATGGCGAACATGTCAAGAGGTACACGGAGGGGCGGGCTACGCTCAATTGGTAGGTAAGAGTGAGTGGGGGGACGCTCAAGCGGTGGGGAAGAGTGGGGCACACTGCACAGCAATGCCAGATACCACCGCCTTGGGCGCTAATTGTTGTTGATGATGGTCCCAGTATTTGAGTAGGTGCCACTGGAGAGGGTGCATGTGGAATTTTGTGAGCAGGACCACACAGACTACTGCTGCTTGGTGCCCCAGGAAGTAAACGATGATCCTGATCGTGGAAATCTTTTGAGTCAAGATGAACTATGCCAGGGTGATAATTGAGTCTACTCTCATGGCTAATAGGAAGACTCTGGCTTTTGAGGTGTTGATGTCTACTATACTAATGAACTCCAAGAACCTGGAAGGGGACAAATAGGATTTCTCTTAGTTGATGAGGAAATCTAGACCTTGGAGCAGGATGATGGTTTTCTGGACTGAGGTCTGGGTCTCATGTCATGATGATTCTGTTCAGCCAGAGAGAAGAGATGCTGCTATTCTGAGAAGTGTTGATTAATTGTGGTTATTTTGGAAGTATCGGTTCATAGACTAAACCACACGAGACAATCGCGCACAGACAAAGCCAGGCCAACAATCGCGCGTAGGACATCAGCGCACCGGATTTAAACTGAATTCTAAAGCGCTCCGAGGGGGTTTGTGTGTGTGTGGGGAACCACCACACTTAACTTAGTAGTGTTGGCGCTTCCTTTGGGGGGGAGTGCTTTTTCCCTATTTTTTAGGGAAAAACTTCAGTTTTCTCTGTAATGGTTTGTATGGTTTGTTTGTTTTTTTGCCTATTGTAGAGAGAGGAAAATACATATTTTTCCTGACCTATGATGAATATTGGGTCTGCCTTGCTTTCAGCTGTAGCTATTATGTTAAGCTCTCTGCCTTTTTTCTCCACTATTGGAATATGTTATTGCTGCTATCTCTTCCTCAATAGAAGAAAACAGAATTAACGTGTGCATTGTGTGATATTGATCTATTTTGCCCAGTGTAAACTTTATTGTTTTAGCATTTTTATAAACCCCAGTTTGGGGTCTGCCATGTCTGATAGATGCAGATTAGGGTTGAAAGTGGGAGAGTTAGAGACAATAATTTATTGAGTCTAGCAGATAAAAAGACTGAGGTAAAAGGTAGCTTATTTCAAGGACAGTAGCTGCACACACATGCTCAAAGGGGCCTTTCCAAACGGTCTCTCTGAGTTCTGGGAGAGCAACTATCCATCTGTGATGCCGTAGGATGATGTCACCCACACGTGGCTGACTCATTCTGCTTGTCCACAGAGAAAACCTATCTGGAAGCACTTTCTGAAACTCAAAACCCAACTGAAACACTGTCCCATGTCGCAAGGTCAGTGGAACTTCTTTTTACTTGGGAGAGTCAAACAAACCAAATGTTAACCCTGCTCCCCCGTCTCCCTGGTGTTGATGCTGTGCGAGGCAAAAACTTTGGTAGACTTGTAACCCTCTCAATTCTGCTGCCTATGTCATGCCAACCCCCAACCAATAAGGCCATGGACAGAAGACAGCTATGGGGGCTCTTCTCTGCTACAAGAACACTAGTCACTGAAACAATGAACAGAACTAGGTTATTAAAAAAGGGAACGGTTCAGTGAAGCTGTGAGAGCTTCCATTAATTGTCTCTCTCCGTTACGCTATTTAACAAGACAGATTAATTAGTACCACATAACAGAACTGGAAGAGGCCTCATTTTCAATATGCTACTCATCTCGTCGCCCTTCATCAGTTCTAGCTGGGGAGAAGGGCTGGAGTAATAACAGGAAATATCTTTCCTTCCCTGGACCATGCATAGTTCACATTTCCACCATCCCAAGCAAACAGGAATGTACAAAGGATCTATACTAGGGCATGGGAGCCTGTTCAGAGAAATCCCCTGTTCCAAGCAACATTGTGCACATTCCTTGTGTTCGCCCTCTCCTGGTCAGCAAGTGCATTACCACCTTATTCTAAGCCATCTAATAGTCAAACCCTAACCCTCAGATCCTGTAAGCTATAAACACACTGATTAATAGTTTTATAGTTTATTTAAAATTTGTTATACCGCTTATTGTACTTCTAAGCGATGTACAGATGGGAAAGGGAGGGGTAAGGGAAACGCTGCTGCTGTACAGGGAAGTGGGGTGGGGTGGGAGGGAATGCTGGTGCTGCTGTGGCTGCTGCACAGGGAAGGTGGGGATCTAAATGCTGCTGTACAGGGAAGTAGTGGCGGGGAGGGAATGCTACTGCACAGGGACATGGAGGGGGAGGGAATGCTGCTGTGGCTGCTGCACAGGGAAGTGGGGGGGGAGAGAGACAAATGGATAGAAAGAAAGCCAGACAGCGAGAGGAAGGCAGACAGAAAGAAAAGAAGAAAGGCACAGGGGCAGAGAGATACAGAAAGATAGACAGACAAAGGGGGCCAGGGAGAGAGACAGACAAAAAGAAAAACAGCGGGAGGGAGAGAGACACAGAAAGAAAGACAGACAGACATATATTCTAGCACCCGTTAATGTAACGGACTAAAATACTAGTATAAAATAAACAAAAAACCAGGAGAATTACAAACTAATAATATAAAACTAAACGGACAGGACATTACAGATATAGTATTATTGGAGACAGAAGGATATGGGGGGGGAGAATCCATAAAATATATAGAATAGTAAGACATTTAAGGGAAGTACAATAGGAAGAGAGGATCTTGTTTGAGCAGTAATTGAGGGAGAAGGGCGGAACATCCTGGGTACCGTCTTAGCAGGGGCACCACCCAGCAGCCACACAGCAGCAGTATGGCTGGTGGGGATCACCAGTTGACATCTCCAGGCAACTCTCCTCTCCCCTTCTCAGCAACGGGTGGTCTCCTACCTGTATCCCTTGCCCAGTATCTAACCCTTCTATTCTTTGCCAGAAGCAAGCCAGGACTCCTACCCGCTGCTCACAAAGGTCCCGAGCCCTCCCTCTGATGTAACTTCCTGTTTGTGAGACCAGGAAGCTACGTTAAGAGGGAAGGCTCAAACTGGCGAGAGAAGTGTATAGGAGATCCTACTCGCTGCTGCTAAAGAACAGAAGGATTTACGAGAGGTATTGGGGAGGGTGGATTGTAGTTAACAGACCCCCATCTCCAGGGGGAGGGATAGGACCTTTCGCCCCAGGTACCACCTTCCCTAACCATACCACTGCTGACTGATTTCTAAAGTATGGCAACTCTATTTAATGACATTCCACCTGAACCTATGAAGGCCATCTCATCTCCCTGTCCCTTACACAACAGTTTATGACTGCAAGACTTCCTTTCATAGACCTTACACTGGCATCAAATTATTCCAGTACATCAATGAGTACTATGGGGCTAAAAAAATATCCCTTAACTAGTGAATATTGACCCCCTAGGAAGAGATGTTTCATTCTTTAACGCTGTTGAAAAGACTGAAATGAGAAAGGCAGAAGGAAAGCCAGATTGGATGGCTTTCACGTTCTACTTCTTTCCTCTTGAAGTCACAATTATTTATCCATACGTATATACAAAGAATAAAAATAATCTTGCAGGCTGCAGACCCTTATATGCTCCCGGCTATTCAAATCAACACCGGGCATCTGAGACATGAGAAGGCCTAAGCAACCCATCTGTAACGCCTTGGAAGCAGCCAGGATTTGGAGAGGAGAGTACATAATATACATAGTTTATTTTTACTAAAACATTATGCCTTCGACAGATGAATCCCTCATCATCCTTCTGCCCATTTTTATCCACACGTGCACTTGGATCCAGGAGCAGACAGAACTAGGCTACTACACTATCAAAGGAATATTCAAGGCTTTTCTGTGCTTGTGTTATCACCACCAAATGACTCGTGAAATGGCTCAACAAAAACCTCTCTCATCCCACGGCCCACTCAGTGCGCTGATATATTCAGGGGTAGGACACTGGGAGCCCATAGGCTGCCACCCAGAAGCAGTAACTAGAGTAAATGACCCGCATTTCCTCAAATAATATTTTTTTTAAATCGGTGGCAAGCTAGAACAGTGACTTGAGAATCTTTTAATTAAAGGCTGTATATTACAGCTAGATCCTTCAAATGGTGCCCTTCAAGAACAAGCGAAGACATATTTTCACCATTTCTGCTATTTCAGTACCAAGCAAATGTACCAATGCACCGCACTGCTGCCCTACAGATACCCCAGTTATTCCAGCACCAAGAACCCCACATGCAGCTGTACTGGCGCAGCCCTACTCCAGCCCAAAAACCACCCCTGCTATTCTAGTGCTGAGCCACACTCCATGCAAAATTAAATGGTGCGGGTTTTATTTTAACAAAACTTTGGTGTAGCACTGCAGTATAAGTTTTCCTTCTAAGAGCGTGTGGGATTTGTCTGTGCATACACGAGAAGTACATTTTTCTTATATACGCTTGAACTCAGCTGGCATCAGTGTCTCGATTTTGGCTGCTCTTTCACCGGAGACAAGCGTGAAGTCCTTGTCTGAACTCACCGGAGGACGTGAGTATAGGTATGATCGTGCTTGAGAAACAACTGCAAGCAGCCTTTCTAGACGTGGCTGTGCCACTAGGAGGTCAAAAGCCTTCACCTGCGCTGCAAGATGCCGGGAAGACTTTACGCTCTCCACAAGTGTCGCACTGATCAGGAGACTGCAAAGGTCAAAAACTGAAGTGGCGTCAAATGGCAGCAATTTCAACACGGAGAAAGAAGCAATTATCAAAACGATATTAATTCCAAAACAGGAACGACAAAGAGTTTGGACCGTCTTCTTCAAAAATGTTCCAACCATTGAGCATTCTTCACTACTTTGGGAGATAAATACTGTGCGCCTCTCTTTAGCATTTTTATTTCCAGCCTTGCGGTTTTCAATGGATTTTTTTGGGCTCATATATCATCGATTTAAAGTTGGATAGCCACTAGCTTCATTTACTTGTTTGTTTCATTCATGTATTGATTTCACACTATTGAGCAACAAGGAAAAAATCCAACGTAGTCTGCAGTGGACCAAACAGCAAGAAGAAACCAAGAAAAAACTGCAGGCTATGTACAAGATGCAGGTACAGTGGTGCCTCGCATAACGGACGCCTCGCACAGCGAACGCTGCGCATAACGAACTTTTTGTCTTGCTCCCTATAACGAACTTCGTTTCACACAACGAAGTCGCCCAAGGGGCCCGGGGGGGGGCGGAACTACTCTCGCCGAAGCCGGGAACAGCAGCACCCTCCTGTCTGAATGCAGTGTTCCATCATCTCCCTCCACCTTACCTTAGATGCCGAGTTTTCCGGCTTTCTTTTTCGGCCAGCCACACACTTTCAAAGAGCAGCACATGCGCGCATGCTCTGTTGTTCAATCTTCTCCTCTGACGCAACCGGAAACCGGAAGTTGCAGGAGACGAGAACATTGATCAACTTCAGCAGCTGCGCGTGCACAGCTTTTTGAAAGCGTGCGGCTGGGTGAAAAAGAAAGCTGGCAAACTCTGCATATAAGGTGAGGTGGAGGGAGGGAAATGTAGGGCTGCAGAACAAATTATTTTGTTTTACATGTATTCTTATGGGAAAACGCGTTTCACACAACGAACGTTTCACATAACAAACTTGCTCCTGGAACGGATTAAGTTCGTTGTGTGAGGCACCACTGTAATATACAACCTTATTACCAACCTAGGGACCCAACACGGTCCATGTTTCGGACAGCACACCTTCCTCAGGTTAATAAGGTGTAAAAGTAACCACAAAGTAAATAAAGGTAACAAACGAATGCCTGTATAATACAAATACTGAAAAAACCACCGTGTGTCACAACGTCTGACAACTAGTAAAGGTTGTATATTACTGCATTTTATTTTGGTACAATAAACATTGCCTGCATCTTGTACATAGCCTGCAGTTTTTTTCTTGGATTCACACTATTGCACATACAGAGAGCTCCGGGGATGTATCACAAATATTACCCATTTGGGTTTATTATGTGTCAACTCTGAGTTAGGGGCTTTGGTTCCCCACACGAGTTTCGAAGTTATTAAAAATTTGATATAGAAACATAAAAACATAGAAGATGACGGCAGAAAAGGGCTACGGCCCATCAAGTCTGCCCACTCTGCTTACCCACCCCCTGTCTATGCCCTAATGACCCAATTTCCTTATCTTGACCCTTGTAGGGATCCCACATGGGTATCCCATTTATTCTTAAAGTCTGGCACGCTGTCTGCCTCGATCACCTGCACTGGAAGCTTGTTCCAATGATCAACCACTCTCTCTGTGAAGAAATACTTTCTGGTGTCTGCAGCAGCCACTCTCTCCTCCTCTCCCTATTGGCTAAGGCTCTTAACATTTGCATCTCCTCTTCCTATAGGCTAAGGCTCTTTACACCTGCATTGTGATGTCATAGAACTTTCTGATTATAGAAACATAGAAACATGATGGCAGATAAAGGCCAAATGACCCATCATAGAAACATAGAAGATGACGGCAGAAAAGGGCTACAGCCCATCAAGTCTGCCCACTCTGCTTACCCACCCCCTGTCTATGCCCTAATGACCCAATTTCCTTATCTTGACCCTCGTAGGGATCCCACATGGGTATCCCATTTATTCTTAAAGTCTGGCACGCTGTCTGCCTCGATCACCTGCACTGGAAGCTTGTTCCAATGATCAACCACTCTCTCTGTGAAGAAATACTTTCTGGTGTCGCCATGAAATTTTCCGCCCCTGAGTTTGAGCGGGTGCCCTCTTGTGGCCGAGGGACCCTTGAGAAAGAAAATATCATCTTCCACTTCGACACGTCCCGTGAGGTACTTAAATGTTTCGATCATGTCTCCCCTACTACCTTATCATTTATTTCAAGGTGGTTATACATTTTAAAATAGGGTATAAACAGATAATACAATTATACATAACTTTAACAAAATAAACATACAAGGTTAAACAAAACAATGACATACAGGATTAGACAAACAGGTACGAGTGGAAAAAAGGGGAGAACAACAATGATTAAAGAAATGTAAAAGGTATAAACAAAAGGGCAGGATTAAAAACAAGTAAGACCAATCAATACGAGTGGACTTATAAAAGATTTTAAAAAAATTTAGAATCCTTAAATGGACATTTACACTTGAAAGGCATCTTTGAAAAGGAATGTTTTAAGAAAAGATTTAAATTTCTCAAGATTAGTTATCTCTCTTAGAGCATTTGGTGCCGAATTCCAGAGGGTTGGGGCAACTACTGAAAGAAAAGATAGTGTTTCTTCTAGTGTTACTATGGTTCAGGATTGGGATTGCTAATAAATGTTGCTCCGAGGAACGAAGAAAACGTGATGTAGCGTACGGTATCAAAAATGTATTAATGAATTCTGGCTGTACGGTGTTTCTTGTTTCAAAAGTCAATAATAGAGTTTTATAGATGATTCGGCGATGTGATAACTGAGGACTCTCTACACAAACTACCGTGTTTCCCTGAAAATAAGACAGTGTGTTTTATTAATTTTGGGTCCCAAAAAATGCACTAGGGCTTACTTTTGGGGATATCTTATTTTTTTTTCATGTACAACAATTATCTCTCTCTTCCTCTCCTCCGCCCCAATTCTTCCTCTTTCCTCCCCCCCCATGTGCAACATCTTTCTATCTATCCCTCCCTCCCATCAGCCCGTGCAGAACCCCACGAACCTCCCACCGTGGGAATGACATACCTCCGCTCTGAGGCCTCCTAAAGCAGAAGGGGTGGAAGTTGCTGAATTGACGAGTCCAATTTTTTCAGCAAATCAGGCAGCACTAGTGTCAGGGAAAGAGTCAGGGAGTGTTGGGTACATTCGGGGGTGGGGGGGGCATTGGGCGGTCGATCTTAATTAGGGCTTATTTTTAGGCTAGGGCTTATTTTCAGGGAAACAAGGTATTAGATATTTTGTATTTCATCATATTTTTGGAGTATTTTTTGGCTGTGCTGTCCTACTTCGGTGTCAGGTCAAAAGCGCGCCGGGACAAAGGCGCGCCCAGACAATTGAGCGCAGCGCGCGCCGCCGCACCGCTTTAAATTACTGTTTTTAGTTCTCCGACGGGGGGGCGTGGGGGGGAACCCCCCACTTTACTTAATAGACATCGCGCCACGTTGTGGGGGCGTTGTGGGGGGTTGTAACCCCCCACATTTTACTGAAAACGTCACTTTTTCCCTGTTTTTAGGGAAAAAGTTCAGTTTACAGGAAAATGTGGAGGGTTACAACCTCCCAAACCCCCCCATAACGCCGGCGCGATGTCTATTAAGTTAACTGGGGGGGTTCCCCAACAAAACCCCCTGTCGGAGCACCTAAAAACTGTAATTTAGAGTGGCGTGGCGGCGCGCGCTGCGCTCAATTGTCGGCACGCGCTTTTGTCTTTCGCGCCGTTGTCTATGAACCCCTACTTCCTCTCTCTTATATATCGTTGAGAGAATTTTTGGGCACTTTACGATTGCTATGCATTCATTTGAAATGTAAGTCATCCACCACAGTCAGAGCAGCGTATGCTGCTTTAAGTGCCAAAGAAAAGGTGGTAATATGGTTTTTTTTAACAGTTCATTTATCATTTCACAAAAGAAGTATCTACACTTCATCCTCACCGAACAGCTGTAAAAAGAAGGTAAGTGGTAAAGAAAGCATTTGGAGAGCATAAAAAGCCCTCTTTTATGAAGCTGGCTGGCAGAATGTGACTTGGGTCAGACTTGTTATTCTAGCCATGGACAGTGCCGGGGGGACGGGGGCAATGCAAGTGTCTAATGGAGGAAATCTGGCCTTTTCAGAAGTTTTTGCCTTTCACAGCCGTTGTGGCTGAAGCTCCCGGGGTGCCCATTCTTCCAGCTGCCATTTTCACACAGAGCTCCACATGGGGGAGGACGGGAAATCGGGGAGCAATTGTAAATAGGAGTTGGCCATGGGACAACACTTCTCCCTCCCCCCTCCCCCCCAACAGCATGGTTATCTCCTCCCTCTCAGTGAACAGTGGGGAAGAGCTTCAGGCCTGGCAGCTCCTAGAAGTGGGAACAAATGCCATGTTGTACCTCGGGCAGAGTCCTGCAGCAGCTTTGAAAGAGATCTGGCTCTGATCCCCTGCACGTGTGCCAGCAGCAGAGCTGGTGTTGTGTCCCTGATCTGGGTAGTTGCCCCCGACAACAGAAAGTGAGGGCCTAATCCCTCTCCCTTAGGACAAGGCAGGCACAGACCCAAACTCCAGACAGGTCAGAAGCCCCCAGCATCCAACAGATAACTCCCGGCCACGGCATTACATTCAGTATCTAGAATCCAGCAGATACTGACATGATATATGGGGCAGAGGAGATACAGCAACAGGATTTTTTTTTTAAATGGTCTCAATACATAGATACATGCCAACTTTACGCTTATTGTGCAAAATTGCATAAAGCAATATATAGAATAAGGTAAGTTACGCATCTAATTTATACCCCCTTATACTAAACTGCGCTAGCAGTTTTTAGCGCCGGGAGCTGCGCTGAATGCTCCGAGCTGCTCCCGACGCTCATTGAGTTCCTATGAGCGTCGGGAGCAGCGCACAGCATTCAGCGCGGCTCCTGGTGCTAAAAGCCGCTATCACGGTTTAATAAAAGGGGGCCTTAATTATTTAGGGGCCCTTTTATTTTTATTTATTTATTTAGGTGTGGATATACTGCCTATCGGGTTATCTAAGTGGTTGACACTCAGGTACTCAAGCATTTCCCCTATCTGTCCCGGTGGGCTCACAATTTATCTAACGTCCAATGGAGGCAATGGAGGATTGAGTGACTTGCTCAGGGTCACAAGGTGCAGAGCGGGATTTAAACCCACCTCAGGGTGCTGAGGCTGTAGCTCTAACCGCTAAGCCACTCCTTCCTTTTACTAAAGCTTAGCATGCACTAATAGGTATAAAATGGACTTCTTAGAATTTTGCGTGCACTAATGGAATTAGTGCACGCTAAGCTTTAGTAAACAGGTCCCTAAACTAGATGCTAATTGGCTTTAACAACCAATAATTGCCAATTACTGGCATTAGCTGGTGCTAATTTGCAATTATAAACATAATTGACCTTAGTTGGTATTCTATAAACTGGGTGTACAGTTTCCTTAGAATGCAACTGCAAGGGGGAGGGGCATGGGCGTGTTGGGGACGTGCCTTCGAGTCATATGTGAAACTGTGGACTTCTCCTAGTATTCTATAAAGATAATCCACGTGGAACTGCTGGTATGGAATTCATGCTTAGCGCAAATTATCCCAGGGACAGATTCTTCAAACTTTCGAATAATAAAAGAACGAGAGGGCATTCGGAAAAGTTGAAAGGGGACAGATTCAAAACGAACGCCAGGAAGTGGACGCCTGGAATGCGCTTCCAGAGGGCGTAATAGGGCAAAGTACGGTACTGGGGTTTAAGAAAGGATTGGACAATTTCCTGTTGTAAAAGGGGATACAAGGGTTTAGATAGAGGATTACTGCACAGGTCCTGGACCTGTTGGACCGCCGCGTGAGCAGTCTGCTGGGCACGATGGACCTCGGGTCTGACCCAGCGGAGGCATTGCTTATGTTCTTATGTTCAGTGCCTAAATTTTGGCAACCCTTTGAGAATTTACCCCAAAACGTTTATATTATAGCCACACATTAAATGACGGCAAAGACCATCTTATCCGTTCAATCTGCCTAGCTTAGACTCTTCCTCTGGTTTTCTACCACTCTGGGTAGAGGAGCGTGTGAAGGGTAATGTTATAGAGAGGGCACCTAAACAGGAAATGTGTCTATGGGCACACACCACACAGACCTTGAAAACAGGGATGTTTGAACACCAATATAATATATAACACCACAAGGGAGTTGATTGGTTGTGTGTGCATAGCATTGAGACTAAGCGCTCATTTAATGATTTTAGATATTTTGTGATTGATTCAATGGTGAATTCTCAACGTCATGGATATGAAAAATAGACTCTGCCGTAGAGAACAGCGATGGATATATGATTTAGATACAGTTTGGCCTCATGGATTAAACCAAAGAATTGAATGGCATGCATTTTATTGAAGACAGATAATCGAAAATGACATCACGGAAATAGTCCAAGTCGTATCCTGGGAGTCATAAATACAGGCTAGTAGTAGCCACAATGTTCCCCTCTGCCACCGCGAGTGTGTTGGCGCATTGTATTCTGAAACCCCCCCCTCCCCCCCCAAGGCAGCTGAGGATTTGGCGAAACAAGGACCTTTGTCGGGTGGATTTAATCTTGAACTGGAACGTGTGGAAGATAAAAAGGAACGGCAAGGTGGCAGATAAGTAGCTGGTTTTAAGAAAGGTTTGGACAATTTCCTGGAGGAAAAGTCCCTAGTCTGTTATTGAGAAAGACATGGGGGAAGCACTGCTTGCCCTGGATCGGTTCCACGGAATGTTGCTACTCCTTGGGTTTTGGCCAGGTACTAGTGAGGTTATTTTTTTGAGAATGGCCTATCTCTATATTCAGCAATTTAATCGTCCAGACCGCCACTACATCTATCCTTACAACACATTCCTGACCAAAAAATCACCCAAGTCCCAAATGTCCAAAACACGATCTTTTAGGCAAAGGAGGGGGCCAGTCCTTTGCCTAAAAGCAGGATTCTCTAACTGACATCTGTCATAAACAATGCCAGTTAGAGAATCCTGGAACCTTTCTCCCCCCCCCCCAAGCAATGATCGCTGCAGGCGATCCCCCGTGACTACCTCGAATGTTTCTCGGCAGCAGAGATGCCTAATCTCTTCTCGCTGGGGCCTTCTGTGTACTAATGACATCATCAGTAATGCAGCACCCAGAAGGTCCCAACGAGAAGGCCGCGAATCAGCCTGTGAGTGCTGCTGGCCCAACACTCCTCTGCCGGAAGGTATTTATGGTCGCGGTCGGCAGGGATCAGTTGGGAGGGAAGGCTGGAGGGTCAGCAGGGGTTTGGCGATTCGGTTATGTGGCGGTTGCTCAAGTGTTCTGCTGCACAAAGGATGGGAGGGAGGGAGGGAAGGATGGAAGCTGGGCAAAGGGTTCTGCTGCACGAGGGATGGGAGGGAGGGAAGGATGGAAGCTGGGCAAAGGGTTCTGCTGCACGAGGGATGGGAGGGAGGGAAGGATGGAAGCTGGGCAAAGGGTTCTGCTGCATGAGGGATGGGAGGGAAGGAAGGATGGAAGCTGGGCAAAGGGTTCTGCTGCATGAGGGATGGGAGGGAGGGAAGGATGGAAGCTGGGCAAAGGGTTCTGCTGCATGAGGGATGGGAGGGAGGGAAAGATGGAAGCTGGGCAAAGGGTTCTGCTGCATGAGGGATGGGAGGGAGGGAAGGATGGAAGCTGGGCAAAGGGTTCTGCTGCATGAGGGATGGGAGGGAGGGAAGCTGGGCAAAGGGTTCTGCTGCATGAGGGATGGGAGGGAGGGAAGGATGGAAGCTGGGCAAAGGGTTCTGCTGCATGAGGGATGGGAGGGAGGGAAGCTGGGCAAAGGGTTCTGCTGCATGAGGGATGGGAGGGAGGGAAGGATGGAAGCTGGGCAAAGGGTTCTGCTGCATGAGGGATGGGAGGGAGGGAAGCTGGGCAAAGGGTTCTGCTGCACAGGGAGATGGGAGGGATAGAAAGATGCTGCAGAGGGAAGGCCCAAGGGGATGGGTGAGAGGGGAGGAAAGATGCTGCCCATGTGGGGGAAAGGAAAGAGGAAGAATTGGGGTGGAAGAGAGAAAGGGAGAGATGATCATATACATGAAAAAAATAAGCCATACCCGAAAATAAGACCTTTTTGGGGCCCCAAATGAATATAAGACACTGTCTTATTTTTGGGGAAACACGATAGTCGAATACTGCAGACAGCAAGCAGATGAAGACAATGACCTAGCGCATACATACCGCCATGACAAATTAAATAAAGGAGAATATCGTGCGGCACTGATAACCCTTAATGACGTTCTTAGTGATTTAACAGAATTCTGCAAAACTCTTCAAAGAAGTTCTTTGACTACAGCAGAAGCATTTCAGTTTGCAAAAGCACGAACCATTAAGATAAAGTCACAGTATCTTCATTTCAACGAAGCTGCACATGAATTGCTGTCTTCTTTCAGGGCTCCTGTTAACAGAGCTTCCATTCTTCAGTTTATTAAGCAGACATGCGATCGATCATATGGAGAAAAAACATTTCCAGACCATGAAGTGGTCTGTGTTTGATAAAGACGACTTCAGTCCTCCATCCAACATGGGATAATTTTACCTTAGTTTAACAATCTAGTAAGCTGTTGATGTCCAAAGGGCCAAATCAGCAAACCAAAAACGAGGGACCAGAAGAGGTATAAATCCTTAGAACCGGGAAGGTGCTCAGAACCATAAGAAAATCACAAATCGGGAGCACGCCCCTGTAAATGTTTTCAATAGTCTTATCATTGCACCATCTTCAATCGGTAGAAACAGGAAGTGATGTAATTATGGGCGAAGAGTAAGGAAGGAGTTTTACTCACTTATTACAGCCATCGTGAGGGGGTTCTCTGAGGAAGCCACTGGCGAAACGTGTCAGGACCCACTGGAGTGAGATAACGTCCTAACTACCTTACCCTCATTGCAAGCTAAGTTTATTCAAAACAACTTGCACTTAAATTGTTTGGAGTTTGCGTTTTTTTTAAAATACAGAAACGAACACTTTTCAATATTTATTTAGACACAGTTAAAACCTTTCTACCGATTGAAGATGGTGCAATGATCGACTACTGAAAACACTTACAGGGGCGTGTTCCCGGATTTTCCTTTTGAGGACATGTCCGGGGGTCCAGACAGCATTTTGACCGGGTTTTGATAAGAAATCGCATTGGGAGGAGGCATCCGCGCATGCAATGCGGTGATGCAAGGGGAGAGTGTAGTGCAGTGGTTAAAGCTACAGTCTCAGCACCCTGGGGTTGTGGGTTCAAATCTACACTATCCTTGTGACCCTGGGCAAGTCACTTAATCCCACATTGCCCCAGGTAGAGAATGACATGGGGAAAAAATCTGTCCCTGTCACTGCCCCATCACCAGACCACCTTCCCCTTCACCGTTTCGTCCCCGCTGTCTCCTTCACCACCCCGTCCCCGCCGTCCCATTCAACGCCCCGTCCCCGCAGCATCCACCCTTCCCTCTCGCCACCTCAGCACCCTAAGTATATATATGGAACCAAAACATGGCTCCAGAGAAGATAAAAGCTGGAGGAAGAAAAATCAAAGAACAAAAAAACAAGAGGAAGACAGCAACAACATCCAGGAGTCAGGACTGAACAAACATCACCAGACTGGCCAATTATATCTGCCACCATGACATTCTGGCTTGGTGAGAAAAGGATACATATGTATTTCCTTCTGCATTCTGGAAGCTATTTTGATTTTGGTGTTCACAATAGCACAGAATCAAGCTACACCCCCAACTGTTACTGCACATTTGGGTTGTCGTTTTCATGATCTCATAAACCAGCGTATCTCAGCTGTGTGCCACGGTGAGATTCAGGGTGTGCCGCAAGACGCCGGCAAGAAGGAGAGGTGCCTGTGCAGGCTGAGCACCTACAGGACGTGCCTCTCGTAGCAAGAGGCACGTCCTGTAGGCAGTCAGCCGGTGTCGGCACCTCTCCTCTCTCCTCCCAGGGTTAGCAAGCTCAGGGCCCCGTCTGGAGGGCCTCCATGCATGCGCGGATGTCGCCGTGATGTCACACATGTGTA
Source organism: Geotrypetes seraphini (assembly GCF_902459505.1). Classification (NCBI taxonomy): domain Eukaryota; kingdom Metazoa; phylum Chordata; class Amphibia; order Gymnophiona; family Dermophiidae; genus Geotrypetes; species Geotrypetes seraphini. Next base: position 23,280,462 of record NC_047098.1, read on the forward strand.
TGACCTCAACAGGTCAACGTCCGCGCATGTCCGGAGGCCTTCCATCCACGGCTCCGAGTTCAGTGTGCCGCAACTTGGAAAAGTTTGCGAGACACTGTTCTATTTAGTCTCTCCAATAAAGTGATTAGCGTTGTAGCTACCAGTTTGGGAAAGTTACACCCTTCAATGCTTTGTTTAAATTATGAAGGCCACTTAAGGTTTGCTTTAATTCCATCTTCTTTCTATATAGGGATCAATGTTAGAGGTCTGCACGGGAATGGGGATCACAGGAATCACACGGGTCCTGCGGGGGTCCCACGGGAATCCCCCCTAACCCACGGGATTCCCACGGGGACACCCCTCTGGCCCATGGGACTCCCACAGGGACCCCCCTCTAGCCAACGGGACTCCCACTGGGACCCCCCTCTGGCCCACGGGACTCCCACAGGATCCCCCCTCTGGCCCACGGGACTCCCACAGGGACCCCCCTCTAGCCAACGGGACTCCCACTGGGACCCCCCTCTGGCCCACGGGACTCCCATGGGGACCCCCCTCTAGCCAACGGGACGCCCACTGGGACCCCCCTCTGGCCCACGGGACTCCCATGCAGTGTTCCCTCTAAGCGGGCGGGTGTTGTGAGCAAACTTTTTTCACCGTGAGCCAAAAATATCGGGCGCCAGCAAGTTATGAGCCAACTCGCCCGATTCTCCTCTCGCCGCCCTGCCATCTGCCGTACGCCTCTTCCGATCGTGCGCTGTGACGAGAAACGTGTGCGCTGCGATGTAATATTTTGTGCGCCAGCGCACGCCAGCGCAGCTTAGCGGGAACACTGGTTCAAATGGTTTTATTTATTTCCCCAAATTTATTTTTGTTATACGCATTGAAAATATTTGATATTGCGTTTAAATCAAAATCTCAATAAACTTGAAACGAGTGCCCGTGAGATTGTGGGAGGGTTAAATACTCAAAACTTAGAAGTTTTTGCTACGCCAGCTTTCTGGTATCTTTACATACAGTGGCGTACCTAGCATATGTAACATCCGGGGCCCATCATTTTTTGGCACCCCCCCCCCCATCTGTAAGAAAAACATGATTTTTAGTAACAAACCACACGTCACACATGAGTACCTAGGAAAAGGCAGCATCTTACATATTGCAGTGAGCAGTACATCAATACACCCATTGTAAAACTAAACAAGCCAGACCAGCACAGATCAATCCTACACCGTCAATCCTAACAGAAAACCATGTCTTTCGAACACACAGAACACAGAAAACACCTACGCCTAGTAAGGAATATGTAATCACAAACTAACCCCTCCCTCTTTTACAAAACTGTAGTGTGGATTTTAGCTACGGAGGTAACAGCTCTGATGCTCATAAAATTCTGAGCATCAGAGCTGCTACCACCAAGGCTGGTGCTAAAAACGCTTCACAGTTTTGTAAAAGGGGGGATAAAATAAAAATACATAGACAAAGGTTAAATTGAACCAGCAAGAATCTGGACTCTGCATACAATGCTTCACAGAAACAGTGACACATGTCTCCTAAAGCAATAAATAAATAGAAATTTTTTTTCTACCTTTGTCTTCTGTGGTTTCTCCTTTCCTCATCTTCTTGTAACTCTCTTCCTTCCATCCACTGTCTGCCGTCTCTCTTCCCCTATATGGCATCTTCTCTCCTTCTATGCCCCTTCCAGAAACTGTATGCCTCCCCCTTCCATCTCTCCTTTCACCCCATTGGTCTGGCATCTCTCTCCTCGCCTTCCCTCTCCCACACCTCTCCTCATAGTCTGGTATCTCCCCTTCCCTGATTCTCTGGCATCTCTCTCCTTTCCTTTTCTTCCATCTTTCGCTCCCCCTCCATGCTCTCACATCTCCCCCTTCCTTTTCCCTTAGACTGGCATACCTTCCTCCTATGCTCCAAGCCCTGGCATCTCCTTTAATTCCCTCCCTCATCTTCCTTCTCCCTCCAGCTGGGTACCGCAACACTCTTCCCTGCAGCTCTGCACTTCCCCACAATTGCCATGCTTCGGTTCCTCTTCTTCCTTCCTTCCTCCCCCCCCCCCCGCGGGACCCTGCGGCACCATCAACTCTTACTCCCTCTAATGTCGGCCCTGCAGCTCCAGACTTCCTCGCACCTTCTCCCCTCCCCCTTTGGATCGCTATTATTTTAAATGTTATAGCCGCGGAGCTGTATCCATCAGTGGAGATGTCTAACCTCGGCCTGCCCCGGAACTCTTACTGCAACAGTGACTTCCTGTTCCTGCCTAGACGGGCGGCTGCTGCAGTAAGAGTTCCGGGGCAGGCCGAGGTTAGACATCTCCACTGATGGATACAGCTCCGCGGCTATAACATTTAAAATAATAGCGATCCAAAGGGGGAGGGGAGAAGGTGCGAGGAAGTCTGGAGCTGCAGGGCCGACATTAGAGGGAGTAAGAGTTGATGGTGCCGCAGGGTCCCGCGGGGGGGGGGGGGGAGGAAGGAAGGAAGAAGAGGAACCGAAGCATGGCAATTGTGGGGAAGTGCAATCCCCCCAATGCGTCCCCTTACCTTACCGACGCGTGTGTGCGCTGTGAAGAGAAACTTTGCGCTGCGATGTAATATTTTGTGCGTGAGCGCAGGCCAACGCAGCTTAGCGGGAACACTGCTCCCATGGGGACCCCCCTCTGGCCCACGGGACTCCCACGGGGATGGAAGGCTTTGGAAGCAGGGTTCGTCCATATAATATAATGGATACGTCAGCCTTAGTAAAAGAGGGGGTTTATAAGTTAATTATCTGAACAGAAAACAAAAAAAGGGTTCCACCAAAGAGATTCCACAAGGAAAACAGCAGCGCAAACACAAAAGAAACTGTCGAATTGATGATCCTGTCAGAAGTAATTGCTGCTTTTAATGGGGACGGGCGGGGACAGAGAGAATCCTGACGGGGACGGGCGGGGACGGAGAGGATCCTGACGGGGACGGGTGGGGACGGAGAGGATCCTGGCGGGGACGGGTGAGATTTCTGTCCCCATGCAACTCTCTAATCCATGTGTCTATGAATTCCATCATTAGTACTCAGACAAGAGATAGCTCTGTGTTAATTTCACATTGCCAATCTCGTACCTTTCGGCTGTTCAAGGTAAGATGGCGGAAACTGCTTTATACAATGAGTCCCTTTCTATATCAGATGTGATATGTCCTCTGTGCAGGGAAGTGGAGTCGAGGAGTCAGAGCCAATTTTGGGTACTGGAGTTGGAGTCAGACTCGAAGGATTTATCTACCAACTCCACACCTTATTCATCCCATGTACTGGCTCCAATCACTCTGAGAGCACTCTATTGCCTTTCAGAAATGTGTGGTGGGGCTTTAAAAGCATCACACAAAGCTGAACAGACAGTCTCAGAATTTAAAATGCAGGTTTCTCCAGACAAATGCAGCATGCTGAAGAAAGGTTTGGGGTCTTATTGATTATGTAGATATAATCCAATAAATTCCACTTAAAATGCTTCTATAGGGAACGGGGCAGGTGGGGGATGAAATGCACGATTGGTTTGTGTTGCTAACAAGATGCAATTTAATATCCTAAAAGGTTTATCTTGGCGCGAGACCAGGAACGAGCAGACAGACAGCGAGAGCAAACACACTTTTGCAAGAATTCTCGGCATCGGTGCCGACACTTTCTTCAGCGGACAAGATTCAAAAGTGAAGGAAATTTTATGTCACGTTTTCAAAAGTGGTCTATAATTCTTGCTTTAACCTGTACAGAGATTCATCAAAAAAGTCTTACATCCTGACAGCAGAATCAAGGTCACAGAGAAGTGGAGGAGTAACCTACGTGTTATAGCACGAGGCTGACAACCAGCAAAGCCCAGTTCAAATCCTGCTGCTATTTCTTGTGGGCTTACTAAGGGATGCACTAAACTTACCGATCGTCGCTAAACCGGCTTGGCCGGTTTGGCGATCGATCGGATTTCCTGACCCGTTGCACCAAACCGCTGACATACAACAGGCGCATGCATTTGTTACAGCATGAACCAAAAGGAATCTTTTGCGCAGGCGTGTAAATCGCTCTCACAGCGATCGATCGGAAGAGATTAGGGTGAGCCTCCGCTCAAATCATTTGCACGTCAACTCGGTGATGCATCGATCGCTCATCCACAATCGGCCAGAGAATCAGCCAACAGCGATCCAGTCAGAATCTTCCCCCTCCCCATTCGCGGTTCCTGCACTCGCGTTTTCATATAATCGCAATTTTTTTCTGGGGAGGGTGAAAATTTAAAAAACAGTCTTTTTTCCTCCCTGCCGCCTTCCTGGCCTTACCTGGTGGTCTAGAGGGTTTTCGGGGCAGGAGCAATCTTCCTTCGCTCCTGCCCCGTGCAGATCGCCATGAGGAAATGGCTGCTGGGAGTTCCCGTAGTCTCTCGAGACTACGTCGGAAACTCCCTACAGCCATTTCCTGATGGCGATCTGCACGAGGCAGGAGCGTAGGAAGATCGCTCCTGCCCCAAAAACCCTCTAGACCACCAGGTAAGGCGGCAGGGAGGTGGGGGTGGGTCAGAGCCGGAATCGCGTTTTTTCGGCATTCTCGGTCCGGCTCTGCCCGTATCCCCCGCGAATGACGAGGGAGAAGTGTACAGTCTTGAGAGTATTTAGTGCATCCAGGCCTTAGACAATTCTCTTAACCTTCTATTTAGGGCTACCAGATGTCTCCAGAAAAAGGAGGACAGATTGAGACATCTGGGTTTTACTTCCGCTGAAAGCTTTATTTATTTGTTTTTAAATAAATTTGAGGCGAGTATGGGGATGTCAGTTTGCATATTCTGATTTTTTACTCATGGGACCATTTAAAAGTGTCCCCAGCTAGTAACAGCATTGCTGGGAGCCTCTGACAGCTCAGAAAAAAATCTTAATCCGAGGGGGCTGGGAAAAAGGCTGGTTATAATGTAGTTAAAATTACCACACATGGCAGAACATGGTGCTAGACGTCAACCAAGCTTCCTTCATACATGCTGAACAAACCACTCTGCTCCCAGGAGGAAAGACGCCTCCAAACACCCCCTGGTCATGCCCTTCAACTATAGAATGCCAGGCAATGAGCCAACTCCCATTTCTTACCAAGCTTCTGAAATCAACTACCTCTGCAGATCATAATAATAATAATAATAACTTTATTTTTGTATACCGCCATACCCCGAAGAGTTCTAGGCGGTTCACATTGGTTAGACAGAGATTACAAGTGGTTACATATCAAGATGATCATAGAGTTGCAAACAACATGGAGATAGTGGTTACAAGTGGTTGCATATCAAATTGATCGTACAGTTGCGAATAGCAAGGAGAGAAGAAGGGGGAGGGAGGGAGACAGGGGAGGGGAGTGGGTCAGAAGGGGGGGAGGAGGAGGATAGAAAAGGGGATTAAGGGTCTTGATCAGATCCCTCAAAGAACTCCTGAACTTTAGGAAAGCAATAAGAACTTACCTCTTCACCTAATCCTTTGCCTATTGCCCGATCTCTCCTGCTAGACACAACACCCCCCCTCCCCACGCAACGATCATCGGCAGGAGAGATACCCAATCTCTCCTGCCAGACACAACACCCCTCCCCCCCCCCCGGCAATGATCATCGGCAGGAGAAATACTCAATCTCTCCTGCCAGACCCCCTCCCCCCGCAACGATTGACAGGAGAGATGCCCAATCTCTCCTGCTGGACACACCTCCCCTACCCCAACGATCATCGGCAGGAGGGTGCCCAAGCCCTCCTGCCAGACCCCCCCAACCCTCTTCCCCCAACCGCACACCCACTCCCAGATCCCCTCCACCTCTACACCTGCCAGTTACCTAATGCCCCTCCTATGGGCGGGGCCTTAGGCATATGGGCCAACCAAATCTTTTGATCATGCCCCTCCACGTATGTTAATCTGTAACTTATTCTGACCTCATTGGGGAGAACGGGATTGAAAACAAATTAAATAAGTAAATAAATACAACATATTCTTAGATAAATGGGGATAACTCTTACTCACATTTTACATTAAAAAAAGAAGCCTCATTCAATGAAGTCTGTTTTCCAGACTTTCTTTTTAGATAAAATTCTATGATTTTAGGACAAAATCTCTATATTCCAGATGTTGGCTTACCCAAAGGAATACAGAAACTTGGAAAAGTGAGTAGAGTTTCCAGAGAGTTTAAATGGGCACCTGAATCCCAGCCAAACCGCTGCAATAATGCTGGAATCCCCACCACCTTCATGGAGCCAAACCACCAGCATGCCCAGCTGCTGCAAGTCACAGTCCTCATTCATTCCAGATGTTCACTATTCCTACATATTCTGCAGCTGCATTTAATAGGCTGGGCCACCCCCCCCCCTTTAAAAGCACAGGTGTTTTTATAAAACGTCACACAATTAGAGGGTACAGCAGAGAAACCCCCTACAAATTAATGCTAGATTGAAAAAATACGAGCTAGGATCTTTCAAAATCGAACCACTTCTCTCTAATAAATAGCTTCCCCCGAGACTCTTGCTTGTCATGTAACTTTGTCTCGACTAAAATCCAAGGTCTCTTACGTATTGTATAGCATTGCTTGTGTCTAGTACAATGTCTCTCAAACAATTTTTAGCTCCGGCACCCTAATCGGAGTAAATGTTTTTCACAGCACATTATAATTGAAGTTATAAAATTGCAAAACCAACAAAAATTAAATTTGAGAGCTGTTTATTTAAAGCTATGTATGGGTAATCGTAACAACGGTGAAACTGAAGTAATAGACTAGAATTGCTAATCAATGCGATGTGCTTGTTTTTTGAGTGCAAATGAACTCAAAACGCGGCTCGATAGTCGACAAGCAAAGACGCATTTCATCATCCAACATCTGCAGTCGTAATCTTGTTTTTTTTCTATTTAATTTCTGTCAGAGCTGTAAATCCAATTCCGCAAAGATAAGAAGATCCAAACGGTAACAAAGCCTCGATTGCTTTGTTGCTCAACTTAGGATAACTACTGCATAAAAAATAAAGACAAAATGACTTGCTGTTAGTTTTCAAGGACCAATCACGTCAAAGAATGATGCTCGTCATAACATTGACAGACTCTTGCGTACGTGACGTGCATGTCATGTATTCTAGTGTTTCACTTGCACAAACTGAGACGAGTTTGGTGAAACCAGTTAAACTGATATCATTAACAAAGGGAACCGTAGACTTCAAACACCCATCACTAGCTGGTGTTTTAATGGGGTATGAATATCATCACAAGTCTACGGAACTCCCAGTCAGGCTATTGATATTTACAAAAAAATGCTGAAAATTGCATCAACCCAGACTGTAATGTAGCAAAAGTACTTAGCTTGACTCAACGGGAGCTCAACCGTTTCACCAATTATAGCTTCCACAGAGGTTCAAAGACTTTTCCAGTCTGGTTTCTGTATTTCAGCGGCTATATGCGCCTGTACAAAACAATTGCCTGCTTGGATTCTCTAAAGCAGTGTTTCCCAACCCTGTCCTGGAGGACCATCAGGACAATCGGGTTTTCAGGCTAGCCCTAATGAATATGCATGGAGCAGATTTGCATGCCTTTCACTTCCATTATATGCAAAGGGACCTGAACAAACTGGGAGAGTGGGCGATTAAATGGCAGATGAAGTTTAATGTAGAGAAAAGCAAAGTCTTGCATGTAGGACGCAGAAACCCGATGTACAGCTATACGATGGGGGGGCTGGTAATGGGTGAGAGTAGCCTTGAGAAAGACTTAGGGGTAATGGTAGACAGATCAATGAAGCCGTCGGCGCAGTGTGCAGCGGCCTCAAAAAAGGCGAACAGAATGCTAGGTATAATCAAGAAGGATATTACAACCAGAACGGCAGAAGTTATCCTGCCGCTATATCGGGCCATGGTGCGCCTGCATCTGGAGTACTGCGTCCAATTCTGGTTGCCGTACCTTAAAAAGGATATGGCGATACTCGAGAGGGTTCAGAGGAGAGCGATACGACTGATAAAGGGTATGGAAAACCTTACATATGCCAAAAGATTGGAGAAACTCGGCCTCTTTTCCTTAGAGAAGCGTAGGCTTAGAGGGGACATAATAGACACCTACAAGATCATGAAAGGCATGGAGAAAGTGAAGAGGGACAGATTTTTCAAAATTTCCAAAAATACAAGAACAAGGGGGCATACGGAAAAGTTAAGAGGGGGCAGTTTCAGAACCAATACTAGGAAGTTCTTCTTCACCCAGAGGGTGGTGGACACCTGGAATGCGCTTCCAGAGGGTGCGATACGAGTACACTACAGGGTTTCAAGAAGGGTTTGGATGAATTCCTGAAGAATAAGGGGATTGAAGGGTATAGATAGAGGAGTGGATGATTTCCTGAAGGAAAAGGGGATTCAGGGTTTCTATGCAGGTCCTTGACCTGAATGGGCCGCCACGCAAACGGACTGCTGGGCGGGATGGACCTCTGGTCTGACCCAGCAGAGGCACTGCTTATGTCCTTAAATCTCTCTCATGCATATTCATTAGGGCTAGCCTGAAAACCCGACTGGCCTGGTGGTCCTCCAGGACAGGGTTGGGAACCACTGCTCTAAAGCTTCCGGCATAGCAGGACATCTATTCCAGTGTATACTTATGAAGGGAGTTTAAAAAAAATTTTAAAAAAAAGTAAAATTCTGAAATCTTTCGTGGCACACCCAGAATCTCTTCAGGGCTGCCGGGGCACACAGTTTGCAAGAGCCTGGTCTAGTACCATTTTAGAAGTCAGAATAGTACTAGTAACTTTCTCGCTCCTGAATTTTCAAAACAAAAGGCCAGATTCTATAAATGGCGCCTAGATTGGCAGCACTGAGCCAATTTCCGTGCAAGACAACATTTTTTAATTGGCTTAAATAGTGTTATAATTGAAGACACCATTAGTGCCTTTCTGAGTTGAGATTTTACATAATGTATGTAAATACCTGAAAATGTATTATCTGATTAATGATCAAATTTTATGGTACAGATTTTATAATTAGTTAAAATGTTTGTTTGTCCAACATTTATGACTGATTATGTAACCCATGTAATACATGTAATACACTATGTAATACATGTAATACATGGTATATAAATTTTTAAATTAATAGCCAATTAAAAAACTAATTTAAACATAGCAAGCACAAATCAAAAATTATCCACAGGCAGTCCGCCCACTCGGTCCAATAAACAGATCAAAACAGAAAAACAGTCAAATAGCTGCCCCACCATAACATCATGAGCAGCATTCGATGTAAGCAATGGGTAGCACCAACTCAAAAAAGAAGCATCAGTCTTCAAGCTCAACTGCTGAGCGTGGATTCAGGTGCCACCTGCCCTGGTGAAGTATGTCGCTGCAAACGGCGCTGTTTCCCCTCAGCCGGTCTCTACCATCTTGGGGCCTGCTTCTTGGGGTTGTGAAGACTTCTCTGAAGAAGGGGGGGGGCTCTACATCCCCCTTAAGAAAGGGAACCTTTTCTATGGCCTCCTCTTTAGACCGTATGCGAACCAGTTGGCCATCTTTGGGAGTGTTTAGATATGGGAATCTCTGTAGGGATGAGGGAGGGGGTGCTGGGGTCTGAAGCTTAGTTTTTCATTGTTAGCTATAAGTTATATTTCTTGTTGTATATTGGTTAGAGTTGTGTACTTGAATAAAATAAAATTTGAGGGGGAAAAAACCTAATTAAAAAAAATTATTAAGTTGTGCACGAAAATCGGGAAGGCATCTACATGAAAAGTAGGCGTGGTTATGGGCGGAGTTTGGGCAAGGAAATCATTAGGCACCGGTATTTTAGGCCAGGACAACCCTGGCCTAATATACTGGTGCCTAACTTGATTTAAGTGACGGTAGGTGAAAATCTATAAATGGCACCTACATTTGATCGATATGCAGGAGGCAGCGTTTCCCTAGACGCCTATCAATTTAGGTGCCATTTATAGAATCAGTCCAAAGACCATATACAAGATCACAAACAGAAAACTGGGTAAATTAGCACAAGTGTGAAATGTGAGAAGTGTTAGTAATTATCAAAGGGTTTAAGCAGACAAGAGAAGCTCCTATCCATGAGTGGGCCAGGAGCTGATACTCAGCAGCAGTGTCCAGTTAGTGCCAAGGTGGTCTGGGTTCAGAATAGGAGGTTATGTGGGCACCTGATATTCCATGGTGGTGCCTACATAGTTAATCTAGCCAGTTAGATTATAAAAAAAGCAGTCCTAGCTTTGCCCAGTTAGCTATGTGGGTATGATATGGAATACTGGCCACACCCACTTACCCAGTGGCCTAGTAAGGGGAAGGTAGGGGGTAGGGTGGACCGCCCTGGGCGCTGTCTTGGTGGGAGCACTGGCACCTCTACAATACCTCCCCGCCATGCTTGCGCCCTCCCTTCCCCCACGCTGTGCCTCTTTAAACCTTTGCCAGTGTGAGCAACTTCTCTGGCTTCATGCTCTTGCCAGCCAGGCTTCCCTCTGAAATCACTTCCAAGTTGCAGGGCCAGGAAGTGACGTCCGAGGGAAAGCTAATGCTGGCCTGTGCAGCAGGCCGAAGAAGCTGCTTGCGCTGGCAAAGATTTAGAGAGGTACAGGGGGAAAGGAGGGAACGAGTGTGGCATGGGGTGCAGAGTGTGTATGGGGGTGTGTGGAATAAGTGGGAGACGACGAGGAGGGCATCACAATTTCGGGCGCCTCCTACCCTCGCTACACCACTGCACTTACCCACCGGGCATTACTAATGACCTGGATGTTCAATGCCAGTGCTCGGAAATGGCTCAGTATTGACTAGCTGAGTCCAATTTAGCTGGTTGTGGCTAGCACTTAAAACCCAGCTGACCAGCACTAGCTGAATATTGGCACACAAGATTTCAACCACGGGAAAAGGGGCTGCAGGTGACAAGGGTATTTAAAGAGTAGGAAGGAGACAGTTCAATGTGACCGAGTCTCCACACCCCACAGATAAGTGTCACATGAATCAAGAGTGGCAGGATTTCTCAGGCAAAGCGGTCAGTGTGCACCGGGCTGGTTTTTACCTTCCTTTACAATGAATCCTTTTGCAGCGCTGCCTCACCAGGAAAGCCATGGGAAATGGCAACAAGATAAGGGATGTGTGAGCTGAGCCCCAGTTAGTTGCAGACTTTGTTTTGCTCACATACATCTCACACCCTCTTCAAAGGACATCACGTGACACCATACCCGCCAGCGAGTCTTCTCTGGAGTAGCCCCCATGCTCTGGAATGCACTTCCCTGAAAGGCTTCCCTTAACACAAGACTTCAGAGAGCAAGAGAAAGCTTGGCTCTTCACCCAGGCTTTTAATGAAGTAGTAACTTCCTAGTCACACACACACACACACACACACACACACGAGTGACCCATACTATAGCAGGCGTATAGGACAGGAGAGTCTAATTTAATCTAATCTAATTTCCAGTAAGGACTTGAGCTGGTTAACAAAGTTTAAAAGAATATAAAAGAAAACAATAATGAAGGTAATAGAAAAATTTTCAATAAATTAGATCAGTCCTCAGTTAAGAATCTCTGACAGAGATAAGTTTCAGATTTTTCCTAAAAAGTGAAAGAGATAATGACGTTCTGATAATTGAGGGATGATCGTTCCAAACTTTTACCAAGGAATAGGATAATGAATGTGAGAATTTACCTAGGCTTTTAATCCCTTTTAAAGAAGGGAAAAGCAATTTAAATATATGTGTATTCCTGGTAGTGTGAAACCGAAGAGAGTTAAATGATAGAGGTAATAAAGGCGAAAAAATTCCATTGGCACATGGTAACATAGTAGATGACGGCAGATAAAGACCCGAATGGTCCATCCAGTCTGCACAACCTGATTCAATTTAAATTTTTTTAATTTTTTCTTCTTAGCTATTTCTGGGCAAGAATCCAAAGCTTTACCCGGTACTGTGCTTGGGTTCCAACTGCCGAAATCTCTGTTCAGACTTACTCCAGCCCATCTACACCCTCCCAGCCATTGAAGCCCTCCCCAGCCCATCCTCCACCAAACAGCCATATACAGACACAGACCGTGCAAGTCTGCCCAGTACTGGCCTTAGTTCAATATTTAATATTATTTTCTGATTCTAAATCCTCTGTGTTCATCCCACGCTTCTTTGAACTCAGTCACAGTTTTACTCTCCACCACCTCTCTCGGGAGCGCATTCCAGGCATCCACTACCCTCTCCGTAAAGTAGAATTTCCTAACATTGCCCCTGAATCTACCACCCCTCAACCTCAAATTATGTCCTCTGGTTTTACCATTTTCCTTTCTCTGGAAAAGATTTTATTCTACGTTAATACCCTTTAAGTATTTGAACATCTGAATCATATCTCCCCTGTCTCTCCTTTCCTCTGGGGTCTACATATTCAGGGCTTCCAGTCTCTCCTCATACGTCTTCTGGCGCAAGCCTCCTATCATTTTCGTCGCCCTCCTCTGGACCGCCTCAAGTCTTCTTACGTCTTTCGCCAGATACGGTCTCCAAAACTGAACACAATACTCCAAGTGGGGCCTTACCAATGACCTGTACAGGGGCATCAACACTTTCTTCCTTCTACTGACTACGCCTCTCTTTATACAGCACAGAATCCTTCTGGCAGCAGCCACTGCCTTGTCACACTGTTTTTTCGCTTTTAGATCTTCGGACACTATCACCCCAAGGTCCCTCTCCCCGTCCGTGCATATCAGCTTCTCTCCTCCCAGCATATACTTAAATTGAATTTGCCAGTAAACAGGAAGCCAATGAAGTAACCTCAACAATGGAGAGGCATGATCATATTTATGTCTTCCAAAAATTAATTTGGCTGCAGTGTTCTGAGTAAGTTATCAATCACAGACGAACAAACAATAGAGATGTCCAAAGAAAGCAGACGAGCTGGTGCGTCTCACGACTCTGCTTTATTCACTCAATAACTCGACGTGTACATGTTTCGGCCCAGCCGGCCTGCATCAGCGGACTTAAGCTCAGTAGAAACACCATTTAGGCATTTGACCCACTTTATGCGGAAAGCTTATGCAGAGCTCTAGTGAAGCAGCTCAGGATGGAAACCTCAGAAGTTTCTCACGACCGCCTGAGGTTTCCATCCTGAGCTTCTTCACTGGAGCTCTGTATAAGCTTTCCACATGCTTGCCACATAAGGTGGGTCAAATGCCTAATTGGTGTTTCTACTGGCCCAAAACATGTACATGTCGAGTCATTGAGTGAATAAAAAGCAGAGTCGCAAGACGCACCAGCTCATCCGTTTTCTTTGGACATACTAAAGCAGGACATGTTTATCCACTCTTATCCTAACTAATATTCAAGCCTTTCTACCCTCATTGGCAACTTTTCTTTAGTCTCCTTATTTTATTACACCTGTTTCTCTCTTATCTATCTATTTCTTCCATCTTTGCTTACACCCTTTGCTGTCTATAAAAATGTTTTATAGTGTTGACACTGGAATGTAGCATATTATGCCTGTGGATCTTTGTGTTCAGCTCTCCTTTATGAATTTTAAGGCAGCTCTGAAAACATACCTTTTAAGATGATGGTGGTGGTTATCAAAGTGGTTTACAATACATTGAACAGTAAGCAGGTATTCTAAGTAGTTTCCCCTATCTGTCCAGGTATGCTCGCAACCTAACTATGGTACCTGGGGCAGTCACATGAGTGCATCAGTAAAGTGAGGTTACTTACTTGTAACAGAAGTTCTCCATGTACAGCAGGATAAGCCATATAGGTGATGTCACTGCTTGACGGCGCCAGTGTCGATTATGAATCCCAGATACTTAAGAATGGAGGAAGTTGTGTAAGAGCCTGCAGGGAGTCCTGGCGAGGATGGTGTGGCGATGAGCCAGACGTCAAGGTAGGAGAAGATAACGATTCCCAACTTCTGGAGATGCACTGCGACGACGGTTACTCATTTGATAAAAACCCGTGGGACAGAGGTGAGGCCGAAGGAAAATATCTTGTATTGGAATAATTGACCGAGAACTATGACGTGCAGGTAGCTGAACTGCAATGGATGCATCAGTATGTGTGCATAGGCATCGTGTAAGTCCAAAGAGGCCAACCAATCATTTGTTTGCATAAGGGGGAAGTATGGAGGTCTAAGACAGAGTTTCTCAATTTCTTCAAGCCAAGTACCCCCCTAAGTCTAACAAATATCAACCGACGGAGAAAGTATCACAGAGGTCTCGGTGGGTGAAACTTTGGCCTCCAGTGACCACAATATGATTTGGTTCAATCTCAGGAAAGGTTTCACGAAATCTACCACATTGACCAAGGTTCTCAAGTTCAAGGACACAAATTTCCAGGACATGGGAGACTTCGTTCACCAGGCGCTACAAACCCAAGCAGATACCGACAGCGTGGAAGAAATGTGGTCAACTTTGAAAACCACCATACAGGAAGCAACAAACCGCTATGTTAAATCAGTAAGCAAACGAAGTAGGAACAACAAGCCACAGTGGTTCTCTATGGAGATCTCAGACCTCATCAAAGAGAAGAAAAAAGCATTCATCTCTTACAAACAATCAGGGACACAGGACTCCAGAGTAGATTATCTGACCAAATCAAGAGCCGTCAAAGCGGCAGTTAGAGAGGCCAAATTCCGCATGGAGGAGTCTCTAGCAAAGAATATCCAGAAGGGAGATAAATCCTTCTTCAGGTATATTAGTGACAGGAAAAAGAACTCAGGCGGGATAGTACGACTCAGAAAACCAGACGGAGACCATGTGGAGACGGACTCGGAAAAGGCCCAACTGTTAAATGAATACTTCTGTTCAGTCTTCACCCGCGAGGTGCCGGGAATCGGCCCTCAACCACATACAAGGATTAAATCAGTAGACCCGTTTAGTAATTTCAAATTTACACCCAGCAGCGTCTACTGCGAGCTGTCAAAAATCAAGGTCAACAAGGCAATGGGGCCTGACAACCTACACCCTAGGGTACTCAGGGAGTTGGGAGATGTCTTGGCGGAACCACTATCCGCGCTCTTTAATCTCTCCCTTAGTACAGGTAACGTCCCGATGGACTGGAAGACGGCTAACGTCATTCCACTACACAAGAAAGGCTCCAGGGTGGATATGGCAAACTACAGACCAGTGAGTCTCACTTCAATAGTGAGCAAACTAATGGAAACCCTAATCAAACACCAAATGGATAGGATCATGGACGAGGAGAATCTGCGGGATCCCCGCCAACATGGATTTACTAAGGGGAGATCGTGCCAATCCAACCTGATCGGCTTCTTTGACTGGGTGACGAGGAAGCTGGATGTTGGTGAGTCCCTGGACATCGTCTATCTGGATTTCAGCAAAGCATTTGATAGCGTGCCACACCGCAGGTTGCTGAATAAGATGAGTTCTTTAGGTTTGGGCGACACTTTAACAAAATGGGTTGGGAACTGGCTTGGAGGTAGGCTTCAGAGGGTGATGGTGAATGGCACTCCCTCCGAGATGTCGGAGGTGATAAGTGGAGTGCCACAGGGCTCCGTCCTAGGCCCGATCGTGTTCAACATCTATATAAGAGACCTGACAGAAGGGCTTCGAGGTAAAATAACATTGTTTGCCGATGATGCCAAACTGTGCAATGTAGTGAGCAAAAGCACAACAGACAAAAAAGCAATGACAGACGATATGGTGCATGACTTACTTCTGCTGGAGCACTGGTCTAGGTCCTGGCAACTCAGTTTCAATGCCAAAAAATGCAAAGTCATGCACCTGGGAAGCCAGAATCCATGCAAGATCTACACCCTAAATGGCGAGATCCTGACAAGAACTGTAGCAGAAAGAGACTTGGGAGTGATTGTCAGGGAAGACATGAAGTCGGCAAACCAAGTGGAGCAAGCTTCATCCAAAGCAAGGCAAATCATAGGTTGCATACGCAGGAGTTTCATCAGCCGTAAACCTGAAGTCATTATGCCACTATATAGATCCATGGTGAGACCGCACCTGGAGTACTGTGTGCAATTCTGGAGGCCACATTACCGCAAGGATGTGCTGAGACTGGAGTCGGTCCAGAGAATGGCCACCAGGATGGTCTCGGGACTCAGGGAGCTCCCGTACGAGGAGCGGTTGGGGAATTTGCAGCTCTACTCACTCGAGGAGCGTAGAGAGAGGGGAGACATGATCGAGACATTCAAATATCTCACGGGCCGCATCAAGGTGGAAGAAGACATCTTCTTCTTCAAGGGTCCCGCGGCAACAAGGGGGCATTCGTGGAAAATCAGGGGCGGGAAACTGCACAGTGACACTAGGAAGTTCTTCTTCACTGAAAGGGTGGTTGATCGCTGGAATAGTCTTCCACTTCGGGTTATTGAGGCCACCAGTGTGGCGGATTTTAAGGCCAGATGGGATAGACATGTGGGATCTATCCGCAAAAATAGATAGTGAGGATCACTGGGGTGGGCAGACTTGATGGGCCTTGGCCCTTATCTGCCGTCTATTTCTATGTTTCTATGTTTCTATGAGTACCCCCGCTTAAGCTCCGCCCAAGAACCAACCCCATAATAATAGTACTAATTGTAATGCAATTTCTTCCATCCATTTTTCATATACACACAATATAATCTTATTAATGGTAACCACAAAATGAAAATAACCCCACAAAGCATACTGTACGCAGAGAAAATGTTAATTATCATTTATATTCGGGGGAGTTTTCAAAAAGGTCAAGGCGGATAACTTTAAAATATGCAATGTCACATCAGTAACAACTATAGAAAAATAGCCAAATATAGTGCAAAATATAGACAGCAGTTATAAATTCTCAAAAATGATGCATTTTAATCACTGAATTCAAAATAAAATCATTTTTCCTACCTTTGTTGTCTGGTGATTTCATGAGTGTGACTTTCTGACTGTGCATCCAATATTTCTTTCTTTCTGCCTCCTGCACGCTTCCTCTCCTCCAGACCTCATTCCCATCCCCAACCAACATCTCTTTCTGTCCCTCCATGAGTCCAACTTTTCTTCCTCTCTCCTCCACCCCCATTGGCAACATATCTCCCTCTTTCTCTCACTGTCCTTCTCTCATTCCCTCCCTTGCTGTAAAGGGAGTGGGGAAAGATGAGAGATCCGGGGTACATCTCTTCCACTCCCTCTACTGCCACATAAAACATTTCTCCCTCCTTTCCACCAGTCCAACATCTTTCTCTCTGCCTCCTGCACACTTCTCTCCTCCAGTCCTCATTCCCTTCCCTAACCAACATCACTCTCTCCCTCCATGAGTCTGTTTTACTCTCTGTCCTCTCCCCTTCCCCCGAATGCAACATTTCTCCTTCCCTTCTTTCTGCCCTCCTCATCCATCTCTCCCTCTCGATGAGTCCAATACTTTTTGCCTCCTGCACACTCTCTCTTTCTCCTCGCACTTTCCCTCAAGCGTAACATCCCTCCTTCCCACCCCTAGTCCATCTCTCCTCAACCCCACTCACAATAAGCTCTCTCCCCATGCACCATATCTCCTTCTCCTCCACACCATGTCCATTTCTTCCTCTCTCATCCTACAACAATTTTCCTTCCTTCCCTCCGCCAACCCCACTCACAACTAATATGCTTTCTCCCCATGCACCATCTTACCCTCCCCTCCAGCGTGCAGCACCTTTCCCTTCCCCTCCCCTTCTGCCATGTCCAGCAGCACTTCTTCTTCCTTCCCTTTCCCTCCCCCTTGTCCAGCAGCACCTTTCCCTCTCCCCATGTCCGGCGCTTCCCTCTCCTTTCTAGCGGCAGCTCACTGTGTGCTTTTAACCGCTAGCGTTAGTTTAGCCGGCGATTCCATCAGGCAGCCTCGGGGCCTTTGCTAGGCCAGCCCGCCTCCGACAAAAGAGGAAGTTGCATCATCAGCGGCGGGCCAGCCTAGGAAAGGCCCCGAGGCTGCCCAATGGAATCGTCAGCTAAACTAACACTAACGGTAGCTGTGTGGGGAAGTTAAAAGCACACACTGAGCTGCTGCTGCCGGACCGGGGAGAGGGAGAGAAGACAAGGAAGGTGGGAGATACGCGACGGCAGAAGGAAGTTGGGAGACAAACAGCACCGGTGCCACATACCCCCTGACAATAGTGCACGTACCCCCTGGGGTACGTGTACTGCATATTGAGAACCTCTGGTCTAAGATAGGACAAAGTTCACTGTTCTTTTTAGAAACAAGAAAATATCTGGAGTAGAATCCTTAGGCTTCTGATTTGTGAAGCAGAATGTTGCTGCTTATCTTGTATGTGGGGGTTGGAGGTTTGAACATGTGGCCCCTTTGTTGCAACAATTACACTGGCAACCCATTAAGGGTAGGATTGTGTTTAAGGTGCTAGTTTTGGTTCTCTTTGCAATTCACAAAGGAGTATCTTGGTACCTTTCACAAGTTATAGCATGTTATCAGCCGCATCATTCCTAAGATCAGAGGTGTCAAAACGTTCATCTTTGGAGAATTTGCAGCGGGTGAAATATGCTGAGACAAGAACAAGATCCATTTCAGTAGCTGGGGTTACTTTATGAAACAGTTTGACTTGGCAATTGAGATTGAAATATTCAGCACTTTAAGAAACTTTCAAAAACAACTTTGTAGAAGCTGTATGTAGAAGGTTTTTGTTGTTTTTTTTATGGGTAAAGAGTACTGTTTTTAGGGAAATAGAAGATATAGGATGAATATTCCTTTCTACTAGTATTGTCTAATATTATATGTTATTATATCATATGTGTGTATTTTGTAACCCGCTTACATTTTAGGTAGGATTTAAGTCTGTTAAATAAATAATTGGAAGGATTGTATTTCATTAAGGAGCATAGTTTGCTAGTCTTGGGGGTAGTGATAACGTTTTGGGGGGCAGCGAGGAGGAGGTTGAGAAAAAGTCATCTTGCATCTCCTGGCAGCCACATCAAAAGCATTGAATGCAGTGCAGATGAGGTGTTTGGAGCACTGCAACGCCTTATGGAGGAGTGGTTTTACTAGGAACAGTGACTATAAGTTTGACTATAGAAGTGACTATAGAAGTTTAAGGCTTGTAGAGGAGGTCATATTGGTACTGGATGAGCTAAAACTGATGGGCCAATATTCTAGCGGAAAGCACGGAGGCTTGAAAAACCCACTTCCTGACAGAGTCTAAAAGCTGCTATTCTTTTCCCAGTGGAGCACTTTTTTAAGGAATCTTTTTTAAGGGTGGATTCCATGACTAAGGATTGATGGGGGTAACTGAGGTTTGTCATAACCATGAGCTGCGTGGACCTTGTATTTCAGTTTGATGCATTTGGAAATCAGTGGACTGGTAAGGGGTATTTGCCATATTTTTGTTTGAAGGTCCCTAGAATTATATGGATAGATAGAGACGCAACTAGATGTGGAGTGTCAAGACACTTCAGAACTCCCAAAACCTCATTTCTGGGGTTATTTTGTGCTTGAGGAGAGATATTTAAGGCCTTTGCTGCCTCGATGAGGTATTTTGGGTAGGGAGCATCCTCTGGTGGAGATTTCAGTTGTGGGTGTTCCAGCAAAGGAGCAGATAGTAATCCCAGAGAGGGATTAGCTGAGGTAGTTGGTGAGGTAACAGTAGGCAGAGTAGGGGAGAAACATGTAGACATGTCAACCAAGGCTGAATCCTAAAATGAAAAAGAAGGTGATGCAGGTTTAGGTGAAGATGGTAAAGGGGGCTGTCCATGGTGATGAGGTGATAGTAGTCCTAATGGAGGACTGTGTGATGCTATAGGTGATGTAAGTACAGCACAGGAGAGAACACAACTGGTCCTGGGATAAGGTAGATGGCGGTTGATTAGGAATAAAGTACTGGAGTGGCAGGAATAGAGAGCGGTGTTGCAGGGTCTCTTCCTCGGAGTGGAATGGCGCTGCAAGTGAAGGTGCTTTTGAGAGTGTTTATGTCCATCAATGGCGGTGGAGCAGTCTGTGCAGCGAGGTTTATGAATGCCGGAGTGCTTAGTGTGGCTGTTAGTGCTACTTCTGTATTGGTTGTCAGCCTTGTGCTTGCATCACAGTGAAGTGTTGGCTAGGCCTAGTAGGTGTGTTTAAAGGCAGGCCAGTGGGTGGAGTCTGGAGATGAGCCAGAAGCAGAGGTATGACAATGACAAGTCTTCCAATGACACTTGCCTGAGGGTAAATTTTAAAAACTCACTTTATTTTGACATGTCAACAGTAGCAAATTCCATGCCCTTCACCAGCTTATGTATATGCTTGGCCTACAGCAATCAACACATTTGCAGGCTCTGAACAGCATTTCAACCATTTGTTTGAGGGCCGCAATGGTGGGCTTCAGGGGCCATATGCAGCTCATTGGAGACCACTAGAAACATAGAAATATGATGGCAGATAAAGGCCAAATGGCCCATCTGCAGTAATCTAAGAGATCTCATGTGTCTATCCCATGCTTTCTCAAATTCAGACACAGACTCCGTCTCCACCACCTCTTCTGGGAGACTGTTCCACGCATCTACCACCCTTTCCATAAAAAACTATTTCCTCAGATTACTCCGGAGCCTATCACCTCTTAACTTCATCCTATGCCCTCTCATTCCAGAGCTTCCTTTCAATGAAAGACTCAACTCAAGCGCATTTATGTCACGTAGTTGTTTAAACATTTCTATCATATCTCCCCTCTCCCGCCTTTCCTCCAAAGTATACATATTGAGATCTTTAAATCTGTCCCCATACGCCTTATGATGAAGACCATGCACCATTTTAGTAGCCTTCCTCTGGACCCACCCCATCATTTTTATCCTTTTTATATATTTTTGAAGATGTGATCTCCAGAATTGTACGCAATACCACAGGTCAATTGTTATGCAATGGCCCCTATTTATTAATCATGAGTGTTAACCGTGTTAGTGTACTCCAATACTAGACATTAAGATCTAGTTCTTAGATTAGGGGTGGATAGACTTCTTGGTCTGGAGGCCTCACTGGGAGCTATGACTGGGCTGGGGGGAGGGAGACAGTGTGGTTGAGGAGAAGACACAAAATCCCTCTAACCATCTCATCATCTAAATATGGCATTCAGGAAGAGTAGGTTTTCTGACATTACCAATATTAAAAATCATTACCTGGTAATCTAATTAATTACCAAGTGATGACTATCCTCGTGAAAATAAATACATGTAGCACTGGTAATTTGATAAAATCTATTTTTTTTGTACAGGTGGCTGTTGCCCCCACTTCCCCTCCCCCCCCCCGACCCCAGCAGATGATAATGCCAAGTTGAAAGCAGAGGCAGAAGTGTGCTAGTGCTCGTGTTGGTTAGTCCGCCATCATCATTCAGAGCCTTAGCTATCTGCTTTTAACAATGTACTGATACCAGCATGCCTCATTATAGGCAGAATCCAGGGTCTCCGAGGGATGACAGCAGCAGCGCAACAAGCAAGACCAAAAGCTCCTGCAGTGACAGGATGCAGGTAGTGCAAGCATTGGTGGTACAAAACAGGTTGGATTGGTCCCCGGACTATAGTCTATCCATCTCTGTCTTAGCTTGTAAGATCTCCAAGAACAGGGAAATGTGTATACCTGTAATTCACCTTGAATAACTAGTGAAAACGCACAAGCTAAATTAAAAAAATGAATGAATGGATTCCAGTGTTCTTCAACTCCGATTACTCCAGACCCTTACATGAAGTTATCTACTGTATGATAACACACTTCTCACCCCAGTCAGCTTGTGGAACAACTCTGGAAAAGTACTGGTCAGGGCATGGTTTCTTTCAAGAGGTGCTCAATAATGTCCAATAAAGAACATGGCTTCAAGCCTCTCTGGGCTAGAGCAGATCATTGGATTCACCAGGGGTCCTATTATTCTTCTTTGAGGGACAGTCTTGCTTTATTACCCCTGCATTTTGATAATTAAAAGCTGCCTAGCTCTTGTCAGAGGGGAGCAATTGATGGTGGGAGGAAAGAGATAATTAGTAAAAGCTAATGGCATTCACAGCCCTTGCCTCAGCTATTACATAGCCTGGACACAGGATCTTTCTCTCACCAACAGCGCATAAAGTGTTATAAAGTGCTGGGATTGCCTGGAAGAATTGTATGCAGGCAGGTATTCGGATATTGGATGATGTTATATCTAATGAGAAACTGCTTGATTTTTCACGGCTGCAACAATCATTTGGCATTCTAAAGTCTCAACAGTATAGGCTGGTTGCAGTTGAAGCAGGCTATTCAGAGTGGGTTCCCTGAATGGAAAAACTTAACTTATTACAGCTTGCAGATCCTTTGCTACCAGACAGATCTAGTAGAGCATCAGGCCGCCCAGTGGTACAAATTGATTTCTGGATTTTTAATAAGAAGCCAAAAAATAGTCTTAGAGATATTTGGAGCATCAAGATAAAACAGTATATTTCTGTGTCTCGTTGGCCACGAATTTGGACTTGAGGAGGTTGAAATGTACAGCGTCAGCATCTATGAGACAAACATGGTTATTTTTATTACATAGGATTTTTTTGGACCCCAGTTCGATTACAAAAAATAGATAATATTAAATCTGATAGATATTAATATAGGGACTTTGGATCATCTGTTATATTTTTGTCCATTGATACTTAGTTTCTAGAAGTCAATTTGGGGACAAATAAATCTTATTCTTGAGTCATCTATTCCCTTAACCTATGAAGCTGTAATTTGTGGTACGTTACTACATGTTAAGCCTACTTTAGATAAGTATAAAAGTCGTCTTTTCCTGATCATGACAGGAAAAGGTGTTCAACTGATCACACATAATTGGAAGAACCATGACAGGATTAATTACACTTTTTGGTGGGTAAATGTGTGTACCACATATAAGTATGAAAGAATGATGGCGGAAAATTTGGGGACTAGTAAGTCCTTTAATGATGTATGGAGTCCATTGACTACTTTTGTTGAATTACAGTAAGGGTCATGTTTCTTTCTTTTTCATTAGATTTCTTTACACATCCAAGCAGGGTGGGCAGATGGGGGGAGAGAAATGTACTTTGATGAGTTAAATTATTTAATTATAATATTGTAATCATATCATATGTATTATTGTATTAATAATTAAGATGAGGATGGGAGTAAATGACTATTTAAAGTAATAATTGTATAGTTATTAGTACGTTCTATGTTGTATTTATGATTTACCAATTGTATTGCACTATCAGTCTGAAAATCAATAAAGATTTTTTTTTTTTTAAAACCCCATTTATCAACTAAGGCCCAGATTTACTAAAGATAGCGATTCAATCGCTGTTGTCTGATTCTCTGGCCGACTTTGAAACAGCGATTAATTCATTATCTTTTTTTGCACGCAAATGATTGGCACAGATGTTGCAAATCTCATTTGCATGCAAACTCCCCGACTCACGCTCAGTGAGCGATTGATTCGGTGCAGAGCACTGACAGTAGTGACGGGAGAAGCAGCCTCCTATCACTGTTGTCAGGGCTCCTGTCGCCCACCCGCCAAACTTATGGCAGGAGGGATGCCCCGTACCCTCCTGCCATCAGTGGGGTACAAGCAAACATACTCCAAGTCTTGACATTCTCCTCAGTGTTAAGACTTCTAGGGTGGGCAGCAATGGTTAGCACTCTTCCAATCCAGGGACAAAATTAGCAGCTTCTAAGATAAAGAAGGATCAATAAGAGAAACTGGCTTCTTGTATAAGTTTTTTTAGTTGACTTTAGCTTCTACCTTTTTCAGTAGTAGATCATGGTGAGTTACATTCAGTGGCAGTAGGCAGTTCCCTGTTCCTAGAAGGCTGTACCAGAGGCAATGAAGGGTTAAGTGACATGCCCAAGCACTGGCGTAGCGAGGATGGGTACCTGTGCCCTTTACAAAGGCCACGCCCGGGCAGACTGCCCTCCTCGCACTCCCCTTACTACGCCTGTGCACCTAAGATCACAAGGAGAAGTGGTGGAATTTGAACTGGGTTTAGGCTGGGTTTAGGCTACTCCCTTGAGATATTCGCACTGAATTTTGTAGCTAGGTTGAGTTTGTAGTAGAGAATGGCATGGTGACAAAATTCATCTCCGTTTCCATCCCCGTGGAAAACCATGAGAAACCATCTCCATATCATTCTTTCAAGGGGGAAGGAAGAATTAGAGTATGAATGGGCACAACCACTGATCCTCATGCCTTGCATTGAAGAATACTGGCATAGAAGGACCAAGGTTGAGATAGACACTAAAGAATGACATGGGATGGTTAGAACATAAGACCATAAGCGTTGGCATACTGGGACAGACCGAAGGTCCATCAAGCCCAGTTTCCAACAGTGGCCAATTCAGGTCCCAAGTACCTGGCAGAAACACAAAGAGTAACAACATTCCGTGATGTCATAAAGCCTCATTCCACCAATGCCTATAAGCCAACCTCATCAGTGATGTCACAAAGACTCCATTATCCTATACTTGACTCACATAAGAATCAGAGTATGAATGGGTACAGCCACTGACCCTCAAGCCTTGCACTGAAGAATACTGGTGTAGAAGGACCGAGGTTGAGATAGACACTAAAGAATGGCATGGGATGGTTTCCCTTGGTTATCCGCGAGGACGGGAATGGTGATGAATTTTGTCACCGTGTCATTCTCTAGTTTGTAGTCAGAACTCCGAAGCCTTGCTTTTCATTGGACATGTACCCAGAATGCACAGCCAAGTGCAAAATCTCACTGTAGGTCCTTATTATGAATAAGCCAGTAGGGCTGAAAAAGTAGGCCATGCGGTAGAGCAGGCTGCCTTGCACATACCTTCTTTCCAGCTAGCAACACGTGACTATCTTCCAGGCACTTCCTGCCTTTCAGCAGTCTTCCTGCTGGCAGGTTGCTTCTATATCAGAGCTACAGTCACACCCTAGCTGGCTTCTCTACCATGGCACCTACTCACCTTGGTCATAAATAAATCTTCAATCCTTAAGTTCAGCTGGAACCATCCCTCCCCACTATTCTGATCCAACATCCAAGAGGCCAGGAGTGCTAAGGTGTTCATAACATAAGGATTGTATTCCAAGCAACTGCCCAAGAGTCACAAAAAGCTCTCACATAGCACTATAAATAGCCTGTGGGGTAAAGCACGAGGTAAGGGTGGTAGATTCTTGGAACCAGTGGCGTACCTAGGGTATGTGGCACCCGGGGGCCATCATTTTTTGACACCCCCTCCATGTAAAAAAATATTTTTTCTAATGACCATGAAACAGAATAAATGGTCAGAATAGAAACAGGCAGTGAAAATTTTCTTTTATTGAACCTCATATATGTAACCATTATTCCAAACATACCATAACATAACATAAATTATGTCTGAATTGTCATGACATCAGAAGTACATATGGAGTAGTTGCAGGTGATGCTTGGGACAGTTCTGATTGTGTTAGTTCGGTTTTATGTGTTTTTTGACTAGAAGGGTTTTTATTTCTTTTTGAAGGTTTTATAGTCTGTGGTCGAGGTCAATAGTTTGTAGAGTTGGGGGTCGAGTGTTGCAGCTCGAATGGCTAGGAGGTT
This sequence comes from Geotrypetes seraphini, assembly GCF_902459505.1. Classification (NCBI taxonomy): domain Eukaryota; kingdom Metazoa; phylum Chordata; class Amphibia; order Gymnophiona; family Dermophiidae; genus Geotrypetes; species Geotrypetes seraphini. Next base: position 23,305,838 of record NC_047098.1, read on the forward strand.
GTCGAACAGTTTTTTTCTTTTGACGTTTTTGGTTGGAGGGTGTGTGAATGGTGCGTGAGTTCTCCTATGTCTGGTTGAGGTGGATTGAATTATTTAGCTGAAGAAATTAGTTACCCCCCCCCCCATTCCACACACATTAATTCTCTTCCATTTTTGTTCCCATTATAAAAAACACTGATAAGTTCCCAGAAAAAAAATACATTAAAATAAGAAGTGAAAACAAAGGCCCCTACAGATGAGAACATAACATAAGAATAGCCTAACTGCGTCAGACCAATGGTCCATCATGTCCAGTAACCCATTCTCATGGTAACTAATCCAGGTCACTAGTACCTGGTCAAAACCCAAAGAGTAGCAACATTCCATGCTACTGATCCAGGGCAAGCAGACACTTCCCCCATGTCTTAATAACAGACTATGGACTTTTCCTCCAGGAATTTGTCCAAATCTTTCTTAAAACCAGCTACGCTATCTGCTTTTACCATAACTTCTGGCCACTTCATTTTTAAGCTTAGATCTTTCCTTCCAAACAGAGACCTTGCTAGATGTCAAATACAGCACAATGTGCAAAGGTCTGGTTTTTTCTTTCGATCACTACATAGCCTAATGCCACACAAGCAGCGCTGTTACAAACATATTCTGAAGGTCAATGCTAAGGTTAACAAAGTTTCCTTCCTTCAACCACAAGGAGATACTGACAAACTACTGGAAGAGATCCCAAAACAACTACCCAGGCACAACACCCAAAGACCCACTCAGTGTGTGAACCAGTTGAGTGGAGTGGACTAACTGGGGGGTGGAAATGGGCCCGGAGTTTGCTCAGCAGAATTTCCCAGACCACCTCTTTCTCTCAACACACTGACACGCTGCCACCATCACCACCACTAGGAACACCTCACCAGGTAGGCCAGCAATGCTTATAAACTTTATAAAACACATTATTATATTTTCTTATAAAGCACATATTTTAACTGAACTCTCTGACATCCTCAGTCTCTCCATTCACAAAAATAGAAGGAAGAAAAGTTCCCATTTCCTGCTGTCTCATGTCCCCGGCCTATACAATATTTTTATTCTGCAGACCCTTCAAAAGTCTGACCAAATCCTCGTTTCACTTGCATTATAAAGTACTGAGGATGCCATCTCTCCCCAATCCCAGGGGAGGGGCGGGACTGCGGCAGAGGAAACAGCGTCGAAGCAGTGCAAAGATCGCTGGCATCGCGATCTTACTGCAGGCTGCTTCTCTAGGTAAATGATGCAGGGGAGGAATCCGGACGCCAGACGGGGGGGGGGGGGGGGGAACGGACACCGGGAGGGGGACCGGACCGGTAGCACCCCCTCAGGGCTTGCACCTGGGACGGACCTCCCCCCCCCCTTGGTACGCCTCTGCTTGGAACAGTCTCCTGGAAGAGGTGGTGGAGATTGAGACTGTGTCTGAATTCAAGAGGGCCTGGGATAGGCACATGGGATCTCTCAGAGAAAGAAAGAGATGGGCAGACTAGATGGGACATTTGGCCTTTATCTGCCATCATGTTTCTATGTAAGGAAAGTAAGGAAAATAAAAAATAGATGACTGCAGAGGAAGCTGTGCAGGATGTTCCAGGCAGATAAGGTACATAACTTCTGGCCTGTGTGTTTCAGATATGAGTTTCCAGTGTAAAAAGGGGCCAACTCTGAACCCCCCTCTCCGATCACCAGTCCCAAGAGATTCATTCTAGCTTACCCCTCTCCCTGGAATTTCTGCTCCTGTTTGGCATGTCAGAGATTAGGCTGAGGCCCCGACGCACACACTCCAAACCTATCGTGGCAGAAGCGATTTTTCCCCCAATGGCTAATGCTCAGCACGAATAGCATGCAAATGATCCGCATGCTATTTGTGCAGAGCAGCGCACTCAGAAGAGCAATCGCTATGCACAGCTCCTTCCTATCCCTCCTGTCAAATTTTTTTTGCTGCTCTCCCTGCCCACTGATCAGCCCCGGCAGAAGTCCCTAAAGCTGCCGCATCTTCCCAAGCCACTCATCTGTTTGGGGCTTCCCTTGCTAGCCCCAAATAGCTGAGCGGTAAGAGAAGCACCCAAGCTGCCGATGAGTGGCATTGGGGAGTCCTGCTGGCTCACCTGATTGGCTGGCAGAGAGAGCATAAAAGGAAGTGCCCCACAAACAAGCTCCTAAAGCCCAACCCTCCCACCCCACCACCCACCGAGCACCCTCTGGGGGGAAAAAAAAAGCTGGTGGGTTTGTGGGCCACCACCGACACCCCTCCCCGTACTTTTTAGTTGGAAATGGCAGGAGGGATGCCCATTCCCTCCTGCAGGCAGGCCTGCCTCTTCAAAATGGAGGGGGGGGTCTTCCACTTACCACTGCATCTTGGGATGTACTGGGAGGAGCCTAATACCCTGATTGGCTCCAGTGCCTAAGGCCTCTCCCAGGATGCATTGGAAAGGGGAAAGCCTGGCATTTTGAAGAGGTGGGCCTGCCGGCAAGAGGGAGTAGGTTAAAATGAGTCTTATTTGCAAGAAAACCTTTTGTGTATCGGAGCATGAGTCTAGATACTGTTCAAGGACCACCAGAGCACAGCAGACAATTTACAGCCCAGGAAAAGGCTGAGAGCTGCTTTTTGTCCCAGAGGAGTTGTAACAAAATCTTTGAATTATGGAAACCCAGCAGGACATAATCATCCACAACTTCTTGATGAAAAAATCCTCCTCCCCTCCAATGTGACTACCCAGGAATCTCAAAACAATTTAACTGGCCAGAAAGGACCACTGACCCGCTGAATCATTTGTTTGGGGCTAGCTGCTAATTTTCAGCTGCACTTAACTGGCTATTGCTGCCGAAAATTAGCGGTTTACCACCTAAGTGAAAGCTAGCTATTTTAGGGGAGTTCTGGGGGCAGGGTCGGCACTTGGCAGGTTAAGTGCCAATATTCAGCACTTAGCCAGTCAGGATAACCACATGAATGGGACTACTTAAAACACAATCCTGTCTTTATGTGGCAACCCATGGCCGCTTGCGTTCTGAATATTGACTTAAACAGCCATGTGTTAGCGGGTGTCACACGTACCCGACACCGAATTCTAAAGCCCAAACGCGGCCTGGCACAGAATATCTGGGAACACCAACAGCGGTTAGCAAAGCGTTCAATGCCACAAGCTGAATACCGACCCCTTCTATAATTAAGCTTTGGTCTCACCTGGCTCCCCATCAGAAAACACAAGTAGGAGCTTCCCTAAAGAACCATGGGGGGAGGGGTATACAGTACAGCATGAACTGGAAGGGGATAGTCAGCATTGTTAATGCATGTTTAAAAGCACTTCTTTTTCTATTTTATTTTTACTGAATATAGAGTCAAACAAGAAATACACTGCCTCAATCGCATATGACATACTATGGTTCTTCAGCACATGACCATGACATAGCACTGACAGCCCCTACATCAGTGTCTCGCAAACAGTGCCCCAAAGAGATACTGGGTGTGCCACAAGAGATTCCAGAACTTGACTTTATTTTTAAAAGTATACGCTAGAATAGATGACATGTACGTCGCGTATGCAAAGGTCTGTCAATGTTATGAGCATCTACATGCGTAAGGATACAACTGCCCAGACAAGCATCATCCTTTGATGAGACTGGTCCTTGAAAACTAACGGCAAGTAATTTTAGTTTGGTTTTTATTGAGCAACAAAGCAATCAAGGCTTTGTTATCGCTTGGATCTTCTTATCTTTGAGAACATGGAATTTCAGCTCCAACAGAAATTGAAAAAAAGGAGAACGACTGCAGAAGGTGGCTGATTAAATGCGTGTTTGCTTGTTGACTATCGAGCTGCATTTTTAGTTAATTTTCACTCAAAAACAAGCACATCCATCGCATTGATTAGCAATTCTATCTACTTTAGTTTCACCGTTGTTACAATTACCTACGCTTAGCTTAAAGAACTTTAAATAACTCTCAAATTTAACTTTTTAATTGGTTTTGCAATTTTATGTCAATTATAATGTGCCGCGAAAAACATTAGTTCCATTTAGTGTGTCAAAGCTAAAAAAAAAAGTTTGAGAGACACTGCCCTACAGCAAAACCCCAAAATTCACCCCTATTCCCCCAAAAGCACTAGACACAAGAAAAAAGGAATCATTAGTACGTTCTTTCAGTTAGCCTGGTAGGCTACTCAAGCTAACCAGTCTTTATACTCTGTCCATACTTTCTGAAAATTGGATAGTCTGGTCCTCTTTAGGGCTGTCCATTTGAATATGAGTGATATGTGGTTGACTTTAGCCTCTACATACAAAAGCATTTCTCAGCGAGTCATACAGTTAGTGCAAGGAGGACAATGCATGAGTAAGTTAAGCCACAGAGAGCCTCAAACCGATCATTCTGGGTAAAGGGGGGTACACACGGATCATTTCCGTTTTGGCCTGGGAGGTGAGCCAGGAACTTTTGGCCACAAATCAGAGCGTGTGAATGATACAGAGTATCATTTAGAAATATCCACTTCCCTGTCTGCATTCCTGAAACATTATCCAGCTCCAAGACCCCAGTAGCAGAGACCTCACCAGATGCACCGAGCAGAATAAGCTCTCAGGACTGCAGAAAATGACAACTATATCCGACATGAGAGCTACCAGAACAAGGAGCCGATGCAAAAGGAGAGGTTTCGTAGCTCAGTGTAATGGTTTGCCAAGTTCCAGATGACCCTGAATCACAAAGTAGGCAAGTTACAACAGAGTCTTCAATTTTTATTTTTTATGAAAACATCACACACCTAATAAGGAGCAGATTACTTGTCCAAATTAATGCTCTCTTTTCCCAAAATAGTAAAAGTGTGTGGGCTGCTGAAGTCAGATCCTGCAGTCTTCCCTGGAAACTTTTTCGAAAACCTGAAGCTCTTCTTACCCCCATCATTAGTTCTGGAGATTAAGGTTGCATCCAGTCTTGAAAGGAATTCATGTTCTCCTTTCCAATTCCACCCCTTCTACAACCTGTTCAAAAACAGGTGACAGTCTGCAGAAGTGGTAGTCTGATGGAACCTGCAAGGCTTTTAGCATGTTAGTCACTCATAGGACTGGTTCCATCTATCCGTCTGGGCCAAACCGCAACAGCTTCATCAATAAAAACTGAAGAAAACCCAGAATACCAACACAAACTAGGAATCGATGTACTTCAATATGGGTTGTATTAAGAAATTCCTCCACAAAGCAGCTGAAATAAAACTTGCATAATTATTGTCCTCCACAGATCCTAGCACTGATGTCTTGTTCCTTCCAAAAGCACCAAGGTCACAGCAGAGGACACACAGAAAACAGCACTGGAGACTCTCCCTCGCTGCATTTTTACAAGGCTGCATAAAGCATCTCTTTCAATTTTATGATACTACGCCAGAGAGCTATGCTGGCAACACTAACGCAAGGTGACAGACAGCTCCAGGCCAAGCTAGTCCTGGCTTTTATCCACCAGTGCTTTTCTTGCATAAATTTTAACTAGAAACCTTAATAGGATGGGGCAATTCTAGGACCAGGTTAGACCATCTCTCCTAACATGGTGCTATCTGGTAACTTCTGGGGTAAGGGATTTCTTTTGTGTACAGACCTTATCCTAGGCCCCCTCCCTCAAGCTCTAAACACCACCACCTGCACTTCTCTGTTCACTGCTATTTTGTGCCTTGTTAGAAAACCAATTAGAAACCAAAAAAACACCCTAACACCTTGTTCTACCTTGAGTGTCAATTTTAACTCTGGAGGTGGGCCTCAGAGACCTTGGAATCAAGCAGTTGACTGCTGTGAGTTGTTGTAGGTCAATATCTCAATCATCGGCCCAGACTCCAGTAAAAGGTCTTTTATATTTTTAAAGTTTTTTTTATCTTTTTTATGTATTTAACTTCATCTTCAACATTAAAAGATAGTGCCTACAATTTAAAAAAAAAAGCACTTATCTTAAATGAATGCCGCTAGAAGTAAACGGCACTGCTTGGTGAAACCCGAGGGGGCCTCCGTTTCACCCCTATAGGCTTCGTCAGGGGATAGTATTCAGCAGTACGGAATACAACTTGCTACATCACGCAGTGTTTTTCAAAATGGCGCCTGCTTGATTCCAAGGTCTCTTAGGCCCACCTCCATAGTTAACACTCGAGGTGCAACAAGGTGTTAGGGTGTTTTTTGGTTTCTGACTCCATATTTCAACACCCGATTTTGTATTTGTATTGATGGTTTCACCCTTGTTATAAAACCCTCGTGAGACAGAAATGAATGGGGGGGGGGGGAACCTCATTACTTTCAGGAAACCTGTGCCCTCCACCGGAAGTCCTTCCTGAAGTTAACAGTTTTAGCATCTTTTTAGGCTCAGTACCTACTAACCCCTCTCCCTTTTACAAAACCGAGCAAGAGGTTTTTAGCGCTGGCCGGCAGACTGAATGCTCTGCGCTCCTCCGATGATCATAGAGTTCCTATGAGCGTCGAAGCAGCATTAGGCACGCTGGCCGGCACTAAAAATCTTTTGCGCGGTTTTGTAAGTTTACAGTTAGTTTAAAGTCTTTTTCTGCCATAAGCACAACATGCAATTAGATGTTTGGCGCCATACCAACCATCAATTTGTTTATTTGTCCTTTTTTTAAATATCAGGAAGCATTAAAAGTATAGTGCTACATATAGCGTTATACACAGAGAAAATTGGAAAGAAAATCATAAAATATCTGTTCCTATTAAAATCCAAGGAGTAACGCTCAAACAAATTAATAAAATTCAGATCTTAGGAGTCATCCTTGATGAAAACTTAACATATCATGACCACATTAGTTATGTGGTCAAAGCCTCTTTTTACAGACTACGTCAAATCCGTTCTATTTCAAAATTTCTCTGTGCAAAATCTTTAAATATATTAATTCATTCATTAATTATTGCAAAAATCGATTATTGTAATGCCTTATTCAAAGGAATGGCCCAAAAAGAAGTCAGAAGATTACAGATCATACAAAATACTTCAATTAAATTAATTACTGGGGCCAAAAAATTTGACCATGTAACCCCTTTATTACAAAAAGCACATTGGCTCCCAGTAGGACATCGAATTTTATACAAGTTATCTTTACTCACCTTTAAATCTTTATCATCCAAAACTCCATCATTCATTTATAAAGTTCTAATTCCATACACTTCTCAAAAAACCTTACGATCCAATCAGCAACTTTTATTAGTTGTTCCCTCTCTCAAAATTATAAATACCAGAAGACAGTATATTTTTTCAGTCACAGCACCACAAACATGGAATTCTCTCCCACTTTATTTAAGGGAGGAGAAAAACCTCGACAATTTCAAAAGCCAACTTAAGAGTTTTCTTTTTATAGACGCTTTTAATCCTTAATTAATTTCCAATTACTCTGTACAACTCCCTTTTACTTAAGAACATAACATAAGAACATAAGAAGCGCCATCTCCGGATCAGACCTTCGGTCCATCAAGTCCGGCGATCCGCACACGCGGAGGCCCTGCTAGGTATACACCTGGCTTATTTTATAGCCAACCATATCTTTATATGCCTCTCTCAAGGAGATATGCATCTAGTTTGCTTTTGAAGCCTAGGACTGTCGATTCCGCAATAATCTCCCCTGGGAGAGTATTCCAGATGTCAACCACTCTCTGTGTGAAGCAGAACTTCCTGATATTAGTCCTGAACTTGCCCCCCCTTAGCTTCATTTCATGTCCTCTTGTCCGTGTCAAATTGGACAATGTAAATAGTTTTTTCTGCTCTATTTTGTCGATTCCTTTCAGTATTTTGAAGGTTTCGATCATATCCCCACGCAGTCTCCTTTTCTCAAGGGAGAACAATCCCAGTGTTTTAAGTCGATCCTCATATTCCAGTTTCTCCATACCCTTCACTAGTTTAGTTGCTCGTCTCTGCACCCTCTCCAGCAGTTTTATATCCTTCTTTAAGTAGGGAGACCAATGTTGGACGCAGTATTCCAAGTGGGGTCTGACCATTGCCCTATAAAGCGGCATTATAACTTTCTCCGATCTACTCGAGATTCCTTTCTTTATCATGCCCAACATTCTATTTGCCTTATTTGCCGCTGCCGCGCATTGTGCCGACGGCTTCAGGGTCCTATCTATCAGTACACCCAGATCCCTTTCTTGTTCACTTTTTCCCAGAGTTGCACCTGACATTCTGTACTCGTATTCCTTATTTTTACTGCCTAAATGCATTACCTTGCATTTCTCCACGTTGAACTTCATCTGCCATTTCTCCGCCCATTTTTCTAACCGACACAAGTCGCTCTGGAGTTCCTCACTGTCCTCCTGCGATCTGATTGCCTGGCAGAGTTTTGTGTCGTCTGCAAACTTGATGATCTCACTGGATGTTCCGTTTTCCAGGTCATTGATATAAATATTAAAAAGGATCGGCCCAAGTACCGAGCCTTGGGGTACACCACTAGTCACTTTCTCCCAGTCGGAGAACTTCCCATTTATGCCCACTCTCTGCTTCCTGTTTTCCAGCCATTTGCCTATCCATCTTTGTATATCTCCCTCTATGCCATGGCTTTGTAGTTTCCTAAGAAGTCTTTTGTGTGGAACTTTGTCAAATGCTTTCTGGAAGTCCAAGTATATTATGTCCACCGGCTTTCCACTATCAATTTGCTCGTTCACGGTCTCAAAGAATTGGAGTAAATTCGTCAAACACGATTTCCCTTTCCTGAATCCATGTTGACTGGGTTTCATCAAGTCATGTGTGTCCAAGTGCTGAACTATGCTATCCTTGATCAGTGATTCAATCATCTTGCCGGGGACAGATGTAAGACTCACAGGTCTATAGTTGCCCGGTTCTCCTCTCGATCCTTTTTTGAAAATTGGCGTGACGTTCGCTTTCCTCCAGTCGTCTGGTATCTGACCAGTTCTGATTGACAGGTTTGCAAGTTTTTGCAGTAACTCTCCGATTTCGACCTTCAATTCCTTCAAGACTCTCGGGTGAATTTCATCCGGTCCAGGGGATTTGTCACTTTTAAGTTTGTCGATCTGGTAGTATATCTGATCTAAGTTCACTTCAACTGTGGTGAGGCTGTCCTTTATTTCTCCTGTAAACAGTTTCTCCCCTTCAGGTATTGTTGAGGTGTCCTCCTTCGTAAAGACAGACGCAAAGAAGGAATTTAGTTTGTCTGCGATTTGTTTATCTTCAGTCAGCTATATATTTATTTTGTTTTCCCATCCATTCTGTGTATTTACCTTATTTATCCCTCCTTTCCTATTATAAATTGTATTTCTTCCCCATCTTTCCTAATGTTTCCTGTCCAAATTTGTCTAGTTTGTTTTAAATTGATTTTAATAGTTTATTATATTATTGTTAACTTTTTATTATGTATTTTCTGTAAATGTAAATCGCTTAGTAGTTACGATAGGCGATTAATCAAATATTGAATAAACCTTGAAACCTTGAATGATCAGGGCATTCCAAGAACATCCCAACTATTCTTTTAGAGAGCAATATTCAGATGTCAGTGGTCTGTGTTACTTTAAAACACTGACTGCAGGTGGCTAAATTAGGCCCGACAGCCTCTTTATTAGATGTGTCAAGTTTTTACAAAAAAATTGGAGACTCTGCTTGTAACTTGCCTAATTTTTAGTTCACAGTCACCTGGGACTTGGTAAACCTGCCTTTTTGTTGTCCTACGTTATCTGAATAACTATCCTGGTACTGCCGCTGCCACCCCGACTCCTCCCCCAGACCTCCCTGGCACTAATCAGGCATATTTGACTGCATTATCTGGGCATGTGCCACTGAATATCCAGATTTGGCCCAGTCAGCATGATTTAACAAGTCAGAAACATCTCCTGATTAGTTAAATTGCTTTGAATATTGGGCTCATGGCTTCTACGATTTGGCCTCTGTATGCTTTTTCAGCCTCCAAGTGCTGAGTAAAGGAAGATCCTATTTTTGCCAAAAACATTTCGCCGTCCTCATCCAATCCATCATCCTCTCCAAACTTGACTACTGCAATGCCATTTACTTATGCCTAACAAAAAAAAGTCTTCAAAGACTCCAGCTTATCCAGAATACTGCAGCCAAGTTGATCTTTGCAAAACTCAAATCTGACCATGTCTCCCCACTCCTGTCCAATCTTCACTGGCTCCCAGTGATTTCCAGAATCCATTTCAAATGCTCCTGCCTGGCTTTTAAGATCATTCACGGCATCCTTCCTCCCCTAATCCCACTATCCTTTAACTCCTCGAGTCCTGACTCCACCAGACCCGCCCAAAGATATAAACTATCCTTCCCCTCTCTACGCGGTATTCTCTATGCAGGTAAACTGGGAAAATCTCTTCTCTTCAAAATCACAGGTCTCTGGAACGACCTTACTATCCCGTTGCGGAACCTGGGTTCTCTCCAACTATTCCGCAAGCAACTGAAAACTTGGCTCTTCTCTAACATGTAATTCTATTTTCCCCCTTACTCTTCCATTCTATATATAAGCTCATGTAAACCTTTTCCTTTCTCTTCTTATATTTTAAGTTCTTGTAAACCGTGCCGAGCTCCACTTCCGTGGAGAGGATGCGGTATATAAACTTAAGGTTTAGTTTAGTATGATTTATGCTCCATTACATGTAATATACCTGTATATTACATGTACTGTATATGCCTTTCCTGATGTGTAGCTTATAGCCAAAACTTGATCTTTCTTTTTTTTTTTTTGGGGGGGGGGGGCTCGGGGCAGACTGGGGGAGTCAAGCATTTCCTCTCAATCCCCCCTACCTACTACTGCTGCCGCCCCTCCCCCATCATGCCTTTGCTGTCGGTGTTCCTCAAGCCCCGCTAGCTGAAGACATTTGAAGACATTCTCTGTTGCAGTCCATGAACGTGTTGCCAGAGGAGCAATAAAACAAGCAGGTTGCTCCACCCTCCAGCTGAATGAACTGAGCATTCGCGGAAGTGCTGGCATTAGCAGCTGGAGCACCCCGCCGACTTCCTGCTGTTCAAACAGCATGGCAATGGGCTTCAGTAACAAATCTCTTTGGCTGATGGGACTTGAGCATCCCCTGCCAGCCACATATTTAGTGCCATAATTTTGGAGGAAACCTGAGCCCAAAGTGGGGGACCCCGGCACCACCACTCCCTCCCCCAACCTGTGACTATGCCAATAACTTAGAGAGCATTCAAGCCAAAATATTTAAGCTGGACATATAGCAAAGATAGTAGGCCTTTCTTGTGTAACATAGCCCTGCTGAATGTAAGAATATGAAAGGTTTAGATTAGACATTTCAAATTACTCCCTCAACATTCTGCTCAGCATTGGACCCAATATTTCCACAAGACTCTCTTTGTTATGATTTTGAGTTTATTTATTAAGCTTTATTTACAGACTTTTTGAAGAAGTTTATCCAAGGCAGTGTACAGCAAGACCTCTTCCCCATTTCCTGTCTAGGTTGACCTGTTTCACTTAAGTGTCAGCCGTTCCCATAACCCTATAAGTAGTTCACGACATGAGCAAATCTAACCCATTGGCAATATCCCTAATTTCCCATAATGCACCTTTATCCCACCCATTCAATCTCTGGTGTCCTTGCAAATTTAGTGGTAGCTTTACTGGTGGTTTCAGCGACAAGGACTCCCCTCCCCAAGACCTGAATTAGACACAGTAACTAACAGCAGATGGCCCATCCGGTCTACCCAAGGTGGCCAAAGTTGCACCCTCCACTAAGTGCAGGCCCCAGCCACCCATGTTTGTCAGGTCGCCACCATGCCAAACATAATGGAGTCTTGGATATAACTACACATCATCCCCAAGAATTGATGACAGTATTCAACTTACCAGTCAAGATGTCTTCCCCTCCCGCCCCCAAGCTGCACAGCACCCTCACTCGCAGCATGTGACAATAAAGTGATCTACAACACCGGAGTTGTTAAAGCTTCACCTGTCTTTTGCCATTTGCAGGACAAGGACCATATTAAGTCTCTGCAGCACTGGCCATGGTTCTCCCCAAAAATCATCAACTCCATTTACAGCCATGCTGAAAATGACCGATGGCAGGAAGCCAACAAAGGTGCTCAGCCCTACCCACGTGGAAGATCCAGGTACTAGTGCCCAAGTCTGGCTTTTGTTCCTCAGAACTACAAGTCGAGACTCTCAGTTATCCGGCACCCATGGGGATTGGTGGATGCCAGATAACTGTAGTTTCTGGGTGCTTGAGAATTATTATAAAAATAGTTTTGTCTCCCTTCCCACTTCACTCTACCACCCCCCACACACCCCCACCCCCCATTTGTAGGTCCAGCATCTGTTCCCTTCTTTCTTGGTCACTGTCTCTCCAGCATCTATCCATTTCTCCTGCCCTTCACCCTGCATGACGAGAATCCAAATCCCTCCCCCCTCACTTATGGGTCCAGCATCCATGCCAGTCGGGTCCTGACAACATCCATCCCTCCCTCTCTTACCTGAAACAGCAGAGACAGTCCTGACAACCTCCCCCCCATCTCTCCCTCCCTCACTTACTCAAAGCAGCAGAGCTGGTCCCCAACCCTCCCTCCCTCCCTCAAAGCAGTAGCGGCAGCTGATGAGCAGAGGCAGCGCCGTAAACAGGTTGCTTCTGGCCAGCCCCGGCAGGGCCTTTCCTCTGCCGCATCACTGCTTATGATGTGGCATTTGTGCATGGTAATATTGGTGTGAAGAGCTTCCATGCACAACTGACATTACAGAATTAATGCTTAGCAAGCCTCGTCCTGGTGCCCTCATTTCAGAAATCTTTTGAGAATTTAACCCAAAGAGCCAAACTGCTGGGCATGGCTGGAAGCATCCTTTTTACGGTGCTACCTCTGCTCACAGGCTGCCGCTACTGCTTCGGGTGAGGGAAGGAAGGAGGGGGATTGTCGGGACCAGCTGCTGCTACTGTTTTGGTGGCCAGAGTGAGGAGGGATTGTCAGGACTGGCTCTGCTGCTTTGGAAAGAGAGGGAGGGGGGTTGTCAAGACTGGCACTGCTGCTTCAGGTGAGGGAGGGGGGGGGTTGTCAAGACCGGCTAACTCCTGCTTTGGGGGCTGGAGGGAGGGCGTGAGATTTGTGGCTGCCATTGATGCTTCAGGGGTTGGAGGGAGGGAGGGGGGTTGTTGGTTCAGGAGCACGACTTTGGAAGTTGTCTGAGGAGCGAGGGAGACAATTTTTTTTTTGCAAGCAACTTTTTTTTGCCGGTTGGTTGAGAGTGCCGATTAGTTGAATACAGTTAACTGGGATTCTACTGTGATGGTTAGGGTAAGTAATAAAGGGTTTAAAAACCGGAATAGGTGGGAGGGTTGCTGTGAATGAGTGTCGATGGCTTACGATTGATCTGGAAGCTGACAGAACCAGGAAGTGATTGCTGGGAACAAAACCCAACAACCTGCGTGGTGTCAGGTCAAAAGCGCGCTGCTACAAAGGCGCGCCCAGACAATTGAGCGCAGCGCGGAGGCGTGCACCGCTCTAAAGTACTGTTTTTAGGGCTCCGACAGGGGGGCATGGGGGGGAACCCCCCCACTTTACTTAATAGACATTGCGCCACGTTGTAGGGGCGTTGTGGGGGGTTGTAACCCCCCACATTTTACTGAAAACTTCACTTTTTCCCTGTTTTTAGGGAAAAAGTTCAGTTTACAGTAAAATGTGGAGGGTTACAACCCCCCAAACCCCCATAACGCCGGCACGATGTCTATTAAGTAAACTGGGGGGTTCCCCAACAAACCCCCCCCCGTCGGAACCCCTAAAAACTGTCATTTTGTGCGGCGCACGCCTCCGCACTGCGCTCAATTGTCGGCGTGCACTTTTGTCTTTCGCGCCGTTGTCTATGAACCACCTGCGTGGCCTAGTGGCCTAGTGGTTAGAGCTGCTGCCTCAACACCCTGAGGTTGCGAGTTCAATCCCAGCCTGCTCCCTGTGACTCTGGGCAAGTCACTTAACACAGCTGATTGTGAGAGACTGCTGGGACAGATAGGGAAAACGTTCAAGAGTACCTGATTACTATTCGATGTATTGTAAAGTGCTTTGGGTGAATCTCTTCCATGAAAAGGTGGCTCCGAAATCCCAATAAAATAAAATACTGAACTAAGCCTAATCGTTCAAGAATCGTTTCATGAAAAATTACTGTATTAAGGAGATTTATAGAAGCCTCACAAATCTGCAGTGCTGGGCAAAGTAGAAAAAGCAGATAGAGAGAAGAGACTGCACAGCTCCATCTATCTCTAATCCCAGAATCCCCCACTGTGCCTCTTTATACATCAGCTCTCAAGCGGGATTTATGGGTCCAATGATGCGCTGTATCCACCAGCTTGATAGATTACATTAGACATGAAGGCTGGAAACAAGTCTCCAGAGCAAAGCAGGAACCATGACGAAAGCCAGACGACACGCCACACCTGAACATCGGCCTCTCGGAGAGAGGGGCAACCACAAACTGCTGAGTCAGGGCAAGCAGGCTGACAAGCAGTCGTCTCGTTGGGTGGAGAACCGACGAATATTCTGCAAATAAACTATGTTTGGTTCGCTAACCAGCCAGGAACAAACTAAAACTGCAGATATGTACAACGATGTAGGCGAATTTTATTGTGACAAGCAAACTATATATTAAATCGCGATTTTTACTATTTGCAGAGACTCTCGGCGTGACACATCATCTGTTTGGTTTTATATTATCTTTTTCAATATTTGTTGTGACATATGTTTTTTCCTTTATCTACCATGGACCCCTGATGAAGATTGTCCGAAACACGGACCGTGTTGGGTCCCCTGTTTGGTAAAAAGGTTTTAATATATAGTTTGCTTGTCACAATAAAATTTGCCTACATCGTTGTACATATCTGCAGTTTTGGTTTGTTTGTTCCTGGCTGGTTTTTTCACTGCAGACGAGGTTGGACCTCCCTTCTTTTGGTTCTGTGGTTCGCTAACCAGACATTAGGTTTATATCAGGTGCTTTGATTGAGCCCTGGTTTCTAAATTCTCTGACGCTTATTGCTCTTCCCTTCCCTAACGTTTTTCCCTTATATGTTCTTTACTATTTTAAATTGTATTTCTGCACCCAGAAAGTATTTCTTCACCGAAAGAGTGGTTGATCATTGGAACAAACTTCCAATACAGGTAATCGAGGCCAACAGCGTGCCAGATTTTAAAGGTAAATGGGATGCCCATGTGGGATCCTTAAGAAGGTGGAGTTAAGGATGGGTCATTAGGAGAGGGATCTCCAGGAGAGCAGACTCAGGGGGGGTGGGTCTGTGGAGTGGGCAGACTTGATGGGCTATGGCCCTTATCTGCCATCATTTTTCTATGTTTCTATGTTTCTAACTCATTTTCAACCTAATTGTACATCCTATTTTTTGAAAACTGCACAGAACTTCACAGTCCTGCGGTATATAAGTTGATTGTTATGTTATTTAAAAAAAAAAAAAAACAACCCAACCAGGTTAGCTTATGTCCAGCATGTGAGGTGCAGCACAAATGGTGCATTACATTACAACTGCACTAGGCATTTGTTTTAAGAACATAAGAATTGCCGCTGCTGGGTCAGACCAGTGGTCCATCGTGGCCAGCAGTCCGTTCACGCGGCGGCCCCCAGGTCAAAGACTAGTGCTCTAAATGAGTCCAGCCTCACCTGTGTACGTTCCAGTTTAGCAGGAACTTGTCCAACTTTGTCTTGAAATCCCTGGAGGGTGTTTCCCCCTATAACAGTCTCCGGAAGAGAGTTCCATTTTTCTACCATTCTCTGGGTAAAGAAGAACTAAGAAGAATTAAGAAACAAGTGCACTAGCCCCACCCTACTGTGACCCCCTAGTAGTCAGATGGTATAATGACTAACCGATGGCAGTACGGGGGCAAATTCACAGGCTCCCTCCCTCATCATCTTCTCTTTTCTGGTGAGGGGGAGTGCAGGAGGGGAGCTCTAGCTTTTATTTATTTTTTTTGTGTGTGTTTGGGCCTTGGATCCTGTACATCATCTTTCCCATTTTCTTGGAGGCTTAAAATTGTCACCTCAGTCTCTAAATCTCCAGCAGAAAAAGCTGGGCCCCTTGGAAGCTTTGGAATCATCAGAGCTTGCAGTTTGCAACCTCTGAAACTAAAAGCCATAGTGATTTTAGAGTGGCTGATTTTGTATCACATTCATACCGACAGTTGCCGTGATGAGCTCCTTAGGAATTAGCCTCTCTGTTCAGGTATCTTTCCAAATTTACACACTTAAAATTCTTGCTACAATGTTGCGCTGCTTTGGAGTATCTACGAGCTAAAGCACTATAGGATGTTGCCATTAAGGGACTGCTGCCTGCACCCGTATTAATTTGGCAGATCCTTAAATTGCAGGGTTATTGTACAAAGGGAATACAACTTTGAAATTGAAAACTAATACTTGAAAATATGAAAAAATACGGTTAATCTGATAACACGCAATTGGAAGAGTTATGATCGACTTAATTATACTTTCTGGTGGGCAAACATGTTCTAGCTACAAATATGAAAGAATGAATGCTGAAATTTTAGGATATAGTAGTACATTTGAAAGAGTGTGGAGCCCATTGACATCATTTATTGAGTCACAATAGTTGTCATGTACCTTTTCTTTTTATTTGTCTTCCTTACACATCCAGGGTGGGA
This sequence comes from Geotrypetes seraphini, assembly GCF_902459505.1. Classification (NCBI taxonomy): domain Eukaryota; kingdom Metazoa; phylum Chordata; class Amphibia; order Gymnophiona; family Dermophiidae; genus Geotrypetes; species Geotrypetes seraphini. Next base: position 23,322,414 of record NC_047098.1, read on the forward strand.
GGGAGGGAGATGGGAAAACATTACAATTATTATTCATTATATCTATTTTATTGAAATTATACATGTGGTTCTATTTTCATTGGTTAAAGGGAGGAGGGGGGGTTAAAATGTTTGTTTTTAAAATATTTGTAAATTTAAAGTGCTTTTGTTTGATTCGTTTATGTTCAAATTCACTGTATTGCACTGTTAATAATTGAAAACTAATAAAGATTTACTAAAAAAAAAAAAAAAAGAAAGAAAAATACAGTTAATCTGAAGGAGATATTAGGGCTTTGTGCAATTATATTTCTATTACCGTAAGTTTTAAAGATAGAAATATTGACTAGTCTTGCTTATCCTGCAAATAGATATCATGAGGAACATTTATGAATATTTAGGATTTCCAGGGTGGGGGTTGAAAATAAGTGCAACTTCTGTTTGGGGGGAGGGAGACAAATGTGAAAGCACAAATTTTCAGCTTCCACCAAAAACATGGCTGAAAATTATCTTTCAGCCAAAACCAAAACGGTGCTGTAACCAAAACCAAACTTCAGTTGGTCTTTGGCAGAAAGATTTTGGATGGGAAAGTGAAGCCCTTAAGCAGCCCTCCAGAGAATACACCTTAAGGTACTTCTCACTAGCCAAAGGAACAGTAAATTTTGTATTCAAGAAAAAAAAAAAACCAGTTATGACTTATTTCTTACTTTTGAGGAACTGACAGTTCAATTTAGGAGGTTTTTCCAATATTTCTGTCCTTTCCAACTTATCACTTATTATTTTTCATTTGCTATCGTTCTCGTTCCTTGGTTTTGAGGAATTGACAGTAAAGCGTAGATATTTCTAATGTTCCTGTCCTTTTTATTGTCAGAAACTGGCTCAGTGACAGTGTCATGCAATGCCATTTAGGATTCTGGGTTTGAAATTCCTGAGCCTGGTTTTTGCTCCTTGGGTCACTTGGGCGAGGGAGGAAATTTCAACCATCCCTAAGCAGCAACATCTCACGGCAGGACTACAGGAACATGTAGCCCAGAAGCAGCTAGCTGACCACCTCAAAATAGGGGGCAAATAACACGGGACACTATGAATGTGGCATGAGGTATGTGGGCCAGTAAAAGCATTCCACCATTATTTACAAACGGAGATGTATAAAGACTGAGCCCGAAGAGGTGGCATTAACAACCATCCACAAAACCTGGCACCAAAGAAAGCAAACTCCAGAGACATGGAACAATCTACCAATTTATATTCGTAATGAATCTTTTTTAGAAAAATTTAAGCGTTCCTTAAAAAGTTTTTTTGTTCGAGGACGCTTTTGAAAAATAGACAACACAATTTTATAAACCACTAAACTTCTTAGATCTAAACTAGATTTCTGTATAGATTATAGATTCATCTTTTTTTTTTCCTTTCTGTGTTACCTACCAACTGTGTCCCCGCTAAATGTTTTCTTTCTCTCTTTAAAGATTGTAGTTCACCCCTTCCACCTTCCGCACCAGTTTTGTATTAGAATGGATAGAATTTTATTGTAATTATGTAAAAGAGTTTTGTTCAAACCCCCCCCCCCCCCCCCACACACACACACACACCTTTAAAATGTTATACGCTTTGAAGCTTTTGATATTGCATACATAACAAAAATTTAATAAACTTGAAACTTGAACTTGAAACATGCATTTATTGAGCTGAAATCACGTATTTAATGGTTTATGATGGTTGACGATGGGGGTCTCAACATTACCGTCACCTCGACCGACCCTCTCCTGAATGTAGAGGATGATCTGAAATAAAATAAGATACCAGCTTTACCGGCTGCCATGGCAATAAGAATTCAGATTCCTACCACAGGCTCAAAGCTTTTGCAAGTTACCTTTGGTTGGTTACAGTCCAGTTGGCTTTAGCAGAATTTAGGATGCAGAGACCAATAATGTCTCATCCTGGGCAAAGCAGCAGCAAAATGGGGATAATGGGGCTCATTTGTAAGAGAAAAACGACCAAAATATGCCATAAAGTGGCATTTGGACATCTTGATTTAGCACATGCTAAATGCTAAGGTGCCCATAGAATATAATGGGCACCTTAGCATAATCTTTAGCGCGCTTTAGTAAAATGACCCCTTTATTTGCTAAAACGTCCAAATTGCCACTTTCAAAACATATTTTTCACACAGGTTTCTGTGTTATTTGTCTAAACTGCATCTAAATCTCCAGGAGGTGTGTCGGGGGCATGTTTTGGGCAGGATTAGGTCAGACTCATGATTTGGATGTTTTGCCCTGGACATGGCAGATAACAATAGGCCAAACTGACTTGATGACCACTGGAAGCATGAACGCATGGGCCCCCCCCCTCACCCCATTACTCCTCCAGTGGTTACTGACCCCCTCCCACCTCCCAAAATATGAATAAAACAGTACATACCAGTCTGTATGACAGCTTCAGATATTATAGCCAGCTCTATTAGAGCAACAAGCAGGTCTCTGGTGGTCAGTGCAGTGGACTGCAGAGAAGGGGATCCAGGCCCATATCCCACTTAACTAGTAAACGTGTGGTGGAAAGTGTGAGCCCACCCAAAAAAAAAAACCCCAAAACCTACTGTACTGACATAAAGGCGACACCTAGAGCAGTGATTCCCAACCCTGTCCTGGAGGAACACCAGGCCAATCGGGTTTTCAGGCTAGCCCTAATGAATATGCATGAGAGAGATTTGCATATGATGGAAGTGATAGGCATGCAAATTTGCTTCATGCATATTCATTAGGGCTAGCCTGAAAACCCAATTGGCCTGGTGTTCCTCCAGGACAGGGTTGGGAACCACTGACCTAGAGCATAAGGGCTTTTGGGGAACTATACAATTGGGTACAGTAGGTTGTGGGTGAATTTTGGAAGGCTCACTAAGCAATGTAAGGGAGTTATGGTGAGATGTGTGCCTTTTATGGGAAGTACACTGCAGGGTGTCCCACTGCTCTGCCAGATGTCTGTCTGGCCAATCTGCAAAGAACGCTGGCCCCCTCCTATGTCCCAATATGGTTTTTGTGCATTTTTCATTTGGATCTTTTTTTTTTTTCCCCCCCCCCCCCCCCAAAAAAAAAATGGTTCAAAACGATAAAACGCACTGAGGACAAATATCTAGGAAATAGCCATTTTCATGGGAGGGGAAGACAAATGTTTTTCTGGTCTGAAAATGTTCATTTCTCAACAGGATTTTTGGAAGATTTTTTTTCAAAATGTCCAAAATCGGATATACACATCATATTGAAAATGCCTCTCCACATGGACTAGTGTCACAGCCCAGGAATGAGCCTTGTTCCATGCCACTCTGTCCTGTTTCCCATTTAGGGCCCCTTTTACAAAACTGTGGTAGTGACGCTGCCGAGGTAAACACACCGAGGCCCATTCAATTTCTATGGTTCTAGGTTCTGTTTTAACCATCCCAAAAATGAGACATTCAGGAAATAAGGTAGGCCAGTGCAGGAAAATGCAAATTTTTAAGTTGGACTTGGCACACGTCTTCTCACTGGTAGCATCAAATTGAGATACATTCAGGTACAGAAATATTTCCTTGTCCCCGAGAGCTTATAATCCGAGAGGTCTATTTATTAAAAAGATAGTAAAGTTTACTATTATTTTCTGAGATAAGCAATGGCTTTTCTATTTCTATCAGTACAAGAAACTGGGCCTCTTCTCCCTTGAAAAGAGGAGACTGAGAGGAGACATGATCGAAACATTCAAAATACTGAAGGGAATAGACTTAGTAGATAAAGACAGACTGTTCACACTCTCCAAGGTAGGGAGAACGAGAGGGCACTCTCTAAAGTTGAAAGGGGATAGATTCCGTACAAACGTAAGGAAGTTCTTCTTCACCCAGAGATTGGTGGAAAGCCGGAATGCACTTACGGAGTCTGTTGTAGGGGAAAACACCCTCCAGGGTTTCAAGACTAAGCTGGACAAGTTCCTGCTAAACTGGGACGTACGCAGGTGAGGCTGGACTCATTTAGAGCACTGGTCTTTGACCTGGGGGCCGCCGCATGAGCGGACTGCTGGGCAGGATGGACCACGGGTCTGACCCAGCAGCGGCAATTCTTATGTTTTTAAGGAACTTCTCCTCCAGACACTTGCAACCAATTCCATAGCTTAATTGTGCACTCTGTGAAAAATACTTCCTCCAAGTGCGAGTTTCATAAAATGATAACAATAAGCAATGAGTCTTGATGCAGACAAAGCTTTTGATCGTGTGGAACGGCTTTTCATATTTGAGGTGTTGAGATGGTTTGGCTTTCCTGAGAAATATATATGATTAAAGCTCTATACACTGTAGCCACAACCAGGTCATTTGTTAACAATAAATTGTCAGACCCTTTTTATCCTACAAGAGGTACGAGACAGGGTTGTCCACGTTCTCCAGTGCTGTTTAACACTGCTTTAGAACCACTGTTAATAGCGAGACGCCATGTCTGAACAAGACTCTAATTCTTGTGAGCTCTGCTGTTTGTTTATAGCCTCTCAACTACTTGTATTTTTTGTGGCTTTTATATTTTTTTATATTTAAGACAGCCAAGGACACCATAGAGACCCCTGAGGAAGGCGTTTTTATTTTGCCGAAACATGGCCCATGTTGGGTCATTTTTATTTTATACACTATTTGGTTTTTATCCTGTGGCTCACTTGTGACTGTAGATTGTTTTTTTAAGATTATTGTTTGTACAGCTCTCCCTCTGGATTCACGGTTTCCATATTTGCGAATTCGATTATTCACAAATTTTTCTTCTAGTTTTAGGCTGTCTGAACTTCCCTGGACCTTACCTGGTGGTCTAGCGCTGACGCGGGTCAGGAGCGATCTTCTTATGCTCCTGTCCCATGCAAAGCCGTCATCAAAATGGCTGCCGTGAGTTCCCATTGTAGTCGGGAGCTCACAGCAGCCATTTTGATGACGGTTCTGCAAGGGGCAGGAGCATAGGAATATTGCTCCTGCCCTGCCTCACCGCTAGACCATCAGGTAAGGTCTAGGGATGCAGGAGGGAGGCAGGGGTGGGTCAGGGCCGGCCCCAAAAATTATTCGCGGGGCCGGCTCTGCACCTAACCCCCGTGAATAAGGAGGGAGAGCTGTAGTTTAATAAGCGTCCAAATAACTTAAAAAAAGGGAACATCCCCATCTTCTGTTCCACAATCTTGTTTCTTGTTTTGCTGCTGCATTTTTAAGGTGGCAATAATTTGCACGGCCACTGCTTACTGCATCACCACAGTTCTTTTGAAGTTAATTTCAGGAGAAGCCGTACATTAATCTCTCGGCATGCAGCAGCCCCTACCTCGGCTTTCTGGTCCATTGTAAAGCTGTGATCTCTTATCTGCTCTAACAGATTGCTTATGATCTGTTTTATGTTGTGAAAGTGTTTATAATACTCTTATATGATCTTCTATTAAACTACACTAGCATGTTTTAGCGAGGTAAGCCATGCTGAATGGCCCGTGCTGCTCCCAACGCTCATAGAGTTCCTATGAGTGTCGGGAGCAGCGCAGCCCACCACGCTAAACACTTGTTAGTGCAATTTAATAGAAGAGGGCCTTAATGTATATGTTTTATTGTAACCCACCGAGAACTTTGAATCTGGTGGGATATAAGTACAGTCGACTCCACTTAAGTGCACGTCAGTTAAGCGCACGCTTCGGTGATCCGCAGCCTACCACCACGGTCCCAGGGTCGTGCACTTAAGCGGAGTCGACTATACAATAAATAAATAAGTTGTGTCTATAGGAAAGACCCTTCATAAATAGGATCCTAACTTTGCATCTGAGAGTTAAAGGAACATAAGAACATAAGAAGTTGCCTCCGCTGAGTCAGACCAGAGGTCCATCTCACCCAGCGGTCCGCTCCCGCGGCGGCCCATCGGGCCTATTGCCTGAGCAGTGGTCCCTGACTATTTCTTTTACCTACCTCCACTCCTATCCCTATAATCTACCTCTGCTTCTATCTGTACCCCTCAATCCCTTTGTCCTGAGGTTGCGAGTTCAATCCCAGCCTGCTCCTCGCGACTCGAGAGACTACGGGAACTCACAACAGCCATTTCCTCATGGCGATCTGCACGGGGCAGGAGCGTAGGAAGATCGCTCCTGCCCCAAAAGCCCTCTAGACCACTAGGTAAGGCCGGGAAGGAAGCAGGGAGGTGGGGGTGGGTCAGAGCCGGATAATCGCGGTTTTTCACCATTCGCGGTCCGGCTCTGCCCGTATCCCCCGCGAATAACGAGGGAGAAGTGTACACTCTTTGTAGAAGCATTGTGATGAATGATGAGTCTTGCTTACTCTGGCTCCGGACTGCTATATAATAGAGCGATGTGGATAAATTGTTCTTATTGAATGATCGAAAATGTTGTATAAATTTTGTTTTTGTATGTTTTTAGTTATTTTATGAATGTTGCTACTTGTAAGCCGCCTAGTAACAGAGGGATGAGAAATTTGCTAAATAAATAAAATTGCTTTGGATGAATCTCTTCATGAAAAGGCAGTTAATAAAATCTAAATAAAATAAAAACCACCCAGGTAGTTTCCCTTTGAAAATTTGCTTACGGTTATGTAGATACAGAAGTACTTGTATAACTTACTGCCAGGTAGCTTCCCACAGGAATTCTTTTAGCATCACCTGTAGTAACTGTTTAGATCAAAAGAAGTTCTTGAACCTTAGGCCAGAAAACCATTTCCTGTGATCTCACCGGTTACAAATTGTCTCTTAACATTTATAAGGTAAGAGGGGAGGAGGTTCTCATCCTACAATGACCTCAAGTGCCTCTGGCATGAACCAATTCTCACCTGCAGACAGTATCGGTACCTAGCAGGGACGTGCATTTGTTAAAAAGAATTTACTGCATGCTAAAATTGATTTCTCACAAATTAGCACACATTAATTTGGAGGCTGTCGATTAATAAACATTAACATTTTTGTATTAGAAGAAATCTAATCTAATCCAATCCAATCCAATCCTTAGGTTTGTATACCGCATCATCTCCACATTCGTAGAGCTCGACGCGGTTTACAGTAGGAGAAATAGGAAGGAACTACAACAGAGGGTTAGAGGTAGAAGTTTGAAGAAAATTTAGAGGACTTGGGATGCCAAGATATAAGAGTTTCCTTGATTCCTAAGTTGGAGGGAGACTTACATTTTTTGAGAAAAGCCAGGTTTTCAGATGTTTGCGGAAAACTTGGAGAGAGCTCAAATTCCGAAGAGGGGCGGTAAGGTTGTTCCAGAGCTCAGTGATTTTGAAGTGGAGGGAGGTCCCTAGCTTTCCTGTGTGGGAAATGCCTTTTAGCGAGGGGAAGGATAGTTTTAATTTGTGGGAGGATCTGGTGGTATTAGGGTTTGAGGAATTCCAAGAAAGAGGGATAAAGGAAGGGAGGATACCATATAGGATTTTGAAAGTTAAACAGCGCATTTATAAAAATTGCGAGACAAACCCAATAAAATGTCTGAAAGCAAACTAAAAGTTTTCTATGCACATCTCTTTAGCCACGACTTATATTTAAACAGCTGAATTAAGCTTAAAAACAAACCGTGAGCGTGCATTTCTCCTGATCTCTCACTAAAAAGAGAGAGGAGAGGGCGTGTATACGTCTGTGCGCGATTACACAATTTCGTTGACTTTTGTAAGGAAGTCAAAAACCTGCCCTGTAGCTCAGGTGGAGCCGGAATGGCAGTTCTGCTGCCTCTAAAAGTCTCAGTAACCTTCAGATACCTTGGTAAGCAAAGGCCTCCGGCTCTAACCCATTTCACAAGGCTCTTTTAGTGCCAACATAACTCCTGTTGCTGTTCTTGTTAGGTGCCATTGACTCATGCTCGAAGTCTAGTGACTTGATGAATTATGGATCTAAAAAGAAAATCGGTTTTATGCTAGTCCAGAACGATCCTCCAGCATCATCCCCATGGTTCTTTTCAACATGTCCAGACATCTGATTGCAGGTCGACCTCTTCACCTGGTTCCTTCGATCTTCCCAAACATGATGTCCTTCTCCAGTGATCTCTCTCTTCTGATGGTGACCAAAATAAGACAAGTCATAACTTCATCATTTGGGCTTCAAATGACATAGCCAGTTTGATCTCTTGAAACATAGCCAGAATCGATTTGTTAGTTCTTCTGGCATTTCACAGCACGCCTAAAATCCTTCTCCAGCACCAAAGCTCAAATGAGTCGATCTTCTTTCTGTCTTGTTTCCGTACTGTCCAAGTTGACCATTGAGAAAATGAGTGTGTGGACAAGTCTGATCTTCGGTTCGAGTGTTACCTCCTTGCCTTTGAATACTTTGTCGAGAGCTTTCATTGAAGAGCGACCAAGTGCTATTCTGCGGAGTTTTTTCCTCCCTGCTAGTTGCTTCTTTGTTTACAAAAGAGCCCAGGAGATAGAAGTTGTAAAGGATTTCAATCTATTGCCTTCAAGCTCAAAATCTTCCATTATTTTCCGTGTTCATGATCTTCGTCTTGTTTATGTTCAGCTCCAATCTCATGTTATGGCTTTCGGCTTTGACTTTTCTCAGTAGATACAGCATGTCTTCTTTGCTGCTGGTGATGAGCGTTGCATCATCTGCATAGCTCAGGTTGTTTATATTTTGGCCACCAACTTTGAAACCAATGCTATCTTCCAAATTTGCTTTTCTGAAGATGGTTTCACCGTACAAGTTGAACAGGTAAGGTGACAAGATGCATTCTTGCTTGATGCCACATTTTATTGGAAACCAATCAGTGTTGCCATATTCAGTTCTCACTACAGCTTCTTGATTTTCATGTAGGCTCTCTAATAGCTGAGTGATGTGTTTGGGTATTCCCATTTGCACTAGAGTTCTCCATAGTTTATTGTGATCTACACAGTCAAAAGCTTTGTTGTAGTCAATAAAGCAAAGGTATAGGGGTTTTTGGTATTCTTTGCTCTTCTCCAATATCCATCTAACATTGGCAATAATGTCTCTTGTTTCTCCTGAGGGCAAGGAAAAATCATCTCCAGAGAAACCACATGAAAACCTTTCCTGCTCCCTACAAACTCAAGAACACTATTTAATCTGCTGCCAGGCAGCAGAGAAACTTCCCAGCTCAAAGTCCTGGTAAAGCTGCAGCTCTCATTCAAACACTAAAATTTAAGAGCCAGGGAGAATTTCGTTTTATTTTGGTAGTTAGTTTTGCTGCGTCTACTTTGTATTTGTTTTCTGGAGTGGAGTGGGTCAATACGAATCACTCGTTTACTCTTTCCAAAAATACAAGGACTAGGGGGCACACCGTGAAGCTACTAACTAGTACATTTAAAATAAATCAGAGAAAATATTTCTTCCCTCAACATGTAATTAAACTCTGGAATTCGTTGCCAATGAACATGGTAAAAATGGTTAGCTTAGCAGGGTTTTTAAAAGGTTTGGATAATTTCCTAAAAGAAAAGTCAGTAAACTATTATTAAGACGGACGTAGAAAAATCCACTGATTATACAAACCTAAGGTTTAGTTTATTTCTAGGATAAGCAGCATAAAATCTGTTTTACTCTTTTGTGACCTTGCTAGGTACTTGTGAACTGGATTACCCACTGTTGGATACTGGACTTGAAGGATCTTCAGTTTGTTCCAGTATGGCAACACTTAATGTTCTTACATTTTTACTTTATTTCCTATTCCTTTATTTTTAATTTTTGTGCGCCCCCTTTCTCTTTCTCTTCTGTGCAGGGGTCCTTCTTCTCAGCCTCTTGCCCTCCAGAAATGGAAAGAGGCCATGAAAACGGAATTTTCCCATGTGTGTATACATGTACAAAAACACAAACATGTGCTTCAGGGTCAACCTCCAGGTGCCCTTGAGTTGGTTCTTGCTGGGAAGGAAATGAGGTGACGAGAAGGGGCCACAGCATACTTGGAGATCTGAAGCAGTGTCCAAGGGAGCTAACAAGGTTCATGGAGCCAAAGCAAAGAAACTAGGGTCAAAGTTGGCAACAAAGGCACATATTCCACCTCTCCCCAGATGTTTGTGGTCAAATTTCTGACAATGGTCTTTAATCTTACAACAGTTGTGACTGAGTATATCTAATACAGTTTATCTAAACCCACTGCCCCACCCACACAGCAAAAAGGTGAGGACACAGCAGAGCAGGCACAACCAGGAAATGCATGCATGTACATGCATCATTACACACTGGCATTAGACTGAAAGGGTGACGGGACTAAACCGCGCGGACAACGGCGCGCCGACAACTGAGCGCAGACAACTGAGCGCAAAGTTGACGGCGCGCCGAAGAAAAGCACTATTTTAAAGGGCTCCGACAGGGGGTGTGGGGGGGAACTTACTTAACAGACATTGCGCTGGCGTTGTGGGGGGATTTGGGGGGTTGTAACCCCCCACATTATACTTAAAACTGAACTTTTTCCCTAAACAACAGGCAAAAAGTTCGGTTTCATGTATAATGAGGGGGGTTAAAACCCCCCCAAATCCCCCACAACGCCAGCGCGATGTCTGTTAAGTAAAATAGGGGGGTCCCCACCAACACCCCCAGTCGGAATCCTTTAAAATAGTGCTTTTCTTCGGCGCGCCGTCAACCTTGCGCTCAGTTGTCGGCGCGCCGTTGTCTCACGCGATTTTGTCTATGAACCGACTGAAAGACAACCAGGGGTCCCACCTGCTCCCTGCTTTATCAATCCCAACTCTTAAAGCAGCTGGAACCAGCAAAGCCTGGCACAAAGCAAGGGCCAGACATCTGCATTTTCAGCCTTTACAACAGAAAGGTTCCACTCCACAAACTTGGTAGCTTTTAACACTCCCTCACTTGGGTTCCATATAAGTAAAACAGTCCAGCAAAGGAGGGTTGCCGCCATCCTTGTCCCCCTCCCCCTTCTCTAGCTTGCCTTCCACAGGCTCCTGTTGATCTGGAAGGCCACCTCTGTGCCCAATCTGTACTTCACAAGACACAAAAGGCGACAGATGAAGCCAAATAAATAAAAGAAACAAAAGCAAAACAAGAGAGATTTCATAATATCCCAATAAAAAGAGGTACCAAGAACAGCGAGTAAGATGGGCCAGAGGCATTATCCTAACCAAGGGCTAGATTCACTAAACCCTCTGGTCCTGTCCCGACGATCGCAAAACCAGTTTTACTGGTTTTGCGATTGTTCCCCAACCCGACTCACTAAACTGTTGCTGATCAAATCTCCTATCCGATCCAATTCACCCATGCAAATGAGGGGAAATGACATGCAAAAGGAGGAAGCCATCGATTCACTAAAACACCGATTGGGTTTGCTGATCCGATAGTAAGCGACTGCTGAGGACCAGTGGTTTACTATCCTTGCCGAATCTCCTGCCCTCTTCCACCCTTACAACCCGCAAAACAACCATCAAAATAAAACTGTAAAATATCTTTAAAACCACGGGCTTGCAATGCGCTTTTGTTTTGGTCTCTCAGGGACTTCCTTAGGCTCCTCCCTAAGGAAGTCCCTGATTGGCTGAGGCGTCCCAGGCCCCTCCCAAGGGAGGATCTCGAGGTGCCTGAGTCAATCAGGGCCTTAGACCCCTCCCCTTGCATCACATCATGCATTGGGGTGGGGCCTAAGGCCGCAGTTCGTCATCATCAGAGGCCTGGAGCAAGATGGACTGAGCACCCCTCCTGCTCCCAACTTTTTTAAGGTACGGGGAGGGGGGTGGGCTGGACTAGGCCAGGCCGGGCCCGACTGATGGCGGAAGGGGGTTTGCATGCAAACTTGATAGTGAATCAATTGTTGTTTTAAAATCAGCCAGGAATCGGCCAACAGCGACTGACTCCCTACCTTTAGTGAATCTGGGCCTAAATCTATGCCCTGCACATAGCCAGATGCCAGCTCTGCTCACTGCATGCTCAATCACCAGATAAGCTTATCTGAGATGGAACAGAACACACTTTCCCAGCAGGTTTCACAGAGATTCCTACTCCACAGGCAGACCACACGCCAGGAAATCCACTCCTAAGCTCCCACCCTACTTTCCTGGAACCATGCCTGCCACATGCTAGCAGGGCTGAACCTAGGTGGTGCATTCCTACCCACTATGCCCTGTGGCAGAACACAGGCCCATCCTGTCCAGCTTCAACTGCTGCTGATAAATCTAGAGAAACCCTAGGGGACCAAAGTAGACTTGCTATGCAACAGGCATCATTAGTAAGATGCATATTTATTTAATTTATTCATTTTTATTATTTATAGACCACTTACAGCATAAGAACATAAGAAGAGTCTTACTGGGTCAGACCAATGGTCCATCTAGCCCAGTATCCTGTCTTCGCGGAGGCCAATCCAAGTCACAAGTACCTGGCAAAAACCCAAATAGCAGCAGCATTCCAAGCTACTGTCCCATGTCTGTCTCAACAGCAGACTTTGGAATTTTCCTCCAGGAACTATTCCAAACTTTTTTGGGTTTTTTTTAACCAGCTACATTAACTGCTCTTATCACATCCTCTGGCACATTCCAGAAAAGAACATCTACCTAGGCTATTTGAAAACTGCTAAACCTCATTTTAATAAAAAGTATGTGCTTATGGCTCTTTAGGTCTGTTTTTCTCAGACCCATTTGCCACTTCTACTGATGGTGCTGCCTTAGGCAACCGCCTAGTCTGCCTAATGGCCTAAGAGCTAAGAGGAGCTAAACTCTACAACGTGAAAAATAGCAATTTTACAGCAACATGCACCTGGTGTATACTTATACAATACTTTCTTCAAACTGGAAAGCGATATTCATTACAGACATATGTATAATGCATGCAGCCATCTGTGGGATACATGACTTCTGCACACAGTACAACAACTTCTTAAAGGGGAAGGGAAAGGTGCTACTCCTGGCATGATTTCCAGCAACCAAAGAGAAAGCAGCCAGACCAAAAGCCATCGAAGCTAGCCACTGAAGAAATAAAGAATTTACAAAATCACAGGCACTTTCCAGACTTCCTGCCAAAAACTGTTAAATACTAAAACACACACACACACACCACCATATTAATCTCTCAGTCCAGATGGAAATGCAAATGGTAACAGAAAGACAGTGCTTGTCTCCATGGTCTCATCTGTGAAAACACTGCACCTTGGGCTAGATGCACAAAACACGTTTGCTAAGACCGTGCGGGTCGCTGTGGTCAATTTTTGGGCCGATTTTGAAACGGTGATCGATGTTCCAAAGGTTCTGATTGACTCAGATGCCTAAGGCCCTTCCCCTGGGAGGGACCTTAGGTATCTGAGCCAATCAGGGCCTTAAATCCTTCCCCGTGCATCCCAGGATGCAATGGGAAGGGAAGGCCTGCCATTTTGGAATGGTGGGCCTGGAAGCAGGAGGGACTGGGCATCCCTCATGCTGTCATCTTAATTTAGAAGTACAGGGGAGGTTCGGGGATGGGGGTGGATTGAGGGGCAAGGGGGTATCCTGTGGCAGGGGGGTATCCGGTGGCAAAAGGGAGTGAACATCCCTCCTGCCAATTTTTGGTAAAGTAGGGGATGGGAGGGGTTGGTTCGGGGGGCTCCTGGTGGGGGAAGATTCACAGCAGCAGTAGGATGTGTGGGCAACTCTCCTGTCAATTTTTATTGAAGTGCAAATAGGGGGGGGATCATGATGGCAGGAGTGGGCATCCCTCCTGCAGATTTTTCTGTTCAAGGGGGCATTGGGGGGCATCATCGGGAGAGGGGTGGCTCAACTTTTTTTAATATATGGGTCAGATATACACACACCCACCTGTGCCCATAGAAAAAAAATTGAAAAAACAGGCAGACATGTCAGTAACAGACTAGACTGATTGGTTTTTGGGTTGGTATTACCGATACGATTCAGGCATGCAATGTTAGGCCATCAATCAGATGGCTCATTTTAATATTATTTTATTTATTAAAAAATGTATATACTGCATAATAACTGCGGTTTCTAAAATTACATGCATGCCACAAGCAAAGAATGTACAACTGCACAGAAAACCATGTGGTGAACCATTTTTGAGAATGGGGTCAGCAAATTCTGTCATTCACGAAACCAGTCAAACTGGTTTAGCGACCATCGGTACACAATTGGAGAGTTTTATGCATCTAGCTCAGACATGTGCAACTCCGGTCCTCGAGGGCCGGAATCCCATCGGATTTTCAGGATTTCCCCAATGAATATGCATTGAAAGCAGTGCATGCAAACAGATCTCATGCAAATTCATTGCGAAAATCCTGAAAACCCGATGGGATTCCGGCCCTCGAGGACCAGAGTTGCCCTCCCCCGATCTAGCCCATTGTCTGCCACAAGAGCAGACCACAGGTTTTGTCTGGTGTTGGAAAGAACACAATGGAACCGCTACATAAAAGCTACCCACTACACTGCAATGGTACCCAGCCTCTCCGTCTTTTTTCTCAGTGCTATGAGTACATGAAGAGATTATTTCCCACAAAAGCCAACCTTAAAAAAAAAAACCACAAGAGGAAAGTTCGGTTTTCTATCCCAGCTATGAAATGTACAGTGCATGAGAAACTAAACTCACACATTTTCCCTTCCCCCCCCCCCCAACACACACACATGTGTGGCTGTGGATCCAGGACAGGAAGTCTCAGTGTTCCAGTGGCTTGCCAGAGATATATTCATTTCCTGCTCCAATGGTCTAGCTTTGAAAAAGCTATCATTCCATGTAACCCAAAAAGAGACCAACAAGAAAAATTCACCAAATGGTTCCACAGTAGAAAGGAGACAACCAAAAAAACTAAATAACACTGTGATAATGATGCTCTTGGTAAACAGTTTATTGTACAAAAAAAAAAGTCTTCACAATTAAAAAGCGGTGCATATACTTGAGAAATCCAAGTATTAACACAGTATCAAATCTGTGGTATGGACCCGACATGGTCGGTGTTTCGGTATTAGTCAACCTTCTTCTGGGGACCGTTCATATTAAACCACAAAAGATAGAAACGCTTGAAAACATCCAAAATACTGTGTGATAAAAGTCGGATCAGATCGCCTACTGCTGTACTCAGACCGCATTGGCAGTGCTCCCGCGCATCTTTCATAATCAGATTGTAAGTTATTTCCAGCAGGGACCGTCTCTTGCGTGTTTCATGTACGCTGTGTGCATCTGGTAGCACTATAGAAGTAATAAATCGTAGGAGTAGTGGTTGGACCATTTGGTTTACGTCTCTAAAATTTTCCTCTCATGAAAGCGCGATCAAGGTTAGTACCGGCCCTGAATCTCTGATGAGTGCGAAACTGCGCTCAATGAGAATGAGAGGGAGAAAGCTTTCAAAGGAATATGACAAGTTACGAATTTCTCTTAAAACTCTCACAACATCTTCCCAAAACTTATTTTTTGTGACTACTCTTGGCGCGTAACATGCTTCACTGTTAACTGTTCCCTTCGTCTGGAACACCCTGTCCCCCACCCCCACCCCTCGTACATTAGAGAGGAAGCAAGTTTAGATAAATTTAAAGGAGCACTAAAAAGTTTTCCATATAAAGACGCATTTGAAGCAATAATCTAGGGCAGGGCTAGGCAATTCCAGTCCTCGAGAGCCGGAGCCAGGTCAGGTTTTCAGGATATCCACAATGAATATGTATGAGATGGATTTGCACGCACTGCCTCCTTGACATGCAAATCTATCTCATGCATATTCATTGTGGATATCCTGAAAATCTGATCTGGCTCCGGCTCTCGAGGACTGGAATTGCCTAGGGGTTCCTTTTACTAAGGTGCGTTAGGGCATTAACGCGCGGAATACCGCGCGCTAGACCTCAACGCCAGCACTGAGCTGGCGTTAGGGCTCCTTCTACTAAGGTGCGCTAGCGATTTTAGCGCCCGCAGGATATTACCGCGCGCTACGCGGCTAGAACCAACGCCAGCTCAATGCTGGCATTAAGGTCTAGCGTGCGCAGCAATGCAGCACGCGCTATTCCGCGTGTTAATGCCCTAACGCACCTTAGTAAAAGAAGCCCTTAGTTCTAGCCGCGTAGTGCGTGGTAATATCCTGCGTGCGCTAAAAACACAAGCGCATCTTAGTAAAAGGAGCCCTAAGTGTCTTCTTTCCCTTATTCTCCTTCTTAAATTTGACAATGGCAGCCTGAATGAAACCCATCCACTCCTATTGCGTTATCTTTTTTGTTACCTCTTCTTTACTATGCATTATTGTGGTGTCAGGTCAAAAGCGCGCCGGGACAAAGGTGCGCGCAGACAACCGAGCGCAGCGCGGAGGCGTGCGCCGAAGAAAATGACTCTTTTATAGGGCTCCGACGGGGGTGTGTGTGGGGAACCCCCCCCCCACTTTACTTTATACGGGTCATGTTGCGTTGGGGGGGGCGTTGGGGGGGTTGTAACCCCCCACATTTTCCTGAAAACTTCACTTTTTCCCTATAAAATAGGGAAAGTTAAGTTTCCAGTATAATGAGGGGGGTTACAACCCCTCAAACCCCCCACAACGCCGCCGCGATCTGTATTAAGTAAAGTGGGGGGTTCCCCAACAAAACCCCCGTCGGAGCCCCTAAAAACACTCTTTTTCTTCGGCGCGCGCTTCCATCTTGTGCTCAGTTGTCGGCGCGCACCTTTGTCTTCCGCGGTTTTGTCTATGAACCATTATTGTAGTTCACTCCTAGTCCTTCTGTGCCAAGTTTAGTCCGTTTTGTCTTTGTCTTCAAGTAATTTTTGATCTGTAACCCCGCATTTTAATTGTTTGGATAATCGCTTAGTATTACGACAGGCCATATATCAAATCACTATTAAACTTGAAGCTTGACACACTTGGCATCTCTGAAGTTGACTTTCAGCACAGTATTTAAACTTTTAAGGTATCTGAATGCCTCCATCAGATAACAGCACCTTTAATAAAAATGTAGCAAGTGTGAGAAGATCAATGATAGGAACAGGGAGGGTCAGCAGGAGGCAGGGGAGACTAGTTGGAAAGACATAGGGAAGGACTGGATTAGTGCTGGGAAGTATGTACGAATTTTTATGATCTACTCAAAGTGGATGAATCTCATCTGGGCAGATTACATAGACCATTTTGATATTTATCTGCTGTTACGATCTCGCCTCGTCCTCGCTCTGATCTTGAAAGGGTAAAGAATTCTAAACAGAACAAAGAGTTGTTAAAAAGATTAAAAAAAAAAAAAAAAAAGAAAGAAAGAAAAATGTCCGTGGTAATTCTACACCCCTCCAAAAAAAAAAAAAAAAAAAATTTCCTAAAAATAAATCTATATACAGCAGAACTTTCCAAGGCAGATCAAAGACAGGCTGAGCACAAAAGAGGAAGAAACACCCATTCCTGTGTCCAAAGATGGATAAAGTAATGGGGTTCAATTTAATGATCTAGAAGACCGTCCTCCAACAAACAGTGGCTAAGCACGTTGCAGTGTCCTATAGAAATTTACTCTCGAGTGGGGAAAAAGATTTCAAGCGCTCACAGGTGCTACACGTTTAGAATGACCCTTACTCGCGAGCCATCATTAGTCTTTTTTTTTTTTTTTAAACCCCGGTGCATTTATATTTTTTTGATTCATTAAAATCTTTCACACAATAATACTTATTATCAGTACTTAGCTCACGATGAAGACTGCCGGCTCAACGGAGCTTCCATTTCACTCTAGAAGCTTCTTCTTCAGGAGCCAGTCTTACATGTTTGATTGCCGGTGTGAGACGAACACAACAGTAAGACATGCGTTCAACACATCGCTGAACAAGATATTAAGTAATATCACGTAAGACTGGTTCCTGAAGAAGAAGCTTCTAGAGTGAAACGGAAGCTCTGTTGGGCCGGCAGTCTTCATCTTGAGCCAAGTACTGATAAGCATTATTGTGAAAGATTTTAATTAATCAAAAAATTTAAAAAAATATAAAGGCAACGGGGTTTTTTTTGTTTTGTTTTTTAATATAAATAAGACTAATGATAGCACCTGTGAGCGCTTGAAGTCTTTTTCCCATCTGAGAGTAAATTTCTATAGGACACTGCAACGTGCTTAGCCACTGTTTGTTGGAGGACAGTAAAGTAATGTGATTGCCACGTTAGTTCACTTTAAAAGATATTTTTGCTCTGTTTTGTGGGTGTATTTATTGTCGATCTGGTATGTAATTTTGTATTTTTGTATGTTAGTTTGTAACCCGCCCTGGGTAAGGGCAGGATATAAATAAATAAACCAAACCAAACAAACAGACATAAAACAAAAAGAAAAAGAAAATCACCACATAGAAAAGGTATCATCTTAACAATTCGTTTTTTACTAGTTATTAAAGGCCTGAATTTTGGATCATGAACTAGAGAATCACATGGGGAAAAATTTGTCCGTCCCCATGAACTGTCCCCGTTCCCGTGGGCTCCGTCTCCGTCCCCATTGCATCCCTGCAAACACTGACCCTGTCCCCGCGAACCTCGTCTGATCCTATTTGCATTTAGGGAGGAATTCATCAATGAATGCTGTGTTCGCATGTGATAAATGATTAGCATGTGCTAAATTAAAGACGCTCATTATAAATTAATTCATTAATTATATTCCTATGGGCTTCTTTAGTGGTTAGCGTGTGCTAAAGTGGTAGCACTCGTTGATGAATTCCCCCTTTAGTATGATCTATCAAAATAGGTTAGTCCAACTTTTATTAGGAAACTCCCTTAGCAAATGATTTGCACCATATATCTCATTTAGGCCCTCTTTTATTGGTCTGCGATAAAAAAAAACCCTTACGCAGCTCGATAAAAAGAAACCTTTGTCGCATAAATTTATTTATAACTTAATCTTAATAATAATAATAATCAGTTTATATACCGCAAGGCCATGAAGTTCTATGCGGTTTACAATAATTAAAAATTACAATTAAAAGAGAAGTTAGATAGAATTAAAAAATTAAAAAGCCAATGAGTAAAAAAATGCTATAATGATCTAAATGGTCCATTATAAAATCTTTGCTAATTAACTGCCAAAATATGTCTTTGCTAAATACCATTTGGCTAAAGCAGATCTTAATTAATAATCTTCCTGAATGGCATCTTTTTTGAAAACAGGATCATTCAGTTTTTACAGCATCTTGCAGTAACACCTTTCAATAACAGTAATAACTTAACAATAGTATATTTGTTTTGGGGCTATTTGAAAAAATGGGGGGGTCCCATTTTTTTCCAGACAACATGTGTTAGCAAAAAATTAAACAACAAATTGTAAAGGAATTTTTTTTGTCAAATTTTTACTTTTTAGGAATATAATAAATAGTCAAAAAATTAAAACATTCTATTGGAAGTCTTAAAAGGAAGGTCATGGGTGGCCAGAGGGAAAACTAGGAAAAAAATCACATCAGTGTCAATGTTACTCCCCCCCCTCACCCCCCCCCCACACACACAAATACACAGGTTTATTATAAAACTATTATTACCAGACATAGTTGGATTTATAGATGACCCTTTCTAAAAACTTCCTTTACCATAGCATGGCAGAAAAATATAGCCACCTCTATCGCTGAATAATCCATTATCTTCCAAAGTGGTGCAGAAAGACTACTGGTATTCATATTTTTGGTTCATCACAGGTAATGGTGGTGCCCCCTTTCCACCTCACTTTTCCATCCTTTGCTTCCTCGCGCAGATCTTTCCCAAAAGGTAAGTCAGCAATGGGCCTGGTCTCCCAGGACACACATAGCTGGCATTCCTCACTGGCACAGTTCTTTTAATCCAGCCCAACGGTGGCTCCAATTACCCGTTGTTTCATGCCAGAACAGGTTAAAAATGATAACTTAATGTGCCTACAGAACTCTAGAATTGTGTATGGTGGCTCAAAGAAAAGTCTTTGGTTTAAAAAGTAAGCGTACATGAGTGCCAGATACTAGGAAGGGGCCTTTCACTGCACAGACAAATTCATCAGTTAGGAAACAATCGCTGTCTTAAAAGAATGCAGGACAGAGTCACCTGCCATTAACAGCAACAAAGGTACCTGGCCTAGCTCTCAGCACAGTCTCTCTTCTGCAGAGAGGAGAGAGGGAGAGACCTGAAAGGCAGCCACAGGTCTGCTCTTGCACAGTAGCAGGGTCCTCTGGCATACCTGCCCAGGTCCATTATGGTCATGCACATGTGGTTCCACCTGCATTCCCTTTAATCTTTCATGCAGGACTGGGGAGAGCCTCACCTTCCTCTACAAGCACAGACACATCGAAAACCATTCTGAACTCTGCCAGTCCTTGAGAAATTTGGTTCACTGGGTCATGACAAAGCATTTATGAAATTAGTTATTTTGCTGCTGGAGTTCCGTCACCTGTACCTCAACAATCTTAACTCTAAATCTGAAAACAGTTTTCGTCCATCACATCCTGTTTTTAAGTTATGCGTCAGTTTGTGTTTATATCATTTTCGTCAATAACGCTACCGTGAAGCGTCGGGATTTTACTGTTTCTGTAACACAATATTGCATTTTAGGACAGCTCATCGATCACATATACCAATAATTTGAAAGTTTATACTAAAATGCGATTGTGCTGCTTTTTCTACCTGTGAATTTTTATATTTTCTTTGTTGTTGTCTAAGATATTATAATTATTATGAACAGACGAGGTTGTGTTAACCATCCTGATAATTTCTGTTATGTCTGCGGACAATTTACTGCACAAGATCAACAAAAGAATCTGTCCAGCAGAGTTCAAAGTGCATATAAGCATTATTTTGGCTGTAAAGTTGGCGACCGAGATAAGTGTGGGCACCTCATGTGTGCTGCACCGTCTGCTATTCCGGATTAACACAGTGGCTGGATGGGAAATGGAAGAAGATGCCTTTCACTGTACCATGGTGTGGCATGAAACAACAAATCATCACTCAGACTGTTATTTTTGAATGACAAAAATTGTTGGATTCAAAGAGGAATAAATCAAAACTTGTGTATCTTGATTGCCCGTCAGCAATTACACTCTTCCCTCAATATTTGTGGGGGTTAGGGGCAGAGCCGGCCCTCAAATATTGAAAATTTGCGAATAACTTTTGGGCCGACTCCGACCCACCCACGCCTCCCTCCCACCTTCCCCCCGGTATAACGGACCTTACCTAGTGGTCTAGCGGTCTTTCGGGACAGAAGCGATCTTCCTATGCTCCTGCCCCATGCAGATCCAAAATGGCTGCTGTAGCTGAATCAGCAGCATGGGAAGCATTTGTGCTGGCTGTTCAGAATTTTCTTGGTAATCACAGATCAGAGAATTATGCTGAGCTTGTGGAGAACATGCTGACAGCATATCAGCTAACGGTTACCAGAATGTCACTTAAAATGCACTTCTTACATTCTCACCTGAACTTCTTCCCACCCAATCTTGGTGATGTCGGCAATGAGCACGGAGAAAGATTTCATCAAGATATCAAGGTGATGGAAAGCAGATATAAGGGAAACTTCAATCCCAGTACGATGGGTGATTATTGCTAATTTTTGCAAAGAGAGACAAATGTGCAGTACAAACGTAAAAGCAAATGTCTCAAACATTTCTGAACATGCCGACATCACTTTTGTGTGAGTTATAAGAGGCGTAAATATGTGTTGTAACATGTCTCCTTATTGTCTTCGTGTTTGCCAAATTTCTTAATTCTTCCTCTTTAAAGATCCTAATCCATTCATTCATCATCGCAAAAATTGACTATTGTAATGCCCTATTTTTAAATATTACTCAAAAAGAAAAAAGGAGACTCCAAATTGTCCAAAATACGGCTATAAAACTAATCTATAACGCCAAAAAATTCGATCACGTATCCCCATTGCTGATAGACGCGCATTGGTTACCAATTAACCATAGGATTTTGTATAAACTGATGTTTCTAATCTTTAAGACCCTAACATTTAGTGAGCCGCAATTTATATCTAAATCACTGATCCCATACAAACCCCAACGATCTTTACGCTCATCCGATCTAAATTTATTATCTGTCCCTTCTTTAAAAATCATTGGAACGAGAAGAGCAGATATGTTCACTGTTGCAGGTCCACAATGGTGGAACTCCCTTCCCCAGTACATTAGAATAGAACATGATATTTCAGCTTTTAAAAATTTTTTTAAAACTTATTTGTTTAAGGATGCTTATGACCTTTAAAAATTCTAAAATTTTCTATTCTGTTTTAATTAACATTCACAAAGTGTGCCTTGGAATTGTTTACCCTACCTTTTGTTTTTCCCTTTTTTTCTTTACCCTTATTGTAACTTTACCTCCTTTCCTTTTTTTCATGTTAGTTATTATTGGAATTTTTTGTTACTATGTTAAAGTTTCTTTATTATATTATGTACATCGCCTAGAAATTTGAAATAGGCGATTCATCAAGAGCGAAATAAACTTGAAACTTTGTTTTCAGAGTAAACTCCTTAACACAAGTTTGGTGGGACACAGTTCATGCTCGCAATATTGTGCCGATATGGTAAACTGTCTAAAAAATCAGTAACTTGTATCTCAGAAACCCGACATGCTAGCTGAATTTCAATTACAGATCTGAAATCAGCATCATTAAATTAACTAAGAACTCTTCTTAAGTTCTCAGTAGCAAAGAAAAAAATTTTTTTTTTTTTGTTTTTTTTGTTGACCAGTGAATTGATTGTTAGTTTACGCATGGATCTAAGATCTGCACCCTAATTGGGGCAACCATTACGGAATCTGGGGGTAGGTGTTCTAGAGGAGCTTTCAGCCTTGCGCTCCTAAAATAAATTTTATACTGATAATTACACTCAATATTCGTCTCAATACTACCATTCATAATACAATCTGGTAAAAATACATGCAAAGCGTACAGGTACTCCGAGCTGTCTGGCCGTCAGGATCTGTCATTTTTGTTTGCCTGCAGCTGCTTTTTTTCACTGCCCTCCATAAACTGCAGTCTTAGGTGACCACCTGGTCTGCTTAATGGTTAATCCAGCCCTGTATTGAGCCTGCTTCAAGAGTTTGGTTTTTTTTTTGTTCCCATCCCACACGCTTCCCCCCACCCTAGATTCAGGCACATTACTGTGTGACAAATGTTTCACTATTAAAAAAGCAGAACTGAACTTCATTCTCACTCACTACAGAAAAAAAAGTGAAATAAACCCTACCCTCAGTTACCGAGTACTTCCCCAGAGCCCTCTGCTGAACTGGTTCTACTGAGATTTGCTTCTACAAAAGGTACCACTTTCCCACTTACAGACCCAAACCCCTATTTCGAATGCCTGGCAAGAACAGAGCTGGGTTGTGCCTCCCTCTGGCCTTTTATTCATATTCAAAGAAAAAGGGGTCATTAAACTGCAGAGGACGTATAGAAGAAGGAAACAAAGACAGCTGCTCTCCAAAGACCCCTTTTATCTTTCAGGCATCAGAATCAGATGAGAGCACAATTCAAAAAGAAATTAACTTCTGCATGATGTTTGTGCTGGTATTCAGGCGGGACTGTCCCTCCACCACTCCTCCTCTTCCCTCCCCCTACCCTCTCTCCAACAGGCCTCGGGAGGTGATCGTCCTTCCCCATGAATGAAAGCCAAGAGCTGTCTCTTCCCTGGAAGAATGAATATACTAAGTAGTGACGCTCTGAACATATGAGGTTGCTTACAGTGGGAGGCCAGAGATCCTGATAGACATGCTAACATGTTAACCACCACATGGGGTGCCGCCCACATCCCTTTCCAAGGCACCCGCCACAATGAGACCTACAGAGAGGGAGACCTGCAAGTGGATCATGGAATTCTGATTTAGATGCAACTGGTTTTTCGGGTTGTGTTCTCCAATGGTATGAAGGGTTTTTTTAAATATCAAACTTTATCAGGTTCGTAGTGATGAACAATATTCTAATGTCTGGAGTAACACGAGTGGAGTTCCACAAGGTTCTCCACATTCTCCCTCACTGTTCAATGTTTATTTGGCATCTTTGGGCAATAAACTAACAAGTCTGGGCTTGAAATTATATAGTTATGCAGATGATATAACTATTGTAGTCCCTATTTCTCCGTTAACATCAGATACTCCACATTTTCTTTATCATCCATTATGTTTGTCGAGCAATGGTCAGAAGAATTTAGACTAAAATTAAACTCTAATAAAACTAAGATATTTTTGGCAAATCCAGCTAATAAGCTTAAAGGAAATTCTTCAATTTTGAATGGAATTAATTATCCTATCAGTCCAGTCATTAAAATCTTAGGAGTATATCTGAAACTTATCGTTCGATGCTCAACTTGATGCTTTAGTAAAGAAAAGTTTTCTCACTCTATGGAAGCTTCACACAATTAAATCTTATTTTGACTTTTCATCTTTTAGATTGATTGTGCAGTCCTTGATTCTGAGTATATTAGACTATTGTAACACCATTTATCTAGGTTCTTATCAAAAAATCATTAGGAAGATGCAAATCATCCAAAATACGGTTGTGCGTCTAATTTTCAATCTAAAAAAAAAAAAAAATCAGAAATGTAACAACATACTGTCAAAAGTTGCATTGGCTTCCGGTAGAGGCAAGAATTTTTAAATTTGTCTGTATTTGTTATAAAACATTATATGGTCTTATACCAAGTTACCTTTCAGATCATTTTGAACTAGTAGAAAGCAGACGTTCTTCACGAAACACTACTTTATTTTTTTTTTCCCCCCTCAATAAAAGGTTGTGTATACAAAAGATTTTTTAATAGAACCCTATCCTTATAGGCAGGACTTTGGAACAAAGGTTATAGTGGTTTGATCTTAAATTCTTCTTACCAGGCCTTTAGAAGATCATTAAAAATGCACGTTTGATAAATACATATAATCTAGATAAGTTAATAATTTCTTAACCGCAAGGTAATGGCGGAATAGAAATCACTAATGTAATGTAATATTTTATATATAATATAATGTGATTTGTGGTGTAAATTTGCTGTTTTTACAGTTCTTACTTCTTATTGTAAACCGCACTGAACCGTGCGGTATTGTGGTAACTAAATAAAATTTATTATTATTATTATTATTATTTACCAACACTTGGGTCTCATTCCATACCACCAGATGAAGGCAACCAATAACGAGGTACTACCACTGCCCAAACTAACCTCTGGGCAGCATTTATCCAGATATCTTAACCCAACCCTTCCCCCTCCTCCTAGATAAATTCTCCCCCAAAACTTCCACTTAAATAATCTCTTCCTCCCCAAAACACCAGATCCCTGAAATGTAACGTAATCTTATTTGTACTCTAACTATTATCTATTTGTTATATCACACAGTAACGTACAGTCAATTTAATATCCAATTTGCAAGTTCTTCCAGAATTAATCCAGCTACCTCTCCTCCCTTGTAATCAAAAAAAACCCAAAACTGTTGTAACTTCACTGGAAATGTCCAGTTAGCTCTTTTGTAATCCGCCTTTAACTGCAAGGTATAGGCGGAATAGAAGTCCCTAATGTAATGTAATGTAATGTAATTTCTTGATGATAATCATGCTAGAGGTCAAGAGATGGAGAAATAGCCAGCACCACCCCCCCTCCCCCAATGTGTTGGATATATATCTTTCTACACCCAGTGGCATAGTAAGGGGGGCAGTCCGCCCCGGGTGCCGTGTTGGTGGGGGCGCTGGCACCCGTCCTTCTCGCCGCCCCCCCCCCGCTCCCTCTTGCCCCCCCTGCTGCACACATGCGCCCCTTTACTTCCCTCGTACCTCTTTAATTCTCCCAGTGTGAGCAGTATCATGAACTTGCTGCCCGCATCGGTGTCGGCTCTCTTCAACATCAGTTCCGGGTCCCACGCCTAGGGAGTGACGTCAGAGGGAGAGCCGACACGACGCAGGCAGCAACTTCGTCATGCTGCTCACGCTGGGAAGATTAAAGAGGTACGGGGGATGGAGCGAGGACAGAGAAAAGGGTGGGGGAGGGGCGCCACTCACCCTCACTACGCCACTGCCTACACCAGCGTGTCGCAAACTTTCCGGCCGGCGGCACACTAAATCCAGTGCACCGGCCAGAAGGCATCCAGAAGTTTTCGCGATAATGTCATGCATCGCATCGACATCCGGCGCATTTGCAGAGGCCCGTCTGGCTGCGACCCCGCCAGTGGAGAGATCCAGGAGGTATGAGAAAGGAGAAACGCCGGCCAGAAGGAGAGTCATCTGTGCCATATGACTGCCTACAAGACGTGCCTCTTGCAGCGAGAGGCACGTCTTGTAGGCAGGCAGCCAGAGTGGGCAACTCTCCTCCTCACCAGTGTGTCACGGCACATCAGAAATCTCAGGAGTAACACTGGTGTGCCGCGGCACACAGTTTGCGATACACCGGTCTATACCATTAAAGTTTCAAAGTCTGACAAAATAAAAACATTCTGAAAACAGCTACTTAGGAAGAACTCCTGTGCACATCCCTCTGCTACATACTGGTTTTAGGGGCCACGCCCTGGCTGGCTTCCGAATTCCAGATAGAAAAAATAATTTTGGAACTCTGCGCTATGTTTGGTTTTTCGAACTGCAACTCTTCACATGAGCGCCCCCTTCTGTGAAGAAAGCACAGTTACGTACCGTAACAGGTGTTATCCAGGAACAGCAGGCAGATATTCTCAACATGTGGCGGGAGGGGCTCGCGCGCATGCGTGGGCCAATCGCAAGCTTGAAGGTCTTCAAGCAAGTCTGCTTGCGAAAACATCCGCTAGGGGGCTCCTTCGGCGACGTCACCCCACATGTTGAGAATATGCTGCCTGCTTGTCCTGGGATAATAATAACTGCCTCTAAAGAGTCTTACGGTAGGACCCGATGCTCCAACACCACAGTAAAAAAATACCACGGTGGGAGCGATTTTTTTTCTTTTACTAGCGAAGCTCAGCACAATAGCAAGCAAATGATACACATACTATTCGTGCGGAACATCGCCGGTAAAAGGGGGGGGGAGGAACTGTGCCTGGCGCTTGCTCAGATGAGCAAACGCTAGGCACAGCTCCTCCCCCGCACTCCCCATCCCTCCTGTCAAAAAAGAAAAAATACATCCACTGCTGCTGTTCTCCCTGCCAGCTGAGCTGATCGCACCAGGGGGAGCCCCGATCAGCTAAGCCGGAAGAACTCCACGTCCAGAACACTTCACTCTACTCAAAAAAAATTCTTAGTTATTCCTTCCCACAGACAAATATTTTATGATACAAGATCAACTATATTCTCAGTAACTGCCCCGACATTATGGAACGCCCTTCCAATCCACTTCTAGATGGAAACCAATAGATAATTTCAAAACTTTGCTCAAAATCTTCCTAATCTCTGGTGCATTTAACATTTCCTTCTTATGACCTCAACCTACCTCTAAAAGGTTCCTTCAACCTTCGCTCCTCTCCTTTGCTCATCCATGATGTCAATGTATGAAAGACACGCCTCCTTCCCTCCCCTTTTTGTGGGCAGAATGGGGTGGGACCGGGGAGTGGGGGGCGGAATGGAGCAGGGCCATGTGTCCTCTTTTTTTTTTTTGGGGGGGGAGGACAAAATCTAGCAACCCTTCCCCATCAATCCCCTTCCCTTTTCCCTGCACTGCTGTACACAGCCAGGATGACTTCCATCTTGCCTTAGTCCTTATGGTTCACCCAGTAGCATAAATTCTACCCAATCAGCTCCACTGATCGCAGCTGCTTCTAAATCATGAGCTCTCTCACTTTGGGGGCTCATAATCTGAACTTCTGCAGCCACT
Organism: Geotrypetes seraphini; assembly: GCF_902459505.1. Taxonomy (NCBI): domain Eukaryota; kingdom Metazoa; phylum Chordata; class Amphibia; order Gymnophiona; family Dermophiidae; genus Geotrypetes; species Geotrypetes seraphini. The sequence continues at coordinate 23,349,944 of NC_047098.1, forward strand.
GAGTCCACTGGTTTGAACAGTTAGGACTTTATGCATGTGGAGGTGGGCGTTCTGTCTGCCAAGGATGTAGAGAGCCTCAACGAATGGTCTTTGTGTTAAGAGAAACATGTAGAGCTCTGCTCTAAGAGGATCAGTTCTCTCCTGCCCTAAATCCTATGCTTAAGACATGCAGGAAGATGTGCATGCCAATGAATCCTATTAACCCCCCCCCCCCTTTCCACATCACCCAACAGCTGCAGAGCCTCCTTCTGACACACCTCAGCACTTATCAGTGATACAGAATAGATGGAGCTATGGCAGGAATGCAGGCTCTGGCTACAGGCCCAGCCTTCTGCCCGTTGCTACAAGCGAAAGGGAAAAAAAACTAACACAACAAAAAGATTCTTAAAAAGGAAAAAAAATGTAGCTGGAAGGCAGATTAGAAGTTGGAGGAAGATGAGGCCTAATAACTTCTTTGCATACTATCGGCGGAGGCTGGAGGGGGAGATTAGACAGTTCTAGGAATTGTACCTGAAGCTTGTCCAGCCTTCGATATTCTGCGAATGCATGCTGCATGATTACATATGTTAATCGAGGGAACCGCATGAGCCAAACTTCCATTTATCCCAGCTGCCCCACTCTGAAAAGGTTTTGGTGCCTGGCTAAGGCCTTCTTAGGCAGCCGTACTGCTTCAGCTGTCCCAAGCATCAGTGCCCTCCTGTCTCAGATACTCTATGTACACAACACCTCCTGCAGAAAGGCACAAAGCACCACAAAGCCCTCTTATCCAAACCAGTTGCTTTAGTTAAGGGGTTCTTAACCTTTCTTTGGCTCCCGCACTCTTTAACTCAATGGTCTCAAACTCACGGTCTGCCAGGTACTATTTTGAGGCCCTCGGTATGTTACCATTGTTCAGGAACTTTGTCCGCCTCAATGCTGTAACCTCACGCAAGCGCTTTCCTGCATCTGTACGCGACTGTGAGGTGAAGTGCGTACAGACGAAGGAAAGCGCTTGCGTGAGGTTACAGCAGTGAGACGGGCAACGTTCCAGAACGCAAGGTAACCACTGGAGGCAGTTCAGCTCGTGCGTGTGTACGTAATCTTGTGAATTCTTGCGAAATTTGGCACCTCTCCTGGCGGTGACTGCTTGATATAAGATCAAGTTTATCAAGTTTATTAACACAATTTGATTGATCGCCTATTATAATCACTAAGCGATGTACATAGCAAAAAATATATCAAGTGAAAAGGGGTTGACATTTTAACAAAAGAACATTTAACTTAAACAAACATACAGTGGGAAGGAAAAGATAAAAGTTACAATTTTTGTTTGGGGTAGAATAAGGAAATAACAATAGGTAAGGGGAGTAATAACCTCAGCAATATTAAATTTATTATACTTTAAACATTAAAAGCATCTCTGAATAAATAAGATTTTAAAAGTTTTTTAAATATTAAAATATCTTTTTCGTTACGAATGTATTGGGGAAGGGCGTTCCACCATAGGGGACCAGTCACCGAAAAAATGTCGGCCCTTCTTGTACCGATGATTTTTAAGGAAGGTACTGAAAGAAGATTCTGGTTGGAAGAGCGAAGTGAACGTTGTGTATTATAAGGTATCAAGAGTCTGGAAATGAATTGAGGTTCACCGCATGCTAAAGTTTTAAAGATAAGTATTATTATTTTAAATGTGATTCTATGGCTAATAGGTAACCAATGAGAGTCTATTAACAACGGGGAAACATGGTCATATTTCTTTGCATTGTATATTAATTTTATTGCAGTATTTTGAATCAATTGTAATCTCCTTTTTTCTTTTAATGATATGTTGAGAAAGAGAGAATTGCAGTAATCGAGTTTCGATATTACTAATGAATGAATTAGTATTGTGATAGATTTAGGGGTCAGAAATTTGGATATTGATCTAATACGGCGTAATTTATAAAAGCAGTTTTTAACCGTAAGAGAAATATGATCGTGATAAGTGAATTTCTCATCAATTAGTACGCCAAGAATCTTAACTGATGGAACTAAATTAAGTGTGATGTTATTAAGAATGAATGGGATTGACAAAGTTATATCGTGTCCGGCTAGAGGAGGTGAGAGCTGAAGGCGGTTGTGGACGCGACCACCGGATACTTAAGGCACAAGTTGGATATTGATTCTCCCCTCTACAAAAAAAAAAAAAGGTTAGAGGACTACACCAAAATCTTGTCTCTTGCAGCTGATACTTTAGATTAGAATCAAATTTTAAATAAACTTGGAAACTATATACGTTGTTCTGGCTGGACATGATAACCCCATAACCCTCAATATCTTCTTTAACCCGTCAGCAAAGAAGACATCAACAGGGTAGAGGAAGAACAAGAAAAGAAATCCCTGTGCAGGCCTCTGAAAAGCCTCCTTAAATGAATCCAAAGCAGAGGATTACCACCATCGGGATTCTTCTTTAAATCTTGCTACAGATGAAAAAATTAACTAAATAAGATATAAATAATGGAAGCGCTCAGCCATTTGAAATTCTTTCTGCAGAGTTTAATTGAAAGTGGTTAAGCAGCCAGGGAGGTGGAAGCGGAAGCAGCCGGATCACCTTCAGAAGACTTTTCGGTGTCAGGTCAAAAGTGCGTCGGGACAAAGGCGCGAGCAGACAACTGAGCGCAGCGCGGAGGCGCGCACCGAAGAAAAAGACTGTTTTTAGGGGCTACGACGGTGGGTGTGGGGGGGGGGGAACCCCCCCACTTTACTTTATACAGATCGCGCCATGTTGTGGGGGGTTGTAACCCCCGCGCCTCCGTCTTGCGCTCAGTTGTCGGCGCGCGCCTTTGTCTTCCGCGTTACTGTCTATGAACCGACTTTTCTGCTCATGAGGCCCCAGTTCATTGACTCCAATGCCCCCCCTCCACACACAACACGGTCCATATCACCTTCTTCCAAGTATCCAGATAAGATCTCTAAGGTGCAGCAGAGGAACCGACAGGAACGTATTCCCAAAAGAGGCAACAAGGCAGTGGTAGCTCGTGGAAGGGTCTCAAGAGAAGGAGGGGCGGTTATATCCAGTATTCTGCTCTCTCTTCTCTTGCGCTCAAGTAAGATTAGATGGAAGCTGGGATAACCGTCACATGACAGGGATTAAGAAGGGGCAGGCTAGGACAGGCCCCCACATATCCCTCTCAGGTAAGGGATTTCCAGGAGGCATGCCACATCAAAGAAAGCAGGGACAGCCAGAAGTACAACTACAACAGCTAATTTTGAGTACAAAAAAAAACAAAAAACCCACCATGTTGACTACACCTGCCTTCCCCTCATACCACATAGCAGCTGTCCATCCACGGCACACAAAGCCCCACAAAATCCCTCTTGCGTTTCTTTTTATATAACTCCTTTTTGCTCAAGTTTTACTGTAATATTTTCATGCATTATTTGCAGTCTTTAAAAAAATTTTTTTTAAAAAGGCTTTTACTCTGATCAGAGCCTTCCGGAAGGCCAACCCTTCATTAGTCACTCGGAATTCCTGCTTCACATGTGTCTGTGTGATGCTTCAGCTCAGGATCCGCCTCTCCCTTTAATCCCACTCCAATTTTCTTTAATTCATAAAAGTGGCGGAGCTTTATGTTTAATCTCTTTTATTGGTGAACTCGCACGAGAAACATATCAAGACGACTGAGGGAACATTCACCGACACATCATAGCCCTCCTCACTATCCTTCTCTCCCCTAATTCCAGAATATTTATTTATTTATAATAAACCAGGGTTTTCAGTGGGGATATCCTGAAAACTCCGTCTGGCTGGGTGTGCCCCATGGAATGGGTTGAATCGAACTCAATCTGAACTAATGATCTAAGCAAAGGAAAAGAAAAAAAAAAAAGACAGTTCCAACAGTGTATTCAACAGGGATAAGAACCAGTCCTCCCCACCCTCTCTTTGGCTCTAACAGCCCCAAACCTCCCTCCCCCACTTTCCCATCCCCTAAACCAGTGTCTCTCAAACTTTTTTTTAGCTCTTCCACACTAAACGGAGCAAATGTTTTTTGTGGCACATTATAATTGAAATGATAAAATTGCAAAACCAACAAAAAATTGAATTTGAGAGTTATTTATTTAAAGTTCTTTAAGTTATGTATGGGTAATTGTAACAGTGAAACAAGAGGGCACTCGGAAAAGCTGAAAGGGGACAGATTCAAAACAAATGCTAGGAAGTTCTTCTTTACCCAGCGTGTGGTGGACACCTGGAATGCGCTTCCAGAGGACGTAATAGGGCAGAGTACGGTATTGGGGTTTAAGAAAGGATTGGACAATTTCCTGCTGGAAAGGGGGATAGAAGGGTATAAATAGAGGATCACTACACAGGTCCTGGACCTGTTGAGGCCGCCGCGTGAGCGGGCTGCTGGGCACAATGGACCTCAGGTCTGACCCAGCAGAGGCATTGCTTATGTTCTTAAAGTAGATAGAATTGCTAATCAATGCGATGGATGAGCTTGTTTTTTTGAGAGCAAATTAACTTAAAACGTGACTCAACAGTTGACAAGCATACATAGATGTCATCTTCCAGCATCTGCAGTCATTCTTTTTTTCGGTTTAATTTCGGTCAGAGCTGAAAATCCAAGTTCACAAGTTTCAAGTTTTATTTTTAAAAAAAATTTTAACCGCTTAATCAGGTTTCTAAGCGGTGTGCAATATAAAATTAACACAAAAACAGGTTAAAATTAGGGATAATAAACAATACCAAATGGTAACAAAGCATTGACTGCTTTATTGCTCAAGTTGAGATAACTAATGCATAAAAAATAAAATTACTTGCCTTTAGTTGTAAAGGACCAATCACGCCAAAGAATGATGCTTGCCTGGATGGTTGTATCCTTAAGCACGCAGACTCTCATAGCGTTGACAGACTCTTGCATACGCAACATGCATGTCATCTATTCTAGTGTATATTTATGAAGGGAATTTTTTTAAAATAAAGTAAAATTCTGGAATCTCTCGTGGCATATCCAGAATCTCTTTGGGGCACGCCACTGTGTCGCGGCACACAGTTTGAGATACACTGCCCTAAACTCTCCTGTCCATCAATGACTATGTAAGAGGCACGGGCTCTAATAGCTCTCTATTACGCCAATGCTCAAAACTCAGTGCTGTACAAAACAGCGCCAGGGAATACCGCCAGAACAGCGCAGCAAAATAACTTCCCAAAGCTCAACACTAATGGGATCAGGCCTGTGGAGTCGAGGAACCGGAGTCGGAGGAAATTTTGGGTACCTAGAGTCGGAGTCGGAGTCAGAAGTACAAAAAACTGAGGAGTCGGAGTCGGAACATTTATCTACCGACTCCATTTTTGAACTTGGCATACCAATCACGAGCGATTCTTTCAGCTATAGCACCCACTATATACACAGCACAAATGTTGCGAGCAGCTTCTGCGGCCTTAGAACCTTGATTAAAAGCAAAAGGAAGGTGGTGTCGAAAATGCTCATTTCTCTCAACTTGACATTCCATTTTAACGATCTGAAAATTAACCAGTGCTTCGGAGTCGGAGGAAATTTCGGGTACCTGGAGTCGGAGTCTGAAGTACAAAAAACTGAGGAGTCGGAACATTTATCTATCGACTCCACACCCTGAATGGAATACAAATTAGATGCAAATTGTTGGCACTGAAAATGGGGAAGTTAATGGGGGAGGAACGTGCCTGGTGCATGCGCACAAAAGTTGTGCGATAAGCTCAGCTGTTGCGCACGGCAAACCCAAAGGTGAAGCACACATTGCAGCCCGTTTTCAGTGCCTTCAAATATAAGCTTTCCACATTTTTTAACTTGGAAATCTTATATTTAAGCTGGAAGTAGCGCTTTCAGTTTTGGTCGCTCTCACCTCACACACATTTATCTCTCCGCCACTGCATCCACAGGCTTCCTTCTGCTTCTAAATTAAATTTTAAAAACGGCAGATTTGGCAGTCACTGGAAATCCTCTCTCGAACACCCTAATGCCTGCTCTGAGCTAGCGTTAGGTTTTCAGCGGCAAGTGTGGCTTTGTTACCTGCGCTGTTCTCTCAGCATTGGAAGGGAATAGGAAATTACCTCATCAACATATGTTCGACTACATTTGCTTGCTATTTGTGCTATTCTTTGGTACATATATTAACTCCCGCGCCAGAGCCCTGCGAGTATTCTGCGCTCACCAATGCCGATGCTAGTCCAATGCTAATCACCTCTAGTGCCGGCATTAGGTTTGCAGCATCAGTCCATATGATTCTTACAATACAAAGTTAAGGGTTAAGATGCCCCCCTCCCATAATGCTGCGAGATTCTAAACCGCGAGACCTGCCCGAACTTCTCACACCGCGCGACTCAAGCTAACAGGGAACAGAATGGCAGCAGCAGGAAGGTAGTAAACGCGCTATTTGCGAGACTTGCCGAACGTCCTGCACTGAACAGCTCAAGCGATCCGACAGGATGGGAAGCAGAGATAGAAGGGTCTGCGGCATTGGCAGCAGGAGGGGGGGGGGCAGGAAGCGTTTCAACTAGGTCTTATTTTTGGGGTAGAGCTTATATTAAGACCTACCCCGAAAATCATACTAGGTCTTATTTTTGGGGTAGAGCTTATATTAAGACCTACCCCGAAAATCATACTAGGTCTTATTTTTGGGGTAGAGCTTATATTAAGACCTACCCCGAAAATCATACTAGGTCTTATTTTTGGGGTAGAGCTTATATTAAGATCTACCCCGAAAATCATACTAGGTCTTATTTTCGGGGTAGGTCTTATTTTCGGGGAAATACGGTAGTTCTTTGGTGCTGCGCTGCAAGCAGATTCTGGTTTCTTAGGCACAGATGCATATATCAAATTGTGCAGATGACAACCAAGACATCAAGCTCTGGTTCCCTTTCACCCAATTTTACTGTGTAAATTGCATGCATGGGTTATGGAACACCTACAATACAATTAAGTTGTGTAACTAACACCTCACAGAAGCTCTTTATAACTCTGTACTGTAACACCTCTACATAAGGTCATGTAAACCACTCTGAACTGACACCCCAGTCATGAGGTTCAACATGGATAAGTGCAAGGTGATGCATGTCGGTAACAAAAATCTTATGCATGAATACAGGATGTCCGGTGCTATACTCAGAGAGAGCCCCCAGGAAAGAGACTTGGGAATATTTGTAGACAAGTCAATGAAACAGTCCGCGCAATGCGTGGCAGCGGCGAAAAGGGCAAACAGAATGCTAGGAATGATTAAGAAGGGGATCACAAACAGATCTGAGAAGGTTATCATGCCGCTGTATCAGGCCGTGGTACGCCCCCAACTGGAGTACTGCGTCTAACACTAGTCACCTTACATAAAAAAAGGACACGGTACTACTCGAAAGGGTCCAGAAAAGAGCAACAAAAATGGTTAAGGGGCTGGGGGAGTTGCCGTACAATGAGAGGCTAGAGAAACTGAGCCTCTTCTCCCTTGAAAAGAGGAGACTGAGAGGGGACATGATCAAAACATTCAAGATATTGAAGGGAATTGACTTAGTAGAAACATAGAAACATAGAAGCATAGAAAAAAAGCGGCAGAAAAGGGCTATAGCCCACCAAGTCTGCCCATTCCAAGTATCCCCCCCTGAATTTACTCCCTTAAAGATCCCACGTGAGTATCCCATTTTTTCTTAAAATCCGTCACGCTGCTGGCCGTTATCACCTGGAGTGGGAGTCTGTTCCAATGATCCACCACTCTTTCGGTGAAGAAGTACTTCCTGGAGTCGCCATGAAACTTCCCTCCCCTGATTTTCAGCGGGTGCCCTCTGGTGGTTGAGGGTCCTATAAGCCAGAAGATATCATCTTCTGACTCAATGCGTCCCGTGATGTACTTATACGTTTCAATCATATCTCCCCGTTCTCTTCTTTCCTCAAGTGAGTACAGCCGCAATTTCTTTAGTCTTTCTTCATACGTGAGATCTTTGAGCCCCATGACCATCCTGGTGGCCGTTCGCTGAACCGACTCGATCCTCAGTACATCCTTTCGGTAGTGTGGTCTCCAAAACTGAACACAGTACTCCAAGTGGGGCCTCACCATGGCTCTGTACAACGGCATCATAACTTCAGGTCTCCTGCTGACGAAACTTCTGCGGATACACCCCATCATTTGTCTTGCCCTGGAGGAAGCCTTCTCCACTTGATTGGCAACCTTCATGTCCTCACTAATGATCACCCCTAGATCGCGTTCCGCCGTGGTCCTGATCAAGGTCTCACCATTTAGTATATAAGTTCTACGCGGGTTTCTATTGCCCAGGTGCATTACCTTGCATTTTTTAGCATTGAAGCCTAGCTGCCAAATATTTGACCATTGTTCCAGTAGCAGTAGGTCGTGTGTCATATTATCAGGTAATAAGCATCTGCCTACTATGTTGCAAAGTTTGGCGGCGTCGGCGAACAGTGATACCCTTCCTCTAAGTCCTTGCGTCATATCTCTTATGAATAAGTTGAATAGAATCGGGCCCAGGACCGATCCCTGCGGCACTCCACTGATCACGTCCGATGCTTCGGATGGGGTACCGTTCACCACCACCCTCTGAAGTCTACCGCTCAGCCAATCCCCAATCCATGTAGTTAGAGTGTTTCCTAATCCTATCGATTTCAGCTTGTTCAGCAATCTTCGATGAGGGACGCTATCAAATGCCTTACTGAAGTCCAAATATACCACGTCCAGTGACTCTCCGGCGTCCAGTTGTCTAGTAACCCAGTCAAAAAAGCTAATCAGATTAGATTGGCAGGATATGCCCCGGGTGAACCCGTGTTGGTGTGGATCACACAGTTTTTCTTCATCTAGGATTGTGTCAATATTCTGTTTGATCAGTGTTTCCATCAGTTTACACACTATAGACGCGAGACTCACTGGTCTGTAGTTTGCTGTCCTGCAGCCCTTTTTGTGGAGTGGGATTACGTTGGCGGTTTTCCAGTCCAATGGGACCCTTCCTGTGCTTAGGGAAAGATTGAAAAGAACAGATAATGGTTCTGCCAGGACTTCCCTTAACTCCCTGAGCATTCTGGGGTGTAGGTTATCTGGTCCCATGGCTTTATTTACTTTGAGTCTTGATAGTTCGCTATAGACACTACTGGGCGTAAATTCGAAATCTTGAAACGGGTCTTTCCGGTTATCTCCCGTCTGCAGCTGTGGACCAGCTCCCGGCGCTTCGCGGGTGAACACTGAACAGAAGTATTGGTTTAGTAATTCTGCCTTCTTAGAGTCTGATTCTGCAAAGTTACCGTCCGAGAAGGCTTCCGGTTTAGGCACAGGATGCCCGAAGAGCCACTGCCTGTGGCTTTGTGCACTGAATCAGTTAGGAAGAGGGAGCTGGCTCGAAGATAACACCGCATCAATCGCACCGTGGACCAGCGGTTGAAGAACACTGTTTTGGGCCTGATGCACGTACTGGCCCTGTGGACCAGCAGGAAATTTCTGTTAATCGGCACTGGTCCATGGACTCCTACCCATCTTACCCTTTATCACCAGGGCACCCTTAAGGGAGTGGGGTATCTTCAGGAAGGGTTAGATGTTTGGAGAGGCTTCGGGAAAGAGAGTGGATGCTCCAGGTGGCTCTTTGGCATGATGGTGTATGCTCAAGGAGGGGCTCTTCAGGACAGGGGCTTTGAAAGGGAAGTTGAGTTGAGTTGAGAGGGAAGTTCTTTTAGAAGAGCTATTCAGGAGGGGACATACTCTTGAGAAGGTTTTGGGAGGGGATTCTTTTAGGGAGGGAGTCTTTAGAATGGGCAGGTTCTTTAGGGAGGGCTTTTGGAGGGTCTGAAGGAGGGAGGATGACCTGGGGAAGGCTTCAGTGGGGGAGAAATCAGCAAAATTAACCCCACTATCCAGTTAACTGCCCAGAGAGCCGTGGTAGTCAGGGGAGATATTCAGTAGTACTTTTTGAGCAGCAATTATAAATGCGAGGTAAGGGCATGGGAAGTTTTGTCCATCAGGAGTTACAAAAACAAGCACAACCTAATAATGTGGAGGATATGTGGTTGACTCTGAAGTCCACCCTACATGAAGCAACAAACCGCCACATAAGAACAGTAAGTAAGCGCAGGAGGAACAAAAGACCCCAATGGTTCAGTGCAGAAATTTCGGACCTCGTTAAAAAGAAAAAAGAAGCATTTATCACCTACAAACATCTAGGAAAACAAGAGGCGGAAAAAGACTATCTGGAAAGGTCAAAAGCTGTCAAAACAGCAGTCAGGGAGGCCAAACTCAGAATGGAAGAAGATCTAGCACGGAATATTAAGAAAGGGGATAAATCCTTCTTCAGCTATATTAGTCACAGGAAAAGGAACAAAGATGGGATAGAACGCCTGAAGAAATCGGACGGTAATCTTGTAGAATCAGATTCTGCCAAGGCAGAATTACTAAACGAATACTTCTGCTCAGTCTTCACTCGTGAAGCGCCGGGAGCTGGTCCACAGATTCAGATGGGAGACAGCCATAAGGACATATTTCATGACTTCGAGTTTACGCCCAGTAGCGTCTACTATGAACTATCAAGACTCAAAGTAAACAAAGCCATGGGACCGGACAACCTACATCCCAGAGTGCTCAGGGAATTGAGAGAAGTCCTGGCAGAACCACTATCTGTTCTTTTCAATCTTTCCCTACGCACAGGAAGAGTCCCCTTGGACTGGAAAACCGCCAACGTTATCCCACTCCACAAAAAGGGCTGCAGGACAGAGAAGGCAAACTACAGACCGGTGAGTCTCACGTCTATAGTGTGCAAGCTCATGGAAACACTGATCAAACAAAATATTGACACAATCTTAGACGAGGAAAACCTACGTGATCCCCACCAGCACGGATTCACCCAGGGCAGATCCTGCCAATCTAACCTAATCAGCTTTTTTGACTGGGTTACTAGACAACTTGATGCCGGAGAGTCACTGGATGTAGTATATTTAGACTTCAGTAAAGCTTTTGATAGCGTCCCACACCGGAGGTTATTGAACAAGCTGAAGTCGATAGGATTAGGGGACACTCTAACTACATGGATTGAGGATTGGCTGAGTGGTAGACTTCAGAGGGTGGTGGTAAACGGTACCCCATCCAAAACGTCAGGCGTAATTAGTGGAGTGCCGCAGGGGTCGGTCTTGGGCCCGATTCTATTCAACTTATTCATAAGAGATATGACCCAAGGACTTAGAGGAAAGGTATCACTGTTCGCCGATGACGCCAAACTTTGCAACATAGTAGGTAAAAACACCTTGCCTGATAATATGACGCAGGATCTACTGCTGCTAGAACGGTGGTCAGCAACATGGCAGCTAGGCTTCAATGCTAAAAAGTGCAAGGTAATGCACCTGGGAAAGAGAAACCCGCACAGAACTTACATACTAAATGGTGAGACCTTGGCCAAGACCACGACGGAACGTGATCTAGGGGTGATCATTAGTAATGACATGAAGGTTGCTAATCAAGTGGAGAAGGCTTCCTCCAAGGCAAGGCAAGTGATGGGTTGTATTCGTAGAGGTTTTGTCAGCAGGAGACCTGAAGTAGTGATGCCGCTGTACAGGTCCATGGTGAGGCCTTATCTGGAATACTGTGTTCAATTCTGGAGACCACACTACCGGAAAGATGTGCTGAGAATCGAGTCGGTTCAACGTATGGCCACTAGGATGGTCTTGGGGCTCAGGGATCTCACGTATGAAGAAAGACTGAATAAACTACGGCTGTACTCACTTGAGGAACGAAGAGAAAGGGGAGACATGATTGAAACATTTAAGTATATCACGGGCCGTATCGAGTCAGAAGAGGATATCTTCTACCCCAAGGGATCCTCGACCACCAGGGGGCATCCGTTAAAAATCAGGGGAGGGAAGTTCCATAGCGACTACAGAAAATACTTCTTCACTGAAAGAGTAGTGGATCATTGGAACAAACTCCCACTGCAGGTGATTGAGGCCAAGAGCGTGTCAGATTTTAAGAGACAATGGGATGTTCACATGGGATCTCTAAGGGAGTAATATCAGAGGGGGGGAATTTGGAATGGGCAGACTTGGTGGGCTATAGCCCTTTTCTGCCGTCTTTTCTATGTTTCTATGTTTCTATGTTTCTAAATCGAACTTTTTAATCAGGCAATTAATTGGCTTACCCCCACCCCCGCTTTTACAAAACCGCAGGCGCGCTGAATGCTATACATGTCTATATATACAAATGCAGACAGATATAAAGAGTGGATGAGGGTTCATAGACAACGGCGCGAAAGACAAAAGCGCGCGCCGACAATTGAGCGCAGCGCGCGCCGCCGTGCCACTCTAAATTACAGTTTTTAGGGGCTCCGACGGGGGGTTTAGTTGGGGAACCCCCCCCCAGTTTACTTAATAGACATCGCGCCGGCGTTATGGGGGGTTTGGGGGTTGTAACCCTCCACATTTTACTGTAAACTGAACTTTTTCCCTAAAAACAGGGAAAAAGTGAAGTTTTTAGTAAAATGGGGGGGGGGTTACAACCCCCCACAATGCCCCCACAACGCGGCGCGATGTCTATTAAGTAAAGTGGGGGGGTTCCTCCCCACGCCCCCCCTTCGGAGCACTAAAAACAGTAATTTAGAGTGGCGCGGCGGCGCGCACTGCGCTCAATTGTCTGGGCGCGCCTTTGTCCCGGCGCGCTTTTGACCTGACACCGTGGATGAGTGGCCTAGTGGCTAGGGCTGCAGACTTGGCACCCCGAGGTTGCAGGTTCAAGCCCAGCGCTGCTCCTAGTGACCCTGGGCAAGTCCCTTAACACTCCATTGGCCCAGGTACATTAGTCAGATTATGAGCCCACAGGGACAGATAAGGAGAAATACTTGAGTACCTGAACGTAAACCGCTTAGGCTATAAGAGGTGTATAAAATCTAAAATAAATATAATATACCAAACTGCAGACACTGGATGCATAACATATGCGACTTGTGTCGGTTAGAAACATGGGCGGAGAAATGGCAGATGAAGTTCAATGTGGAGAAATGCAAGGTAATGCATTTAGGCAATAAGAATAAGGAATACGAGTATACAATGTCAGGTGCAACTCTGGGGAAGAGTGAACAAGAAAAGGACCTGGGTGTACTGATAGATACGACCCTGAAGCCGTCGGCACAATGCGCGGCAGCGGCAAAGAAGGCAAATAGAATGTTGGGCATGATAAAGAAAGGAATCTCGAGTAGATCGGAGAAAGTTATAATGCCGCTTTATAGGGCAATGGTCAGACCACACTTGGAATACTGCGTCCAACATTGGTCTCCCTACCTAAAGAAGGATATAAAACTGCTGGAGAGGGTGCAGAGACGAGCAACAAAACTGGTGAAGGGTATGGAGAAACTGGAATACGAGGATAGACTTATAACACTAGGATTGTTCTCGCTTGAGAAAAGGAGACTGCGTGGGGATATGATCGAGACCTTCAAAATACTGAAAGGAATCGACAAAATAGAGCAGAGAAGATTATTTACATTGTCCAATTTGACACGGACTAGAGGACATGTAATGAAGCTAAGGGGGGACAGGTTCAGGACTAATGCCAGGAAGTTCTGCTTCACTCAGAGAGTGGTTGACACCTGGAATGCCCTCCCAGAGGAGATTATTGCGGAATCGACCGTCCTAGGCTTCAAGAGCAAACTAGATGCATATCTCCTTAAGAGAGGCATATAAAGATATGGTGGACTATAAATTACGCCAGGTGTACACCTGGCAGGGCCTCCGCGTGTGCGGATCGCCGGACTTGATGGACCGAAGGTCTGATCCGGAGATGGCAGTTCTTATGTCTACATTGCTCTGCACATGTGGGTCTTGGACAGTAAAACAAGTAGACACATGAAGTTGAACCATTTGAAAGGAAGTGGCCAGAGTGTACTCACTGCACAGTCCCATTGCAAAGCAACTGACTTAAGGTTTATAAGACCAGTTCTGGAGAGTATATAATGATCTAACCAAGAAAAACATTGATTTTTCCGAACTTGGAGCACGATCATTTGCTCCCAGTCCCTGCGCTGCACCTTCTTATCATAGACAAACAGACGGCAGGTCGACCTCAGGGGCTGAACGAATATTTAACTGACCCGCTGTCACAACCATGTCACTTTGATCTACAGTATGTTTTTTTTTAATTGTGAACCACTTTGGACTTCCTGTTAGTTAAAGCAGTATATGTTTGCCACGCTATGTCTCACCATACCATGTTTTGACAAAGATGGCAAAACAAAGTTCACTTTTCTTAGGCTATCTTTTTACCACACCATGTCTGAGAATGTGGCACAGTGGTCAGAGCTGTGGCCTCGGCACGGTGAGGTTGTGGGTTCACACCCACGCTGCCTCCTTGTAACCCCTGGGCAGGTCACATAGTCCCTCCATTGCCCCAGGTACATTAGACAGATTGTGAGCAGGGACAGACAGGGATAAATGCTTGAGTTCCTGAATAAATTCTTGTAAACCGTTCTGAGCTCCCCTGGGAGAACGGTATAGAAAAGTGAATAAATAAATAAATAAATAAATATATCAAGTTGCCAATAAATAACCACCAGTGAGTAGGTGTCACCTACTCTATTCTGAATCAAACTTTTTTTCTGTGGGCCCAGCTCTGTACCAGGTTGTACCACTAACCCACAATATCTGAGGTTCAAAGGGGCCATAGGAGCCAACTTTTCAAAATTATCGGGGGTGCTAAACCCAACAGAATGACATCTCCCTGGATACAATCAATCATCTTGGTCAATATTGTCGGTGCTCAAGCACCCATAGAGCTGGCTCCTATGGAAGGGGCTACCGGGGACCCCCCGGGAGGTGTAATAGAACATACCGCTTTTGGAGCAGAATTCAGCCATCAGAAGTCGCTCATCAGCCCTACCCAGCAAATGAAGTTCAGATACAGTGGTGCCTCACACAACGAACTTAATTCGTTCCAGGAGCAAGTTTGTTATGCGAAAAGTTCGTTATGTGAAACGCGTTTTCCCATAACAATACATGTTAAAAAAAATAATTCGTTCTGCAGCATAAAATATGCTAAGATGACATAAAAAAAGATAAATTTGTCAAAATGGTGAAAATGGTGGTCTTGCTGAGGCCAAACTCTTTGACGAGGTCACACTGTTTTACCCCACATTCACTCCTTCTAATTATTTCCCGCTTCATTTCAACAGAAATCACCTTCCTGCTTTTTTTAGAAGCCATGATATATAAAAAATATTGAGTTTATCTTAAAAGGACGACTGTATACAGTGAGAGAGGGCAGTTAAGCGCAGTGACTAACGACTGCCTGCGCGGAAGGATGCAATACATCGGCAGCTCGGGCGACTTCGTTGTGTGAAACGAAGTTCGTTGTGTGAAACGAAGTTCGTTGTGTGAATCAAGACATGAAGTTCGTTGTGTGCAGCGTTCGTTGTGCGAGGTGTTCGTTATGCGAGGCACCACTGTACTTTGCTGCAATGCAAGTATGTGTCTGGATTCAAATAGCTGCCTCAGCACATCAGCAACTGGTTACCCAGAGGCAGAGAGATGAAGGTATTTTCCTAAGCTCAGAAACTAGGCCGGATTTGAACCTACTGTGCCTCAGCTGGCAACTCAAACCAACCTTAGAGGCTCCTGGCTGTGAAATCCGATCACCGAGGCGAGGCTCAGCTGAAGGAAAGCCTGCTGTCCTATTTATCACCTCCCCTCACCACCATAAAGCAGCACTGAATCCTGCCCCACCATCATGGTGGCCTGTATCCCAGCTCATCAGTTCTCTTGTTTCACTAGTCTCCATCTAGGTATCCTTTCTTAAGTACTAACCCAACAACAACAAGAAATGCAGGGGTCAAGAGAGAGGATCAGAGATAAGGAGAGTGGAATGGTAGGCCCAGAGCCCAGAAGACAAGGAAAACTCAGGCCCGTTTGCTAACTGCACAGATTCTGAACTTTAAGGGTGATTAAACAGGGCCTGCCATCAATAATTCTGGAAGATATTTAGATACTTAAGCAGAGCAGGATATACAAGAATCTTTTTGGCTGAGGAAGCCGGAAGGGAATGAATAGGTCAGATTAAGCTCCTGGAAAACCAGAGACACAAAGAGACCCACATGGAAGTTAATAAAACTGAAATAAAGCAAAACAAAGCATTTTTTAATTGGGCTAATTTAATATGTATTTTGACTAGCTTTTGAAGGCCAGAACCATTTTTTTTTCTCAGTTCTGGAACACACACAGTGACAGACTAGTATCTCAAGAGTCCAGATTTTTACAATCAGACAAGTTTACTATAGCTTTCTAATTTTATATAGTATGCAGTAGTAAAGCAGTTAAGGTGTCTATGTTTAGAAAAAAAAGTCTGCAAACTACCACTATAATAAGGTTGTGTCAATTGTCAATACTTCAAACTATCCACAAGTCCTCACTGAATAAGAAACACGTGAAAATGTGGTATGTGGATCAGAGGGAGTCGGCGCTTTGTAGGTCTTCCATGAGATGTGCAGCCCAACGTCCCCTCCTGACGAAGCAATTTCTTGCAAAACTCGAGTAGAGGGGTTGGCTGGCATGGACGCTGTTTTTGGTTCATCTAATAGTGGTGAAGGAGCAAGCGCAGGAAGTCAAAGAGAAACATCGCCTATGAGCATCCATACTATGAGCAATGCAAGACCACTCAGACTATATCAATACGGTATAAAATACACATTTGCTCCTGATCCAATCTTGCTATTTTCAGAGCTCAGAGCATAAATAAGTGTGCACTGCAATGGCCCTGCTTCCAAGGTACCGAGGTGCCATCAAAACCTACTCCAGCCCTTTCTGATCCGTCTTGCCATATTCGGGACACAGACTGTAGAAGTCCGTCCAGCATCGCCTTCACTTCCCCACTGCTGGAACTGCAATCAAAGTTAACTCCAGCCCATCCTGATCTGTCTTCCCACATATGAGACACAGACCGTAAAAGTCCGTCTGGCACTGCTGGAGCCACCATCAAAGTTAACCTCAGCCCATCCTGATCTGTCTTCCCACATTTGGGATACAGAGTGTAGAAGTCCGTCCAGCATCGCCTTCACTTCCTCACTGCTGGAACTGCAATCCAAGTTAACTCCAGCTCATCCTGCTCAGTCTTGCCATATGCAGGACACAGACCGTAGAAGTCTGTCCGGCATCACCTTCACTTCCCCACTGCTGAAGCTGCCATTTAAGCACCGTAAATGAAGTTATAGCTGTTGATCTGTCAAGTTTTGTTTCGATCCTATCCTCTTTCTATTTAAAGATCCTTTTGCGTCTATGTGCATATACGGCACATAAAGTTAGGTGCTACTTCCATGCTGAGTTTTCGGTGCAGAAAAACATTCAAAACAGATGCAAGGTACTGAAACGAGCCAGAAATGGCAAGTCTGGGCAAAAACACACTTATGCAGCTACTGATAAAGATAACACTTAATCGTTTACGTGTGGATCTGCAAAAGAGGCGTAACGATGGGAGGCACATAGGCAAGTCAGAGGCATTCCTTAAGTTGCACATAATGTTATAGAATAGCGGGGATCTGTACTCATCTTACAGACTAGGATTTACACCTGGTTTTAGGTGGTGTAACTCCTCGCGCACAAAGTTGAGCACAGACTTTGTATTTATACATGTGATATGTTTTAACATACGATTACATTTGATAAATCTCATTTGTTCCAAAGGCTGATGTGCACCGTCCCCTTCCCCACTTGTTATAGAATACCGTTCAGTGTTGATTTTTTTTTTGAGCGCCATTTAATGAATCTAGTTAGGGTTACCATATGGCTCCAGTAAAAGAGGACAGATTGAGACATTCAATGGAAGTAAAACCCAGATGTCTAAATCGGTCTTCCTTACTTCCACTGAAAGCAACGGAAGCAAAACTCAGATATCTCAATCCATCCTCCTTTTTCTAGAACCATATGGTAACCCTAAATCCAGTCCTATATCTGTACGTGACTCTGGAAACTAGGTATTGTCCCTTCCTGGGGACCATGTGCCCCACTTAAGAGATATTTTTACAAGGTTATGAGTTGATATCATGCTAGTCGGACTGAGCTTTAAGACCGTCCCTCTCCTTATGTGTTTCCTGGTGTGGGTTGTTTGTTTTTTTGGTTTGTTTGGGGGGGGGGTTTGGGAGGTGCATTTACTATTGTGACAGGGAAGAGCCTGTCACTGGTTCAGACCTTGGTTTAAACCCAGCCAGTAAGGAAAATGTTCCTGTGCCTAAGGAGAGAAATCTGCTCATTAAGTCTGTTCCTTGTCCTAAGAGAAGATAGGGAGAACAGATCAGGGGGGATAAAGCAGAGCAGAACAGGATTCCTCCTACTCTCCCCTACCATTCCTTTTACAAGCACACTGCAGGCACTCAGGCTAAACGCCTAGTCAGGCCATTCTGACACAGCAAGGGTTAAAGAAAGGGAAGGGTCAGAAAGACACAGCTTGTTCACAGCATAGGAGGTTGCCCTGCGAGACAAGGAAAAGCTAAAGGCTCAGTGAGATAAATTAAGCCCAGCTGAGAACACGAGGAGGCAATTGGGAACTTGGAAGGAAGGAAGTTCCTCAGAGGGCAAACAGGATCCTGATAGGAGATCAGCCCCACTGCCTTTGCCTAGTAAACATTTATTTTCCAGGCAGAAGCCAGCTTGGAGAAGGGGCAGTTAGAGCACAGGTGTTCAGAAACTTCAGGAGAAGTCTGTTCCCTACTGCACAGTGGGAGAAACCCTTCATGGAAACAGAGGAAGATTAATTTGAGAGAAGGGAGAGTGATAATGAAACAGAGTGGAGCCCAGAAGCAGTGGAAGGTATGACTGAGGAAAGCATGAGTGAGTAAAATACTAAGGGGAGGTGGTCTAAAGATTGTATTGAAGCAATAGTGTTCTTTTGAATGAATGAATGAATGAATGAATGTTTGTTGAATGAATATGTAGCTTAGATGAAGGAACGGTAAAGCCAGGATCCCTTGGTGCTGTTAAAGCATAATGGAAGTGTGATGGGCTACAAGTGGCTAATGTGTAGAAGGAAAGGCACCCTTAGGGTAATTCAGAGCCCTGTTATTCTAGAATACCCGACAGTGGAAACCTGGAGAAAGATTTAGACCATCAAAATCTTAAAGGGTGGAATGGTTCCTTTCTCCCCTGCGCAGGATAAAACTTAGCAGATAAAGACAGAATTTTCACCCTCTCCAAGGTAGGGAGAACAAGAGGGCACTCTCTAAAGTTGAAAGGGGATAGATTCCGTACAAACGTAAGGAAGTTCTTCTTCACCCAGAGAGTGGTAGAAAACTGGAACGCTCTTCCGGAGTCTGTCATAGGGGAAAACACCCTCCAGGGACTCAAGACAAAGTAGATAAAGACAGGTTGTTCACCCTCTCCAAGGTAGGGAGAATGAGATGGCACTCTCTAAAGTTGAAAGGGGATAGATTCCGTACAAACGTAAGGAAGTTCTTCTTCACCCAGAGAGTGGTAGAAAACTGGAATGCTCTTCCGGAGTCTGTCATAGGGGAAAACACCCTCCAGGGATTCAAGACAAAGTTGGACAAGTTCCTGCTAAACTGGAACGTACGCAGGTGAGACTGGACTCATTTAGAGCACTGGTCTTTGATCTGGGGGCCGCCCTGTGAGCAGACTGCTGGGCAGGATGGACTTCTGGTCTGACCCAGCAGCGGCAATTCTTATGTTCTTATGTTGTCAATGGGGGAATATGTAGTTCAGGGAGTCAGGTGGAAAAATTTCCTGAAGAGTGTTTAACTGAAGCACAGTAACTGTGACAAGCCTATGGAAATGAAAAAGGGGTCAGAAAAGGCGACTGTGAGGCTCCTGAACAGAAAATTTGTCCCAGTCCCTGCAGGAACTCAATTTCCCCATCCCGTCCCTGCGAGTTTTGTCCCACTCCCTGTCCCTGCCCCATTCTCGTAAACTCTGCGTTAACCACACAAGCCTCGAACACTAATGATTTTAAAGTGTTTGAGGCTTGTGTAGCTTGCAGGAACCGGAGCAGGGACAGGAAAAGAATTTGCTAGGATGGGAAAATGAATTCCTGCAGGGACGGGGAAAAATTTGTCCCCGTGTCATTCTCTACTCCTGAACATTGGTTCTCCGAGCCAGGAAGCTGCAAAGACTGAGTTAAAAGTGGCAGCTGAGCTTTGTGTGAGTGAAGGCTCATTTTGGAAGAGAATTTTTTGGATTGTTTCAACAAGCTATAGGAGTTGTTCTTAGATGAACTGTATTTTGAACTGAGTGAGCCCAAATAAGGGTTAGCCTAAGAGGCTGCCAAAATAACCCAGTGCAAGTTGAACTGGGGAATAAATGTTTAAACTGTGACTTATTTGAGGACCGGGGAGTACTAGGCCTTGCACCTGTGGTGGAAGCTGGGTCTCTGGCACGCTAGGCAGACTCCAGCCCCGTCACAGTGTCTAGTAATGCAATTCTTCCCTTTTTTCATGTTGTGTGTTTTATACACGCCACATTTTTAATAATAATTTTTATAAGCCGCTTAGATATTTTATGATTGGCGGGATATCAAATTGAAATAAAACTTGGAAACTTCTGCAGCATTTTCCAGGTAACAAAAGTCAGGCTTGGGAATCAAACACAGGCCACCTGCACTGTATGTCATTTAGCCACTAGGCTACCCCCTGGGATTTTTTTTTATTTTTTTATTACTTGCTGTTATTTTACTAGAGATTATTTATGCTGTGTTTTGTTTTTGTTATGTATGTTTATTTGTGACCCGCTGTGAATTGCTGGATATGCGGGATATACATTTTTTAAATAAATAAAAAATTTGTTGATATATTTTAAATTTCCGGTAGTGAAAAGAGAGTGGCAGGGAAGGCCAGTGGGATTATACAGTTATCGGTTCACCTCTCTCACTGCATGCTTATGCTTCACAGCTTGCAAGTCTGTTTGTCATTCTAGCCCAGTCAAAGAACCTAAGCTTCTCCTTCTACCTTTATCCAAACACAAAATAAAAACCAAACAAACTGAGTTGGATGTGCCATCCCCATGGTATCGCAGTAAGGAAAGGGACCTTGGGACTAGCGCTCCTGCCCACAGAATTTCACTTAGGGAAACCATGAGAGGGGTCATAAGGGAACAGGATATTCCTTGGAAAGGTTTTATTTAGCATACAGACACGTTTTAGCTCCCAGAGTAGAAGAATATTTAAGAGACAGATTCCTCTATTATATTTATGTTCTGAATTGTTAGATTTGGGGTTTTTTTTGGGTTTTTTTTACCTACTGTATTTTATGGTATGTACACATTTTGTATATGGAATTTTTCATTAAACAACATGACACAAACTGAGATTGGGGAACACTTAAGGGAACTTTAGCAAAGACCCCCTCATCTTACTGCGGGATTAGACTCGTGTTAAATGATTTCTAGAGACAAACACTCATTTCCTAAAAAAATAAAAAAGATCTCTTCCCACCTAATTCGCCCCCTGCTCTTACCCTCCTCCACGATAGCTCCTCTTTTCCCGACCTCCCCCAATCTCCCTCCCTCCTCTATCAAGTTCGGTTAAATTTGTTATATTGCTGATAAATTGCTGTAAATCTGCTGTCAACGCAGATCCTAATCTAACTGATGTAAACCGCCTAGAACTCGCTGGGTATGGCGGTATATAAGAATAAATTATTATTATTATTATGTCCACGCTCTCCTTCCACACCAACTGCTACGAATGAAAGGCTTATTTCCAAAACCCTCTAAGTCCAATGCAACTATCACGGATTTAGTGGATTTGGGGAATAAGCCCTTCAATTGTATCTGATACAAGGAGAGTGGGTGGGAGGGGATTTCTTCACCACAGGCAAAAGCACCCATATCTGTAGACTTCTATTTTTACACTTCAATACAAACATATAGCTTCTCTCTGCACGGGAAAGGGGATCGCGGGGTTCCCGCAGGAATCCCCCCCCTAACCCACGGGACTCCCATGGGGACCCCCCTCTGGCCCACGGGACTCCCACAGGGATGGAAGGCTTTGGAAGCAGGGTCCATATAATATAATGAACATGTCATCCTTAGTAAAAGAGGGGGTTTATATGTTAATTACCTGAACAGAAAACAAAAAAAGGATTCCATCAAAGAGATTCCACAAGGAAAACAGCAGCACAAACACTGGAATTGATGATCCTGTCAGAAGTAATTGCTGCTTTTTATGGGGACGGGCAGGGATGGAGGTAATTCCTTGCGGGGATGGGTGGGGACGGAGAGGATCCTGACGGGGATGGGTGGGGACGGAGAGGATCCTGACAGGGATGGGTGGGGACGGAGAGGATCCTGATGGGGACGGGTGGGGACGGAGAGGATCCTGACAGGGACGGGTGGGGACGGAGAGGATCCTGACAGGGACGGGTGGGGACGGAGAGGATCCTGACAGGGACGGGTGGGGACGGAGAGGATCCTGACAGGGACGGGTGGGGACGGAGAGGATCCTGATGGGGACGGGTGGGGATGGGTGAGATTTCTGTCCCCATGCAACTCTCTGCTCTGCACCCCTCCCCCACCAAACACACATACCTTCTACGCACCTGTAGCTGCCCTTCCTCTTCTGCGCATCTTAAGAGTAGCAGCCAGTGTGAATCGTTTTATTCTGTATGACACAGGCTCCTGCCCCATCCATATCCCACAGTCCTGAAAGCTACCGGTACACCATCAAAAGTGCGCCGGACATTGGAGCGCCGACACTCCCGCAGTGACATTTGCGCGCCACTGCTTCCTTCGCTTTGAGGCCTTCCCGTTTGCACTGTGAGTGGGAACCCCCCCCTATTAAACTGACAAGTGCTCGCGCTCCTGTTGAGGGGGAGGGTTTGGTGGGAATCCCCCCCCCCCAGTACACTGAAAACTCCTGTTGTCCTTTCCGTTTTCAGTCATCGGGAGTTTTCAGTGTAGTGTGGGGGGTCCCCCCCCCCACACCCCTAACAGGAGCGCGAGGACTTGTAAATTTAGTGGGGGTTCTCCCCCCCCCCACACACACACACACACACCCTCACAATGCAAACGGGAAGGCCTGAAAGGCGGCGTGCATCTGTCCTGCGCGCAAATGTTGCCACGGGATTATCAGCACGCCAATGTCCGGCGCGCTTCTGACGTGCCACCAAGCTAAGGCTGTACACAGGTCAACAAGTCCCTCCCCAGCTTTTCATCCTGCTGAGTCATCCTTAGAATTCCACTCACAGATTGGACATTTTTAAGTGCACTTCTGTGGACTCTGATGGACATTTATTTATAGCGGTGCTTGTGTTCTTATGATTTACAATAAAGTCACTATTAGTTGTTTTCCGACATCTCACTTGCCTCCTAGTATTTGTTGTTTGCTACATTTTTGAGGCAAATTCTTCTCTCTCCTTTCGTTTTCTCAATCGCTAATTTTGCCACAGTTTATCCCTGGACGTCACAGCCTCGTGTCCAAGAGCATGCAATAGTGGTCTCCCTGGTTTGCCATCCTGTTAAGTGTGCTCACAGAAGGAAGTGCCATGCTGCCAGTCACGTTCCTAGATAATAAAACTTGACTGTGCAGGAAGTCCTCATGTACATTAGTTGCAGGTGATGGTAAATATTTACCAGATTAACACTAAGCAGAACTGTTATGAGACCCATTGGACAAAACCATACAGCCCAGAAAGAGATCCGCTCAGATGCAGATCTGCAGTAAAAAGTCAAGCAACCGGAGCAAAAAGGAGAACTGCAGAGTTGATGAGCAAAGTACAGGACCTTTATTGGAATAAATGTATTGTGATAATCCAACTGGTGGTTCTCATAAATGAAAAGACAGGACCCAACACGGACCATGTTTCGAAAAAAACGCTCCTTCCTCAGGGGTCCAATTGTATCAAAGTCAATCAAAAGAGAACCTTCACAGAACTTGAATTAAACACAATCAAGTACCCAATGCAAAGCACACTTAAGATTCTGGGAATACAATTAGACAGAAATTGCACAATGCAGACTCAAATCCACAAAATCATCCAAAAAGCATTCTTCACAATGCGAAACCTAAGAAAAATAAGAAAATTCTTCAACAAAGATCAATACAAGATTTTAGTACAATCCCTTGTACTAAGTATTGTAGACTACTGCAACAGCCTCTACCTATCATGCCCAAACTACATGATAAAACAACTACAGACCATTCAGAACACAGCCCTCAGACTCATCTACTCCCTCGGCAAATATGACCACATCACCAATGCATACCTAGACTCACACTGGCTACCGATAAAAGCAAGATCCCAGTTCAAATTCTACTGTCTACTATATAAAGTAACCCATGGAACAGCACCCAACTACCTAAACAACCGACTATACCGTAACCTCTCACCCAGAATAAGGAGAACTCAGAGCCTATTCAACTACCCCCTTCTCAATGGTACCCGACGCAAGAAACTATACGACAGCCTTTTGGCGACACAGGCAGCAAGGATTGACACTACCATCTCCAATCTACTGATCAAATCAACAGACATTAAAGTATTCCGAAAAGAAATCAAAACTCATCTCTTCAAAAAACACTTCCCATCATTTTAACCTCACTATAGCACTAGAAAATACTCTCATGAACACTACCACCACAGCAACACCTTCAACATTGTACAACTCACTACTGTATCCCGATTGTATTATTATTCATCACAGTAACCTATTATATACTTACTCTTTACTTTGTAATTCTCCTGGAAATGACCAGACTAACAATTGTAACTTGCTACATACATGACTCTTTGTACTGTAACGCTCCTGGAAATGTCCAGACTTCCAATTTGTAATCCGCTTAGAACCGCAAGGCACAAGCGGAATAGAAATCACTAATGTAATGTAATGTAATGATGTGCAACGAGTTTGCATAAAATTCAAGTAAAACAGGCGACTGAAAGTTTGTTCACTGAGCAGCAGCGGTACAGGAGCTTCACACTGCTTGTTTTACTTGAATTTTACGCAAACTCGTTTTGATTGACTTTGATACAATTGGACCCCTGAGAAAGGAGTGTTTTTCCAAACACGGAGCGTATTGGGTCCTGTCTTTTCATTTATGAGAGCCACCAATTGGATTATCACAATATATTTATTCCAATAAAGGTCCTGTACTTTGTACATCAGCTCTGCAGTTCTTCTTTTTGCTCCGGTTGATTATCCTTCAGAGCATGCCTTCTGCTAAACCAGAGAGGATTGCCACTACATTGCAAGCATGCAAGGTGTTCCTGCAAACCCAGGAGGATGCCCAAGAGAGGAACCACAACTCAACAGAAGTCATTAAACCATGGAAATTAAGAATTTCCCTGCAACCTGCATCCCCTGAAAGTAACAGAAGTGACTTGATGAACCATTAGTGGCATGTGGAAAACAATTGTCTTTCAATCGCATGGGCTCGGTCTAAACACAAGACTAACACAAACCTCAGTCACAGCTGCCTGATCTCTGCTCTGGGAACTACCACTAGTAACTCTCTTCCTCATCATGCCATCTCAGCACCCAAAATGCTCTGCGTGTCTCTTCCAGGGCCATATTGCCAGAACCTACTCCCCAAGCACATTAGCATCCCCAGTCCAAGCCTCTTACCCCCATATCTGCTATCCCAGCCCGAGTTTCCACCTTCCCCACCCCGATGGGTTTATACCCCACCCAAGCTTCTATCCTTCCACCACTTTCCGATAACCCAAACAGCCTCCTATCTCCCTTCATGGGTTTATACCCCAGCACGAGCCTCCACTCTACCAACCTCTACCCCAGTATTCTACCCTCTTAACTTATATTTAACGTATTGTTTTCTAATAAACCCTTTCATCTGTTGGGGAATACTATTCCATCTAACAAAGGATACCACAATAATACTATGTTAACATTCCTATCTCAGTCAGCCTGTCTCCCTCCAACCAAATTAAGCCCTTCCACTACACAGTGTCCAAAAAACAAGACCCCTTAAATAGTTTCAAAATACTTTGCAAATGTTTACTCATTTAGTATGACCTTAGAAAATGCATTAGTCCAGCCTTTATTAGGAAACTCCCTTAGCAAATGCTTTGCGCCTTTATGCCTTATTTTGTCACAAGAATTTAATCGCAAATTTATTTTCTTTGCTAAATGGCATTTTGCTAAGACTGGTCTGAATGGTCCCTACCTGAATGCCATTTTGAAAACAGGGATCATACAGTTTTTACAGCATCTTGCAGGAACCACTTTCAATAACTGTACTTTTGTTTTTGGGCTATTTGGAAAAATATTGGGGGTCCCTTTTTCCCCCAGAAATCATACATAATCTCAAGACAATTCTATCAAAGAAAATTACTGGCTCTAAAGACTCCTCCCACAATGAACAAAGCTCCCTTGTTCATTAGGTCTTCGCCAGCAGCCAATCCCAAAATAGCAAAGTAATTACACACATGCTCACCTTCAACGCAAAGTTCCACCTCCTCCAGGTTGCGCAGAGTAATCCTCATCAGACTAGAGTTCAACATCAGCTCATTGCGGTGCGAGGGCCACATAGACTCAGGAGCCGGGTTCACAAAGAATATACGTGTGTCTCCTGTGGACACCTGGTTGTCGCAGATCAAGGGATCGCCAAAGCCTCCAACCACCACTTTGTTGCCACCATCCAACAAGATTTCATTGGTCACAATTTCTCGACCTTTCAGATAGCGCCATACTCTCACCTGGAGAGAGAGAGAGAGAAAAGGAAAAGAACAGCCTGAGAAACCAGTAGGGCAAGAGCGTCAAAGCCCAGTGCACATAATGGATGCAGCACATCCATCGGACAGTCACTAATGGATCATGCCAGTTCAAAATAGCAGGTGCAGACTGAATTCAAGAGTAGCCAATCAAAGGGCAGCTGCAACTCGAGCAGCCAATGGAAAGAGCAGCCCACTGGCTCGTAGCCAGAATGAGAAGAAAAAAAAAATGAATATGCAAACCTTCCAACACAGATTCATGAAGGCCAAGGTTCAAATTCTCCCATACCCCCCATTCATACCACACCATATGGAAGCATGTGGTAATAAACTACAAAACACTACTGTTTTAAAATGTGAGTAAAATTTACTTTAAAATTATTTTCAAATTCTAATATGGGATGGCTCTTCTTCCCCACCCCCACCCCCCTCTTTTAGGGCATCCAATACTATAGCACTGCAACACTGTCACCCCCATAGCACACAACAGCTCCATGTAGGTGTCACTTGCTGGACTCCCCTCCTTCTCCAGATTCAAACGGGCAGCTCCCACTCTCCAAAAAACAGGAATCTAAGAGGAAACAGCAGTTTTGCTTGCTACAAATAAAAGGAGATTATAAATTCTGGAATGTTCTTTTGTTTGTAAATTCCAATCACACCCTTCAGCACAATAAGCTCATAAGCACCTTTCCTAACATAATTCATTTTAAATTCTTAAAATGAGACAGCAATACTGACTGGAGAATGAATTAATTTGTCATATTTCTGTGGTGGTAATTTCCATGTTAACTGGTCTAATTTCAAGGAGTGTCCCCACTCGACAACTTCCGCAGATACAAAAACGTGACCCAAATAAAGGAGCCCCTAACTCTGGACCTAGTTGAGACCATGCCCCCAAACTCTGAATATCTTCATTAGAGGTCCCAATATGTATCCCCTGAAAAACATGTCAATTTCCGAAATGGTCGAGTGGAGAGCTCTGGACCACTTGACATGGAATGACCCTGGTATTTACCTGCTGCAAAGTTCCAGCTGCAGCTGGTTATCAGAAGGAGAAAAAGTCCTGCTCACCATACACTCTCTTCCTACCTCTGTGACCTGTGAATGCTAGAAGAGTGGGAGCAGAGCTATCCCAGAACAGTCACCCCTCAGTTGTGTCAGCACAGACACTCTACAGCAATGGTCTCAAACCCTTTGCAGGGCCACATTTTGGATCTGTAGGTACTTGGAGGGCCTCAGAAAAAAAAGGTAATGCTCTATTAAAGAAATCTCTCATATACTGACAGATTGAAACGGCTAGGGCTGTTCTCCCTGGAGAAGCGGAGACTTAGAGGAAACATGATAGAAACCTTCAAGATCCTGAAGGGCATAGAAAAAGTAGACAGGGACAGATTTTTCAAATTATGGGGAACCACAAGTACAAGGGGGCACTCGGAGAAAATGAAAGGGGATAGGTCTAGAACAAACGCTAGGAAGTTCTTTTTCACCCAAAGGGTGGTGGATACATGGAACGCACTTCCGGAAGCTGTGGTAAGCAGGAGCACGTTACAGGGCTTCAAAGAAGGTTTGGACAGGTTCCTAGAGGACAAAGGGATTGAGGGGTATAGATAGGAGTAGAGGTGGGTTATAGGGATAGGAGTAGAGGTAGGTTATAGAAATAGTCAGGGACCACTGCTCAGGCAATGGCCCTGATGGGCCGCCGCGGGAGCGGACCGCTGGGTGAGATGGACCTCTGGTCTGCCTCAGCGGAGGCAACTTCTTATGTTCTTATGTTCTTAAATGGCAATTTTGCATGAGGTAAAACTCTTTATAATTTATAAATCTTTCCTTTCGGCTAAGTCTTAATAATAATATTGTAATTTATAGCTAAAGAAACATATGATCAAGAAACTGTTTTATTTTACTTTTGCGAGTATGATAAACATACCGAGGACCTCAAAATAGTACCTGGCGGGCCGGGCTGCGAGTTTGAGACCACTGCTCTACAGCCACCAGATTTGTGCATTAAAAAGGTGCTATCCCAGCAGTAAGAGAGTCATCCATCAGCTCCTCCAAGATCTCCTTTCAAAGGTTTGCATTTCCTCTTGGAAGCCTAGGCATGGACGTCACATGGAGACTGAAATTCAGATAGGGGCAGCAGAGACCCAGGCCTGACCTCACAGGGAGCAAGGTGGAAGAATGGCTCAGCTCCCAGGCCAGCACAACTCTGTAACCCCAGGATCCTAATTCCCACTCACTTCAGGGAGCCTGTATCACAGGGGATTCTAAAAAAGTGTGAGGTAGAGTGGTGGGGGGGGGGGGGGAGAAGAGGTTAAAAGTCCTCTGTGCCTTTTTTTTTTTTAAAGGCTGAAAGACAGTGTATCGCAAACTGTGTGCTGCGGCACACCAGTGTGCCTCCTGAGACTTCTAGTGTGCCGCGACACACTGACTAGGAGAGTCATCCACCCTGGCTGCCTGTGTACAGGACGTGCCTCTCATGGCGAGCGGTACATCCTATCAGTGGTCATCCGGCGCAGATGACTCTTGTCTTTCCTCCTCTCCCCACACCTCCCGGATCTCTCCACCGGCGGGTCATGGCCAGATGGGCGTCCGCGCACTTCTGGGTGCCTTCCCGGCCAGGGCACTGGATTTAGTGTGCTGCTGGCCAGAAAGTTTGCAAGACACTGCCGTAAGATACCCAGAAGGTCCGCCCACAACCTATGGCAAACCGCTGCTTCAAACTGTGGAGAAAAGATGCTGCTTTTAGAAAAGCTCAGCCCTGAGGTTACAGATTGTGACTAACCCACTGGGGAGAAGGGGTTGAGGCAACCTGAAATGAGATGCTGTCCACGGAGAACCTACGTTACAGGTAAGTAACTACACTTTCCCCTTCCATCCAGCCAGAAAATGTGCTTATACACAAAAAGGTGGGCAAAAGACAAACAGAGCAATGCACCCACAATGTGTCCAAACAAGGGGCGGTACAGATCATGGATCCAGCTCCAGTCCTACCACCAAGCCCAAATCTTTCATTTGTAGGGTTACCAGACATCCGGGAAAACCGGACGTGTCCAAAAGAGGAATGTCCAGGTGTTCGTATGAATTTTCAAAACCTGGCAGCTTGTCTAGGTCTTCTTGGAAGGCCCCCGAGCTTGGGGCAGCGTCTGGAGGGAACTCCGAGCCTGCGCAGATGTGACGCATACACGCGTGCGTGTGACATCACGGCGTCACATCCGCACGTACTCGGAGACCCTCCAGACGCTGCCCCAAGCTCGGGGGCCTTCCAAGACCCAGACAAATTGCCAGGTTTTGAAAATTCGTACAGACACCTGGACATTCCTCTTTTGGACACGTCCGGTTTTCCCGGATGTCTGGTAACCCTAGAGTTAACCAATCAAGCCAAGGGAATTAAAAAGATCAAATACTGGCTCTCTGGGAATGACATATACACTCCCCCCATCTCCCACCATGGAGTTACCATCATAATGCTTCCATTCAGTAGAATAAATTATTTGTGATGAAATGTTCAAGGCCAGACTAACTACTAAGCCACTGAGGACAGCCAGAACTTAACCCTGCCCTCAATCAGATGGCTAATTCTCTCCAGTGTCAGACGATGACCTTCATCTTTACAGAGATGCTATGTTCCCTTTCTATGGCTATATTATATCTTGGGCATACACATATATCAAGACAGGCTGTTTGTCATCACTTGCATTGCATCATGTTTTTTTGTCTGCCTCAGTAAACAAAAAGGCCCTTCATCTGTGCTTCCCTTAGCTGAGAGGTCTGCAGACGACCGGATGTAAAATATGGTTTCTAAAAAGGCTTAAACCACTTCAAAAGCATTAAAAAAAATAGTCTGCTAATGAGAAGAACAGCCACTGAATCCAGTGAAACAGTCTCACTCATATTTACCAGCCCCCTTTTCTTGTGGAAGAAGGAAGGAACATGAGCCCAGAATGGGTCAGCAGTTTTAAGAAATCCAAATTCAATTCTCCTTCTCCATAAAGCCCATCAATACCTAAAACATAAGAATTGCCTTACTGGTTCAGACCAATGATTCCATCAAGCCCAGTAGCCTACTCTCACGCTGGCTAATCCAGGTCCCTAGTACCTGGCCAAAACCCAAGAAGTAGCAACATTCCATGCTACCGATCCAGGACAAGCAGTGGCTTCTCTCATGTCTTTCTCAATAACAGACTATAGACTTTTCCTCCAGGAAATTGTCCAAACCTTTCTTAAAACCAGCTACCCTATCCGCTCTTACCACAACCTCTGGCCCAAGATTCTCTCTGTTTAGTTTTAGAAAATCAAAGGCTGATGGTGGATGGGTGGGAAGGGAGAAGGGGGAAGAGGATCCCCCTCAAATAGAAACATTAAAATCAAACCAAAATTACTAAAGCCCTAGAGACTTCAAAAGAAACAGCTTTATCCGTTGGGCATGGCAAAGAACACAGACATCACAGATGATGAAATGTTAAAAAAAAAGAGAGTGTAATGTGCGAGGGGGGGGGGGGAAGAGAAGGGGAAAAAAAAAATCAAGAGTGTCAGAAGTCTAGTCCCACCCTCACCCTATGCCTTGTTTTGCTGCTTCCTCAAAGGACTGGCAGCCAGCCAGGATAGCCACCGAAGCCCAGATCTGAGGAAGCCGCTGCATTTGGTTCTGAGACCACACTGGAGCCGCAGTGCTAAACCCGCTCTCCTCTGCCAGCACCTGCAATCCTGTATCCTGCCCTCGTGGTATCAGTGTCAACAGTCCTCAAATGAGAGGAGACACTCGGCACCAGCTGTTCTTGGGTCTCTATGCACTCGCAAACATCTCCAAGCCACTTCCTAAACGGAGGGAGAAAGACTTTGCCACCCAGGTACTCCCCAATCCAATTTCTGTGCCCAGATAAAACAAGTAGCAGCATAAACAGGAAGGTCACTGGAGGTCAAGGCCTTCAGAGGAGATATCCCTCTGCAAGAGCAACTACAGTACAGTATTAAGCATTTGTCTCTTCTCCAACACAACTAGCGTGAATTATTTGCTAGGTGACTAGGTGCAGGAATCTTGGAACACAAGGGCAAGGGCTCACTTATCACTGACTCACTTTGACTTTGGGCTAGTAGTTGTTTATTTTAATCCAGTTTTCCAGGGTAACAAATTAAACATACGGAAAGAAAAGGCTCTTTTCTTAGGCTTACTTGACTTTTCAACCCAACAGATTGATGGTGCTGCTACTGTAATGTACTCTTTAATAAAAGTAATAGAGGAACATCTGGCAAATGAACGAGCTGCTCTTTGTCACCCTTTGATACAGATGTGCAAGAACACCTGAAGGAGGGCCTTGAGCAGGCCAGACAATTTGGCTCTAGAAAAACTGCGCCGGCCACGTGTCAGTCACACTTGGGCGCCGTTAACAGAATCATGGTTAGTGGCGTATAAGAAAAAAAAAAAATCCTTAACTCATCAGTAATGCAGTCCTGGGGTTTAAAGGCCTACATTTCCGGATGCCTAAGGGGCTCATATTCGAAACTGAAATACGTCTAAAATCCCACCTAAATCGGCACTGGGACGATCAAAAAGACAGGTTGTCCAAGTGCCGATAATCGAAATGGGTTTTAGACGTATCTAAAAACAGCTTAGGCCTTTTCAGTGCCGCTGTACGCCCAGAGCTGAAAGGGGTATTTTAGGAGGATTTGAGCGGGACGTGAGTTGACCTGGACTTAGTCGTACTGCAAGTATAACTGAAAGTTTTAACGAGACTGCCTAGACGGAACTTGTACTTAGTGATTTAGGCGATGTAAAAACAGGTCTAAGTGCCAAGAAGGTATCCAAAGTGACCAGATAACTACTTTAGACACAAAGTACAGACCCCCACACACTGCCCCCCCACCACAATAAAAATCTGAATAAAAATGTACACACCTGCCTGCAGAACATCAGCACCTGGCATAGGAAAGCCTAGTAGAGCTGCACAGAGGTGGCTTAAGTAGTCTGGGGGGTGGGGTTAGTGAACCATAGAGAGGAGGACCCAGGTCCATAAGCCACTCTAGCCACTGCATTCATGGTGAAACATGTGCACCTCCCAAACCTATTGTACTGCCATATAGGTGCCACCTGCAGCCATAAGGGCTATTGGGGTGGTAGACATGCGAGTCTATTAGGTTTTGAGGGTGTTTTGGGGGCTTACCACAACCTATAAGGGAGTTATAGTGAGATGTTTATGTGGCACTCTTTTTGTGAAGTTCACAGCAGCGCCCTGTAAGGTGCCCTACTACTCTGTTGCCATGTCTGGGTGTCCAGTCCATTACTTTGCTGACCCCGCCCACGTCCAAAAGGTCTTGTTCTAGGCGTTTTTGACTTAGACAAATTTTTGGACGAGAATGGTGTTTAAAGATAAATGACTTAGCGGTTTGGACGATCAAACGGCTGGACGTAGAAGTAGATGATTCTCAGAAAAAGAAATTTTTTAGACGTATTTTTCAAGAATGGACTTTTTGCGTGTCCGACTTTGGGCAACTAACGTCTTAGGCCCAAAACGGACTTAAGACATATTTTTTATTATGCCTTTCTATGTGTTTTAGAGCAGTGTTCTTCAACCACCGGTCCACGGACCAGTGCCGGTCCACAGAAATTTCCTGCCGGTCCACAGGGCCAGCACGTGCATCAGGCCCAAAACAGTGTTCTTCAACCACTGGACCACGGTGCGATCGATGCGGCGTTATCTTCGAGCCATCTCCCTCTTCTTAACTGATTCAGTGCAGAAAGCCACGGGCAGTGGCTCCCACGGGCATCCTGCGCCTGAACTGGAAGCCTTCTCTCTGACGTTGCAACGTCAGAGGGAAGGCTTCCAGATGAGGCACAGGACGTGCAAGGTGCTATTAGTACTATTATGGGGGCGGGGTCTGGGGTGGAGATTGGGTAGAGATGGGCGGGGTCTGGCCCACGACTTAGCCCCGTGTTCTTCAACCGCCTGTACACGGACCGATGCCAGTCCACAGAATAATTATTTTATTTCTGCCGGTCCATAGGTGTAAAAAGGTTGAAAAACACTGTTTTAGAGAATCAGGCCTAGCAGCGCCTAAAGCCATCTCTGCCCTTAACCACATCTACTTGCACCTTAGGCACTGCCAGCTGCCATGCTGTAGGCGTGATTGCAGTGACTATTTTCAGCGAGTTTTTAATTGGTTTTAAATGACGCGGTCAATTCTTACACCAATTAAAGCCAACTAAAGCATTTAGGTTAGGTGCCAGTAGGTGTGTTCAAGGGGCCTACTGGGGCCTAACTTACAGCATCGTTTACAGAATATGGCCTTTTGTGTCCTTCAGCTCTGAAAAATTATTTTCTTGATGTAATAAAGGTATTAGAGCCTCCAAAAATCCAGCTTTTCTCTGTCAATATGTTTACTAAACTGTCCCCCCTCCCCCAAAACACTAAGAGGAAACCACTCTGCTCAGAAGAACTTACAATCTAATTTGGATAGACAGGATATCTCAGGGTTGGTAGAAGGAATGATATAATGGGTAAAGTTATCTGACAGTCAGTGGGAGTTAAGAGTTGAAAGCAGTTTAAAAGAAGTGGGCTTTTAGCTTGGATCTGAATACCGCTAGAGACAGAGCATGACGTATTGATTCTGGCAGCCTGTTCCAGGCATATGGCGTGGCAAGAAAGAAGGGACAGAGTCTGGAGTTGGAGGAGAAGGGTACAGATAAGAGGGACTTACCTAATGAACAGAGTTCAGGGGGGGGCGGGGCATGGGGGGGGAGATAAGTGGGGATAGATATTGAGGGGCTACAGAGTGAATGCACTTGTAAGTCAGTAAGAGGAGTTTGAACTGTATTCGGAAACGGATGGGGAGCCAATGAAGTGACATGAGAAGAGGGGTAATATGAGTGTAGGGCTCTCTCAGAATATGAGTCATGCAGAAACATTTCGAACGGATTGAAGGGTATGAAAGTGGCGGGTTCCCTGATGAGACGGCTTATCAGTTCTGAAGACAGGGGGTGATCCCTGTCCTCTATCCTACAGCATCTCCACCCCACTAGAATCTAGGACAAAGAATTAAATCAAACAGTCCAACAAGGGAAATGAAGGGATTTAGGATTTAGCTCTTAGCTCACATCTTTTTCAGTTTAAGGCAGGTTATACCGTATTCAGATACAGTAAGTATATCGGCCTTGAACCGCAAGGTAATGGCGGAATAGAAATCTCTAATGTAATGTAATTTTCCTGTTCACAACAAAATGAGGCAGTGGGGAATTGAGAGACTTGCCTAAGGTCACACAGTTGAATCTTCCCTTCCCTAATTCTTAGCCTTCTGCTGTAGCCATTAGCCTCAGACCACCATCTCTTCCCTCCCCCAACACTGGCTCTGCCTTTTTAAGGTTACTCATACCAAGGCTATGTGAAAAATCACAAGCCAAGAGCAGGTTGTTACATGAGGTTTGCTCACTGCAGCATAGCCGTGGAGAACAACAATCGGGAGCAGATATGTGCAGCCCAAACTTCACACACAGCCCAAATCCAACTTAAAGGCCTTCCACAAGCTGTGGGTAGCTTGTGAGAAATGAGTTACGTGGGAAGAGGGTTCAGATGCTTCAGCTAGAGGCAGTGGAAATTTTCTTTAAAATAACAATAGGTACCAGGCCGGAGGCCATCTACAGCCTCCACCTTTCACTCCAGCTACAGTAGGTCAGGTGACTTAAGGATGGATTCTCAAAACTTACTGTGGGTTCATAGGCAACGGCGCGAAAGACAAAGGCGCGCCCAGACAATTGAGCGCAGCGCGGAGGCGCACGCCACTCTAAATTACTTTTTTTAGGGCTCCGACAGGGGGGTGTGGGGGGGAACCCCGCCACTTTACTTAATAGACATCGCGCCGGCATTATGGGGGGTTGTAACCCTCCACATTTTACTGTAAACTTAACTTTTTCCCTAAAACCAAGGAAAAAGTGAAGTTTTCAGTAAAATGTGGGGGGTTACAACCCCCCCCAACGCGGCGCGATGTCTATTAAGAAAAGTGGGGGGGGTTCCCCCACACACACCCCCGTCGGAGCCCTAAAAACAGTAATTTAGAGCGGCGCGCACCTCCGCGCTGCGCTCAATTGTCTGGGCGCGCCTTTGTCCCGGCGCGCTTTTGACCTGACACCCTTACTGTGCCCTTACAGATTGATGTTCGCTATCCGGTTCCAGTATGTTACCGGCCGATTATCAGAATGGCTCACCATGGGCTTTTCTGAGCTTCCTAGCAGTCTCTGACTCTGCCATGCAAATGCAGTACAACGAGGCCATTAATATTAAAAATGATAGTAAAATGGACTCACTAATATTTAAAGGAGTACTCCGGGGGATCCTCTATCATCACCGGGTGATTCCCTAACCTCGCTGTGCTACATTTGCGGGCAAAATTTTCCAGCAGGGTCGGAGCTGTCGGAGCCTTACTTTCCAGTCAGGCCTGAGCGCTGATTGGCTCAAGCACTGACAGGAAAATAAGGCTTAACAGCTCAGACTCCCCGCTCCCAACCCCTCCCCCACACCTTTAAATTCAAGGATGACAGGAGAGATGCCTACTCCCTCCTGCCGCTGGGGTCCCCTGCCTCCTCCCCGACAGCCCCCTATGGGAGAGGCCCCCTTATCTCAGGATGCACTGGGAAGGCCTGCCATTTTGAAGAGGCAGGTCTGCAGGCCAGAGAAAGTAGGCATCTCTCCAGCCAGCCTTTGTTGTAAAGGTATGGGAAGGTGTGAGGGGTTGTCAGGGGACCCTTCTTGCGGAGGGAGGGAGTGAGCATCCTTCCTGTCATCCTTGAATTTAAAGGCTTGGGGGCTGGAGGGCTGGCAGGCACAGTTCCTCCCGCTCTTTACCAGCGATTCTCCGCACAAATAGCGTGCATATAATTTGAATGCTATTATGCTGAGAATCACCCATAAAAATCATTCCCCCTATGGCCACTACATTGACTCAACAGAATTTACTGGCGAGTTTTGAGAATTGGCTTCTTAGGCCAGGATTCTCAAAAAAACGCTTTAAAAAGCAACGGTCTGCTAATGCAGCCATTTTGATAGAGAATCGAAAAAAGCTAGACATTCTCAAAAAAAAAACAAACAAAAAAAAACATCTCACATGCAAATGAGGTTGGCAGACAGAAGCGAAGATTCGCTAAAATTGCATGTGACCCCCCCCCCCCAGCAGCGGGAGAGATGCCTATTCTCTCCCGCTGCCAAAAATGCCTGCCGCCACCCGGCCCACGTGCACACACCCCTCCCCACACACACAGTGGGAGTTACCCACTCTCTCTCCTGCTGCCAAGTTACCCCTCCCTCCCCCACCCCCCGCTATACAACACCTCCCCCGCCCCTTCACCCTTACCTCTTCTAAATAGATGACCTAAGGAAAACGAATTCCCTCCTCCCAGCTGGTCTGCATTGTCCAAAATGGGCCTTCCCCTCCCCGATGCATCTTGGGGTACACCTGAAAGGGACCTGAAGCTCTGATTGGCCCAAGTTGTTTAAGGCCCATCCCATGGGGACACTGAAAAGTTCTCATCTCAGCCCAACCAAGAAGAGAATGATATGGACTCGGAACTGTGAAACTTACAAGTTATTCCACACTTTTCATTTCATTTCATATCATTGAAACAAAAAGTGTCAAACAAAGTGTGGAATAACTTGTAAGTTTCATGACTCCAAGTCCACATCATTCTCTTCTTGGTTGGGCTGAGAACTTTTCAGTAAGTGACTTGTCCAGAGTTACAAGGAGCTGCAGTGAAAATCAAGCCCGGCTCTCAAACCGCTGCAGTAAGCACTAGGCTACTCCTCCAATCCTAATAACAAACTGGATCAGGTTAAAGCTGATCTTAACATGCCACTACAGAAAACTAAACATGGAGGAAAGTGTAAAGCGATACAACAGCCACTATATTTATTCTTGGTAAACAGTAACTGGTAGCTGGAGTAATCTTATTAATGCTCTAATCCAGTCAATAAATCTCTGCCCTTCCCAAGCCCCATGTACACTGGTTTCTTATTTTGGGAGGGAAGGAGGCTGCATTATGGAAGGCAGTAACATAAAAAGGTTTATATAAGACTTTCTGGATCTTTAGCACCTTTACTGGAGAGCTAACATAAATCACAAGGGGATGCAAACATTTCTGGGAAGTAAAGCATTCATTAACCTAATGACACTGAAACAATACTGGAGACGTCAAGGTATGCATATTTTTCAAACTGCTTAATTAAGACTGTGTAAATGAGTTAGCTTTAGCACAGGGACCTCAAAGTCCCTCCTTGAGCCGCAATCCAGTCGGGTTTTCAGGATTTCCCTAATGAATATGCATTGAAAGCAGTGCATGCACATAGATCTCATGCATAATCCTGAAAACCCGACAGGATTGTGGCCCTCAAGGAGGGACTTTGAGACCCCTGCTTTAGCAGGTAAAGCTGCTCTCTGTACCAGAGGTGGGCTACTCCGGTCCTCGAGGGCCGGAATCCAGTTGGGTTTTCAGGATTTCCCCAATGAATATGCATGAGATCTATTTGCATGCACATTCATTGGGGGAAATCCTGAAAACCCGACTGGATTCCGGCCCTCGCGGACTGGAGTTTCCCACTCCTGCTCTATACACAAGAATCAAACATTATCTCATGCTTTTTGGTTGTGTCCTTTGATCAACTCATTTTGGTCTGCCATCCTATTATTTTTGGGTTCTTTATGGGGTAATTCGATAGTGGGTTGTCCTAGGGGAATAATTTTTGGTAAAGCATCAGCTTGTGGGGTTTTTGGCCAACTAAAATGTCTTTTATTTCAGAAAGCCTGTATGATTGGGCATAAATGTATTATGCAATTTTGGTTGCAGAAAGAATCTCGAAGTTTTTGGAGGCATCAATTACATCGCTTATTTTTATTTGAGAGTTGGGAGGTTCGAGGTTCGCCTAAAAAAAACTCGTCTTTTTATGGAGGTTTGGGATCCTTATATTCAGAATCTTTCACCAAAAATACGAAGTTTGGTTATCAATGATTTATTATGAAAATTAGGTTTACTAATTACATTCCAGTTTTTTATTTTAATTCTTTATTTTTGTCAGCTTTCATCCAGGGTGAGATATTTCATTTAGGGGAAGATAGTGGGTAGGGGATGGAATTAAGGGGGGGTGTAGATAAGATTGAATTAATTCATATGGAAATTAAATTTGAAAGAATGATTTAAATTTGTATGAAATTTATTGTAATTCTTATTGTATTGAATGTATTTTTGTATTATCCTATTGTACTGATTATTTGATTCTTTCAATAAAATTGTTATACATAGGAATCAAACTACTCCCCATATACAAAAAATTCCATCCTGCAAAAAATTCAAAACGTCATGCTTTGTAATACTAGCCCCCTTCTTCTACGAAACTGCGCTAGCAGTTTCTAGCGTGGGGAGCTGCGCTGAATGGCCCACGCTGCTCCCGAATCTCACAAATTTCCTATGAGCGTTGGGAGCAGCGCAGGCCATTCAGCGCGGCTCTCTGCACTAAAAATTGCTAGCGCAGTTTAATAGAAGAGGGCGTATGTTTACCGTGCTGTTTTGCCAAATTATGCTCGCCATGCTATGTCTCGCCATACCATGTTTTGTCATATTATGTTTTTACCAAGCTTTGCTATCTATCTCCCCCCCCTTTTACAAAACCGTGGAAGCATTTTTTAGCGCAGGCCGGTGGCACTGAATGCTCTGCGCTACTCCCAACGCTCAGAGTTCCTATGAGCATCAGGAGCAGCGCAGAGCATTCAGCACTCCGGCCTGCGCTAAAAACCGCTTCCGCGATTTGCCATCTCTGTCAGACAATGGTTACCATGCTATCTTTAATCATACTAGGCTCTGAGAGTGTGGCAAAGTGGTTACAGCTACAACCTCAGCGCCCTGAGGTTGTGGGTTCAAGCCCACGCTGCTCCTTGAGACTCTGGATGGGTTGCCAGATCACCCATTGTGAGCCCACCAGGCCAGACGGCGAAAAATGCTCGAGTACCTAAATAAATTCATGTAAACCGTTCTGAGCCCTGGGAGGACGTTACAGAAAATTAAATAAATAAAAAGTCTGTGTACGGGTCACCTTTCACTCCTTCAAGCTAGGACACCAGGACAAAGAGATATACAAATACTCACAGGATATTAAAAAGATAGGAACATATGAATGTAAAAAAAAAAAAATACCTTGACTGACTGGTTTATTTATAAAAGGCCAAATGCAAACTAACCTATCCACCCCCCCCCCTTTATGAAGCCGCATTATGTTTTTTATTGCCGGTCGTAGCGGTAAAAAGCTGACGTTCATAGAATTCCTATGAGTGTCGGAACTTTTGCCGCCACGGTCAGTGATAAAAAAATGCTAACGCAGCTTCATAAAAGGGGGGAGTGAGCGCATCGATGAGCTGAAATTCAATGAAGACAAAAAATCCATCCAACAAATGGCTACAGGAAGTTTTGAAAGATCTCCTTCTCATTCTGTTTCTATGAAGAAAAACACTCTCACTGAATTATCCCTAAATGTTCTAGAATCCTCATACTTTAACAATGTAAAGGAGTTTATGGAAAAAATTAAATTGTTTTATTAGAACTCCAGTTCACCAAGATTCAACCCAGCTGCACTGTACCTTCAAATCCACTGGAAATGCCAGCGGAAACACGGGCTGGTAGTCTCCCAGCTGCAGAAACTCAAACAAAGGTCTCAGCCCTACTGCCTAAATTCTTCTGAGCATTATTGTGCCACCGCAGCTGAAAAGAGTGTTATCTTATTTTGGTAAGTGCTCATATGCACAAACAAAATTCTGTGTTTTGACATTGTTTCACATCATTGATTGAACAAAATCCAGGTCATTCTCTTCTTTTCAGCACCCCCTCATAAGAAATGCTTTTGCCAAGATAGTTTTAGAATAATAATTTTCTTTTAAATGTCACCTAAAGGCCATTGTGTCCGCAATTTAAAAAAAAAACAACTTTCAGGCAACTTTTGCTGTCTGTAAGAGGTTTGATTCTTTTTTTACGCCATTCCAGACCTCTCTTTGTACTGTGGACTTGGGAAGATTGGGCAAAGACATCCACGGGGAAAAACCTGGGCTCACTTGTAGGTTTGTATCTTTCTCCCCAGGCTGCTAAATCCAATCATCGCAATAAATTAAAAATAATAAATATACAAATATTCATCCTCAGGATAGACTGAAAGTCATGTGCTGTACCCTGCCCTCCCCATCACAAAATGGCACAATAGACATACTTTGATCTAGGTCGGATTTTTAAATTATTCATCTTTACATTCATATAGACCAGGGGTGTCCAACCTTTTGGCTTCCCTGGGCCGCATTGGCCAAAAAAAAATGTTTCAGGGGCCGCGCAAATGCGCAAACGCTGCAGCAAGACAGAGGAGGGAGCCGGCAAGACGGTA
Organism: Geotrypetes seraphini; assembly: GCF_902459505.1. Taxonomy (NCBI): domain Eukaryota; kingdom Metazoa; phylum Chordata; class Amphibia; order Gymnophiona; family Dermophiidae; genus Geotrypetes; species Geotrypetes seraphini. The sequence continues at coordinate 23,390,939 of NC_047098.1, forward strand.
AACACCCAGGGACAGCAGAGGAAAACACTATCGCCCTTGACTGGGGCTGCACAAAATACTTCACTGGGCCGCAGGTTGGACACCCCTGATATAGACTAGCTATTTTCCTTTTCTAGAGACAATAGAGGGTGAAATGACTTGCTCAAGTTTCAACTTTATTAGGGGTTTTGTTTTAATATACCACCTATCAAAGTTATCTAAGCGGTTCTACAATCAGGTACTCAAGCATTTCCCCTATCTGTCCCGGTGGGCTCACGATCTATCTAACGTACCTGGGGCTACGGAGGACTGAGTGACTTGCCCAGGGTCACAAGGAGCAGCACGGGGTTTGAACCCACAACCCCAGGGCTGAGGCTGTAGCTTCAACCACAGCGCCGCACACTCCTCAAGACCACATGGAGCATCAGTGGTTTTTGAACCCTGATCTAAACCAATATGCTACTCAATTAAGACTGAGGAAGGTGCCAGTGAGCAAACACAGCGAATATACTGGAAGATTTGCATATTGGTAGCTTGAGAACACGATGGAGGATCATTAAGTAAAGATGCTGTGCAAAGGCAAAAATGTCATTTTTAAAAACATGAATTTTATGGGCCCAAATCCACTTTCCATGTGAGCTTAGTTACAAACCAATCTACAGTAAATGTGTTCCCTGCAGCCCAGAATGTCACAGTTCAACACATATCCCGGGAAAAAGCCCCCCCCCCCCCGCCCACTGAATCTTCAACTAGATCAGGGGTGTCAAAGTCCCTCCTCGAGGGCCGCAATCCAGTCGGGTTTTCAGGATTTCCCCATTGAATATGTATGATATCTATTTGCATGCACTGCTTTCATTGTATGCTAATAGATCTCATGCATATTCATTGGGGGAAATCCTGAAAACCCGACTGGATTGCGGCCCTCGAGGAGGGCCTTTGACACCCATAGACTAGATGAAGTCAGTCCTGGCCTGGGCACATTCAAAATCTTCTTATCTACACGTGCAGGCTCTGAAAAGATTAAAAGATGCTCCTTGGGGGAAAGGGCTCAGAGGAGACTCAGCATCCCATATGAAGATCTCAACAAGTAACTTGGAAGTTGTCCTGTGAGCTCTTCTAGGAAGAAGCCTAGTGTCTTCAAATTTCAACCTTGTCCCCTGCAACACTATATCAGGATTATTTAGAAATAATTCATATACTAAAATAAGCTCTTATGGGTAAGGACCTGATAACTACCGTAATTGATGCGTCTTGCTGTAGAGTTAGGCCAAGATCTAACAAGTCAACGCTTCACCCTGTCCTAAATCTCCTGATGCCAAAAATGTTAGAAATGCCGGATCGGCAGCAGGAAGGAAATTCCTCCACTACCAGAAAGGGTTAACGATGGAGGGAGCGCAGCTCTGGTGCCCTCCAGGGCTGGGAGGCACCGGCTGGCTCCTAGGCAAGAAAAACCCTAGCCGGAGGCCAGATCGGGCTCAACAATGGGCTGAGCCTACCGGGCTTCCCATTCAATGCGCGCAGCGCCGGTGCAGCCCCCGGGGGGGGGGAGGGGCTCCCTTTCCGCTCAAAATAAAGGCAATTTCCTCGGCAAAGCACCGCTCCGAGCTCTCCCTTGCTCCTCCTCTCGGATCGCCGGTTACCGGGAAGAACGGAAACCTCGCCCCGGCTCTGCTTTACGACCGGGGGAGTGGGGGAGGGGAGTGGGGTCCCTCAAGGGATCCGGGGAAACTTCTGCAAAGTTTCATGTCCCCTCCCCCCCCCCCTCCAACGATCGCAAACTTTCTTCTCACGACCCACTTGGGCAAATCATCGGTGGGGAAGTGGGAGAACCGTTCCCCTCCCCCCCCCTTACCTTGCAGGAGTACGTGTGATGCACCGGGTCCACGTTCAGGATCTCCTCCACGGTGCCGGTCAGCACCACGTTCGCCTCCTCCTCCCTCCTCTCCAGCTCGCGCTCCGGACAGCCGCCTCGGCACATGCCCAGACACAGGACGGCCAGGACGGCCAGAGTCCACGCGGAGCCTCGCGGCGTCCTCCGCCTTCCGCCCATGGCCGGGGTTCGGCGAGGGAGGGGGGGGAGGGGTGCCCGCAAAGAGTCCGACTCCCGGCCGCGATCGGGATCCCCAGCCGATGTGTGCGGCGGCGCTCCGAGTCCCTGATAAGAGCCGAGGGGAGGGGGCGCCGCACGCCTCTCCCTCTCCCGCACAAACGCCACCCCCAGGAAATGCGGCTCCCAGCGGCAGGTTAATGGATAATCAGCACCGCAACGTGATGTGACTTGCAAAGGTGCCGAGCGGGCCACGCCAGCCTCGGGCTCTTCCGGGCTGGGCCGCACGCCTCCCCCTCCCCCCCCCCTTTGGGGGCTGCCCCGAAATTTGCCCCGACCAAGCCTGTAGCTAGGGAAGGACCTGGACACCCGTTCCCACGGCAGCCTTCCACGTGAGAGGAAGGCAGATCCGGATCTGAGACGGGTCGTTTCTCGAAATCACGTCGGCTTTTAAAGCCCGCTCCTTTGATCTTCTTGCCCGTCGCACAGGGCAATCTTACATGGGCATTGCATGCTGTTTGACAGCTGCCAGTTAGAAGGAGAGGGGGGGGGAGGCCTTATGCAGCAGGGGGGGCAGGATATGTGCAACCCTACCCGAGGTATTCAAAGCGCTGCTACAGGTACGCGGCGCTGTGCAAAAAAAACCAGGCATCCCCCTGCTCCCTAGAGCTTACACCTTGATTCAAAACATAACCGCTGACCTCGCTTTTGGGCACTGTACAGAGCTCTTCCTCGGGAGGTGCCAGTAACCCCAGCTTCAAGCTTTAAAGGGGAATCCAGAGCCCCCCCCCCCTCGCTGCCCGGCAGAAAGCAGCATAGCATTACAGTCTAAATATTTCCTGTATTTAAAAATGGAATGGTATGTTTATTTCCATTGTCTTTCATTTTGCAGGGTTTATTTATCTGATCCACAAAGCTTCTCTAATGCTTCAATGTTTTATCTGGCTTCTGTTCTTACTACTGTATTCCTTTTCTATGGGTAAGGAAAGGTTTGTCCATGGGCATACATAGGATGGTTTAATTTGATTGAACCCCTACAGCAGGGGTGTCAAAGCCCCTCCTGGAGGGCCGCAATCCAGTCGGGTTTTCAGGATTGCCCCAATGAATATGCATGAGATCTATTTGCATGCACTACTTTCAGTGGATGCTAATAGATCTCATGCATATTCATTAGGGAAATCCTGAAAACCCAACTGGATGGTGGCCCTCGAGGAGGGACTTTGACACTCCTGCTCTACAGTAACGCAACACTTTACATTCCAGGGTTTTGTAATGATGGAGAAGTCAGTTAATTAATTTTTTTTAAGCGCTAAGTGCTCTCAATTAATTTGTACTTATAACAGTCCTGTACATTTAAAAGCCAGAGCAGAAGAAAATGAAGCCTCATGGGTATTCTGTATAATATGAAATCAAGTTTTGAGGTTGCCATGTCAGGATGAACAGAGCAAAGTCCAACCAAGCCCAGGATCTTCGGTTTCTACTGAAACCAAATCTGCAACCAAAATGGGCTGCTCAGTTTTGGCAGAAACTCAAACCGTAAATGAAACTTCCTCCCCTACACCTGGCCCTGAAAAGTTCCCCTTCCAAGCTGAGCCAAGCCCCCTCCCAGGGCAGTCCTTAGGAAGACATGATGGTCTAGACCAGGGGTAGGCAATTCCGGTCCTCGAGAGCAGGAGCCAGATCAGGTTTTCAGGATATCCACAATGAATATGTATGAGATGGATTTGCATGCACTGCCTCCTTGAGATGCAAATCTATCTCATGCATATTTATTGTGGATATCCTGAAAACCTGACCTGGCTCCGGCTCTCGAGGACCGGAATTGCCTACCCCTGGTCTAGTGGAGTCTGGGGGGGGGGGGGGAGTAGGAATGACCCTGATTCATTCCTACCCTCTGCTGCTACTCCATTTTCAGTGGCTGAGAATTCCTGCAGCAGGGCCAGGGCAGTCTTAACTGCCCTGGGAGATCCCAGCAGCCATTTTGCCATTGGAATAGCACAGACAAGAGGACCTAAGGGTGGGATGGAGGGTGAGTTTCGTGTTTCAGCTGAACATACACAGCCATTTTTGGTCAAATCCTGAACCTGGATTTGACTTAATAGAGAAAGAAAGATTGTTCACCCTCTCCAAGGTGAAGAGAACGAGAGGGCACTCGCTAAAGTTAAAAGGGAATAGATTCCGTACAAACGTAAGGAAGTTCTTCTTCACCCAGAGAGTGGTAGAAATCTGGAACGCTCTTCCGGAACCTGTTATAGGGGAAAACACCCTTCAGGGATTCAAGACAAGGTTAGACAAGTTCCTGCTGAACCAGAACGTACGCTGGTAAGGCTAGACTCAAATAGGGCCCTGGTCTTTGACCTAAGGGCTGCCGCGTGAGCGGACCACTGGTCTGACCCAGCAGTGGCAATTCTTATGTTCAAAATCTAAATTTGGTCAGCCTAGAGAACAAGTGGTACTCCAAATCTTTCTACTGGACTTGCTTAGGGCATCATCCCACACTAGCCTGCATGAGGATGTATTATTTACCACAGCTCCCATTTTATATGTTTATGTATAACAATTTTTATTGAAAGAATCAAATAATCAGTACAATAGGATAATACAAAAATACATTCAATACAACAAGAATCACAATAATAATATTTCATACAAATTTAAATCATTCTTTCAAATTTAATTTCCTAGGAACTAATTCAATCTTATCTACACCCCCCTTAATTTCATACCCTACCCACTATCTTCCCCTAAATGAAATCCCTCACCCTGGATGAAAGTTGACAAAAATAAAGAATTAAAATAAATAACTGGAATGTAATTATTAAACCTAATTTTCATAATAAATCATTGATAACCAAACTTCGTATTTTTGGTGAAAGATTCTGAATATAAGGATCCCAAACCTCCATCTGTTTATAATAAAGTGAATTAAGAGCATTGCCATGTTCTAACTTGGTAATACACTTTAGTAAATCTTAGCCTTTAAATTTGTGTCTAATTTTTGAGAATAATGCTCTCTCCATCTCTTACCCTTCAAGATTAACTTGTTTTTAATAATTAGTAATATTTGTATATCAGTTCTAGGTGATTTTATACCATAAGTCCAGACTTTCATATTCTGGGACAGGCCCATAGCATGTGGAGAAATAAGTCTTTCACAGAAAAAAATCAGCGCACTCCGCCCTGGTAATCTGCTGCATTTAAACATCAGTCATTTTTGTCTCCCTTTCTTTCAGTGAATGAGCAAAGATTGGTACTTGCATTGACAGGTAGGGAGACAAAGAAAAATGCTCTTTAAAAAAAATTCCTGGAAGTCAGATGTCCTGACCCCTGCACCTGACCCCACCCTGGAAATTCCATGGTGGCTCAGTGAGCCCTGGACCTTTCAACTATCACCCTACAAACATCTGGTGGCCTAGTAGGCCCCAGCTCCTACTCACAGACCATACGGTAATTCTCAGGTTTCCCGTGGCATCCGGCTATTCCCATTGCCATCCTAGAAAAAGGTGGCACATGATCTTTAGAGATATGTTGAAATGCACCACTAGGGGTTAGTCTGCTAAAAAAAAAGAAAAAGCATGTACCACTAGGGCAGGGGTAGGCAATTCAGGTCCTCGAGAGCCGGAGCCAGGTCAGGTTTTCAGGATATCCACAATAAATATGCATAAGATAGATTTGCATCTCAAGGAGGCAGTGCATGCAAATCCATCCATCTCATACATATTAATTGTGGATATCCTGAAAACCTGACCAGGCTCTGGCTCTCAAGAACCGGAATTGCCTACCCCTGCACTAGGGCACTTCCATTTTCAAGATGATGACAATAGAAGAGGACACCACCAGATGCTTCCCCGGGACCAGGTAAGTTTTATTTGTCCAAGGGTGCTGCAAGGCCTCCTTGTGCCAAGTGCCATGAACCAGGTAGCCTCAAGTATACTAATTCCATTTAGACCAGGGGTGTCCAGCCTTTTGGCTTCCCTGGGCCGCATTGGCCCAAAAAAAGTTTCTGGGGCTGCACAAATGCTGCAGCAAGACGGTAAACACCCAGGGGCAGCAGAGTAAAACACTGCATCACCCTCGACCAGGGCCGCACAAAATACTTCACTGGGCCGCAGATTGGACACCCCTGATTTAGACTACAAGTTCTCTGAGGCAATTGAGGTATTACAGCTGATCTTCCTACTCCTGTGTAGGATCTTTACTTCAGCCCTGAGTCAAAGATTCCCACCACACTCTGCCCACTGGATTCTCTTTCCTCACTTTGTCAGTGTAAACTTTACATAGAAACTGATGTCAGATAAGACTATTATTACAGCACTATGCACAGGTAAGAGAGTCCCTACTCTACAGAATTTACAATCTGTTTAATACAGACAACAGGGCAAGTATGATTGGAGGATATGCGTTAAACGCAGCCTCAAAAAGGTGAGCTTATAGCCTGGATTTGAATAGGGCTAGGGACAGAGCACAAGGTACGGTCTCAAGAACCATAAGGTCCATGTGATTTTCCTAATTTATAGCTGGAGTCACATGAAGTCACTGAATATTTTATCAGCAGGCCTCTTTTGATGAAGCCACTATTGAGTCTTCTGAAGAAATGTTCCAAAGATCCCTTTAGTTCACTGGTAACACTGCACAATTTTAGCTGTTTAAGTATTTTTAAAAATTCCTAGCTTGCACATCCACTGCTCTAAGTGGGTTACTTTTCTCCATAGTCTTCGTTCCTCTCAATTTTTTTCCCCCAAGGAATATGCCAGATATTTTGTACCCTTAAGATGACAACATACATTAGCCTCAAGAAACAGGGTTTTTCCTTTATAAAGTCTGCACCAGTGATTTTGTTTTCCTTGTGACATTGTCTAACGGCTTTTGTAGGCTGTCAGAAACCTCTTGATTTAAATGCACTGCAACCACTAACAAGACGCCCCTGGGATCTGGCCTCTCAGCTGTCTGTCTGTATAATGATTCCAAAATAAGGAAGTCTATTAATGCAGATCTCACTAGGACAAGGGCTGAGAACTTGTGTGAAGGACGTGATACCCAGCTGTGGTTCTTAATTGCTTATTATCTTTCTGGCTGGCAGGCTTTCTTTACCCTCAATGTTCAGGATCCATATGCCAGATCGGAAGTGGCTTTTACTAGATCATACCAGACAACATGAGGTTTGTGGGTATGAAGAAGGGTCAAGGCAGGACGCTCTCAAGTCTAGCAGTGTCTTTTCCTCCAAGTGCAACCCGGTTAATCAGTCTCTCCTTTAGCGGTGAGAACTGCAGGCGATTAAATACACCTGGGCTTTTCTCTTGCCTATTTGTCCTTCTATACCAGAATTAAAGCCTGGGTGGGGCATGTACCGTGGCCTCATGTGGTACATGTTTCTGTGAGCATTGACTAGGTGGCCCTATGCAAATTAATGGTGGTTCTTGAGATCAGCTCATTCAATAGACACCACTCTCTTCCAGACAGGTCCAGGAAATTGCTGCCGACATATATCTGTGATCACCCATAAACCATTAACGTTTCAAGGGTCATGGACTTGAGGACTTGTTGTATTGCTTTTCTGTGGTATAACCAAAATGGTTTACATATTCTATGCATGCACTTTCTCTGTCTATACTGGGCCCAAGGAGCTGCAGTGGAAACCCAGGTCTTAGGCCAGTGCACTAACCATTAGGCCACTCCTTACCTTTAGATACATGCAGCTATGTTTTTTTTACCCACTACCAGCCAGAAGCCTGAATATAATGCATCAGGTCTTTTTCAGGATTCAGGAAAAGAAATTGCCCCATTTCCAGCTGCGAGGCAAAAGCAGGATCTTTGCAGCACCTTTGCAGCAGCCAAGAGCTCGGGTGGTCTCAGGTCTCAGGGATCTACGTATGAGGAACAGCCGGATAAATTGCAGCTATACTCACTCGAGGAACGCAGAGGGAGGGGTGACATGATCGAGACGTTCAAATATGTCACAGGTCGTATCGAGGTGGAAGAAGATATCTTCTTTCTCAAAGGTCCCGCGGCAACGAGAGGGCATCCACTGAAACTCAGGGGTGGGAAATTTCGTGGCGACACCAGAAAGTACTTCTTCACCGAAAGAGTGGTTGATCGCTGGAATAATCTTCCACTACAGGTAATTGGGGCCAGAAGCGTGCCAGACTTTAAGACAAAATGGGATTGGCACGTGGGATCTCTTCATAGAGGAAGGTAAGGGTGGGTCATTAGTGTGGGCAGACTGGATGGGCCTTGGCCCTTTTCTGCCATCAGTTTCTATGTTTATATGAGGGGTAAAAAGTGTCAGGCTAATGCAGAACCACTTACGTTTTGATTGCATTGTTTTTAACAAATATATATACCATGGGTTCAAAATTTAAATGTACTTCTCTGGATAGGAACACTCCTATTTATTTCTTCTTTATTTATTTTTAGGTATTTATATATTGCCTGACAAAGTTATCTAAGTGGTTCACAATCAGGTCCTCAAGCATTTTCCTTATCTGTCCTGGTGAGCTCACAATCTATCTAATGTGCCTGAGTGAGTTGCCCAGGGTTACAAGATTTGAACCCACAACCTCATGGTGCTGAGGCCATAGCCCTAACCACTAGGCTACTCCTACCCAGATAAACACCAGTGAGAGGAATATTTAGCAGTACTAACTGAATAGTGCCATTGAATATTTTCTTTGACCCTTTTGGCAGGTCCATGGGCTGAACTTGGGCAGAATTGCTTGTTATCCGATTAGCAGGGATATTCATTGGAACTACCCCGATAACTATCTGAATAATTTAGGTTAAAAAAAAAATGCTGGTCTAAGTGCTATCTGGATAAGCTACAGTGGAAGTCTAAAAATTCAGATGCCAGAAATCCAGACCACCTGAGAATCTGGACCCTTTAAAATTACAATGCAGCCCACCCTAGAATCCAGACTTTTGGGGAGATTGAGAGAAACGGTGATGCTGATCTCTTACAGTATGTTTCTTTGTATGTTTTCTTGTAAATATACTCATTTTGATAAATTAAGGATTCTGTTTAAAAAAAAAAAAAGTATTTCCTTATTTCCTTGGTTGTTGTTGTTTTTTTTAAATCATTTTTTAATGTATTTTTTTTACCCCCCTCTTCTACAAAACTGCATTAGCAGTTTGTAGCTCAGAGAGCCGCGCTGCTCCCAATGCTTATAGGAACTCTGAGCGTCAGGAGCAGCTCGGGCCGTTCAGCTCATCTCATCACGCTAAAAACAGTTTAATAGAAGAGGGAGTAAGTGAATGGATCAACAAAATTGGCTTGTTCATCTCTTCTGTATTCATTACATTTGAATTTTAAAACTATTGCCTGAGAATCTGGAAAATCTGAAAATCCCCGCGCGGTCTTGTACAATATTTGGATGGCAGCTAATTGCTAGATATTCAGTGGCAGCTAATTCCTGGATCCTGCCACTGAATATCCAGAGGGGTTTTTTTTTTTTTTTTCTTGCAGCAGACTTCATTTGGTAAAAAAATCTTTCCAAATATCTTTTGATGGAGCTGCTATTGATACCTTAACCTTAGGAGATTCCTGCAGTCTGCTAGTGATTAGAGAGTAGCACGGGGACAGAAATCCCACCCATCCCCGCCAGGATCCTCTCCGTCCCCACCCATCCCCACCAGGATCCTCTCCGTCCCCACCCGTCCTCGCCAGGATCCTCTCTGTCCCCACCCGTCCCTGCCAGGATCCTCTCCGTCCCCACCCGTCCCCGCCAGGATCCTCTCCGTCCTCACCCGTCCCCGCCAGGATCCTCTCCGTCCCCACCCGTCCCCGCCAGGATCCTCTCCGTCCCCACCCGTCCCCGTCAGGATCCTCTCCGTCCCCACCCATCCCCATCAGGATCCTCTCCGTCCCCACCCGTCCCCACCAGGATCCTCTCTGTCTCCACCTGTCCCCGCCAGGATCCTCTCTATCCCCATAAGGAATTACCTCCATCCCCACCCTCCCCATAAAAAGCAGCAATTACTTCTGACAGGATCATCAATTCCACAGTTTCTTTTGCTGTTTTCCTTGTGGAATCTCTTTGGTGGAACCCTTTTTTTGTTTTCTGTTCAGGTAATTAACTTATAAACCCCCTCTTTTACTAAGGCTGATGTGTCCATTATATTATATGGACGAACCCTACTTCCAAAGCCTTCCATCCCCGTGGGAGTCTCGTGGGCCAGAGGGTTGTCCCCGTGGGAGTCCTGTGGGTTAGGGGGATTCCCGCGGGACCCGCGATCCCCATTCAGACCTCTACTGGTGATGCAGTACAGTCTTTAAGGACAATTTGTCCCACAGTAGTCGAGGACTAGGGCTGTGTATTTTGGTTAAAACGTTCTAATGATGAGGGGAAACGAGTTTTATCCTCGTTATTTCTATATAAACGTAGTTCTGCTGTTTGTACCCATCATGTTGGTCCGGGCAGTCTGTGTGTGCCTGCACTGGAGGCAATTAGCCTCTGTTTGCAAACAGTGCACCCTAAAATGCAATTAGAATGTGCTAATAGCACATTGCATACCCTAATTGTGATTAGGGGCATGGCAGCTACTGAGACTCAACTCCCCCTCCCCATCCAGCTGTACAGACCTGGGCTTCCCTAGCACCCTCCCTTATCTCCAGTTAAGAAGAGTGAAAGGGCAGCAGTTCGTGCCAAAATTCAAGATGTCACCTGGGGATCCCCCATCTTTATTTTGTTCCCTCTGTGTTATTCTACATCCTTGTTTTCGGACAGGCTTCCCTACTAATGTTAGAATAAGTTGGGGCAAGTCCCTTGCCCCCTGTCCCTGTCTACCTGACATCTAGCCTTATGACATCAGCCAATGATAAGGCAGACCAACCGATGACATCACAAGGCAGCATTGTTACAATGTAACTAAAATTAGAGCAGTTCCAGGTACAGAACAAGCCTCATTTCAACAGCATAAAAATCCCTTGACATTTAAAATGAATACTAAATATTTTATAAGCCAGCAGAGAAGCTGCGCCTATGAGTCCGATTTATTTACAGGAGAAGGGCTGTTGCCTCACACAGACTATGATGGCTCAAGCATCACAGGAGTGTAATCGCAACACACACAAACAATTATTTATTTATGCTTCTAAAGGTTTGTGTCTAATTTCCATAAGAATTGCCTTTTTCTTTGGAGCAGGTATGCAAAGTGTGGGTGCACTCAGTTTCTCTTAGCATAGATGGCAACTGTAACAGGGGTGTCCCCACTCAGTATCCCTCCACACTTTAGGGCCAGATGTAATAAATACCTTTACTCTAGACCAGTGGTTCCCAACCCTGTCCTGGAGGAACACCAGGCCAATTGGGTTTTCAGGCTAGCCCTAATGAATATGCATGAAGCAAATTTGCATGCCTATCACTTCCATCATATGCAAATCTCTCTGCATGGATGGGAGAACATCGCAGGGGAGGGGACATAGGCATCCTGGGACTGTCGGCCAGAAGAAGCCCTTTCTGGATACGTCAATCGCTCCTCCTAAACTTACTTGCTCCACTTCATCACTGACGCTGACCCATTCTGCTTCTATTCCTTTCTCTCCTCTCTTCTACCTTCCAAAGTATTTAGATCAATGCTGTCTTATTAAAATGTTTATTTTATTTTTATTTTTCCTCTAACTCTACTTTTCACTTCACTATTACCCTCCAGGTACTTTAGTTAGATTGTGAGCCTTCGGGACAGTAAGGGAATTTTCCAAGTACCTTTCTTATTTCTAATCTTAATGTATATTTTCTGTAAACCGCTTAGAACCTAACGGATGTAGCGGTATATAAGAAATAAATTACATTACATTACATTACATCATATCATACCATTTCTGCAAAAACTTCATTGGCTACTGTTAAAAGGTCATGGTTTTGATATGCTGGTTATAATCAAAGCAGTTTACATATTATATGAGTATGCAGATATTTTGTCCCTAATGGGCTCACAATCTATACCTGGGGCAATGAAGGGTTAAGTGATTTGCCCGGGGTCACCAGGAGCCACAGCAGAAACTGAACCTTGTTCCCTTGTGTTTTGTTAAGCCAATGCATTTAACTCATAACGCCCTCACCCTAAGCACCCTGGGTAACTCCCTAAGCCTCTACTTGTCCTGTTGTCTGATCATTTAGATTGTAAGCTCTACTGAGCAGGGACTGTCTCTTAAATATGTTGTTGTACAGCGCTATAGAAATGTTAACTACTAGTAGTAGAAGGTTACTTCACTCCAGGACTAAATGTTAAACTCTGTATCTGATCTTCTTGTCCAGAACAGGATCTTCTAGGTACCTCAAAGGTCCTCCCAGAGAATATTCCTAACCATGCCATCTCCAAAGGAAATCGCATGATGTGGCACCTGCCAGGAAGCCTTCTCCGAAGTAGCCTCTGGAACACACGCCCAGAATGTCTTGCGTTAGGCGAAGCCTATCTCCCCTTCAGGAAGCAGGTGAAAGCCTGGCTCTTCATCCAAGCCTACTAACTGTCCGATAGTACCAGATTATTGCCGCATTGTGGGCATTTTTTTGAAACCAGGCTTCTGCGTTGGGTCGTGAGGCTTGTCCTTTGATTTTGGCTTCTCTTTAGCCTTTGTGCATTTTGAATCCAGCATTGCGAAAGAGAGAGAGAAGCAGAATCCATACGTAGGCTAGATGTGGATGAAACCTATTGGCACGTGGGTGCTTTGGTAGCAGTTACCACTAGGTAGGCAAGTTTATGCATGCACAGAAAAGTCTTCCAGACTTTTCTGAGCTATAGGGAGCAGGTCTGAAGTGGCACTGTCTAACGATGGCATCCCCTATGTGTGGCTGCCTTACCCTGCTTGTACAAGGAGAACAAGTTACACCCACGTTTTTTGGGGTTTTTTTCCCACACGTTGCTGAGATCAGTTTCATGCATCTTTCCTGACTGCAAATTCAATTTATCTCATTAGTCAGCCTTATCTTCTATTCAGTCTCCTGTTACTATGTCTTCTTTGTTTATATATTCCACCTCTGCATGTCTATTATGATGCTTTAATGGTTGTTGTGTTGACATTGTAAGCAGCATGTTATGTTTTACTGTGTACTGTTATTTTAATATTTTATTGTTACAATTCTTTATTGCCTATGTCTGGGTTGTACTTGCTGTATACTGCCTTGGGTGAATTTCTTCAGAAAGGCAGTAAATACATCCTCGTATATAATACATAGATGCAAAGCAGGACAACAGCCAATCAGACAGCTGTTTTGAGCCAGAATCTCATCACATGAGTGGAGCGGAAAGGGTAGATGTGAATCGCTACTAAGTAATAGATTTAAAACAAACTGGAGGAAATATTTCTTCATACAATGTGTAATTAAACTCTGGAATTCGTTGCTGGAGAATGTGGTGAAATCAGTTAGCTTAGCGGGGTTTAAAAAAGGTTTGGATAATTTCCTAAAAGAGAACTCCATGGGCCATTATTGAGATGGCTTGGGGAAATCCACTGCTTATTCCTAGAAAAAGCAGCATATAATCTGTTTTGCTACTTGGGATCTAGCTAGGTACTTGGGACCTGGGTTGACCACGGCTGGAAACACGACACTGGGCTTGATGGATCTTCGGTCTGTCCCAGTATGGCAATTCGTATGTTCACATGATTCGCCAGAATCCCTGCACAACCTGGACTCCTACATTTATGCCACTTTCTTGGAGAAATCAGCGGATTGCCTTCCACAGCTCTGCTCCTTCTGCTGAAAGATGCCTCTGTACATGGGCAAAATTTCTTTCATATCCAATTACTACTGCTGCATTTATATCAACTGTGCCAGTACCAATTAAGAAAGTAAAAAATTTCCCAGATAATCAATCTATCTGAGCTACTTCCATTGTCCTTGCAAAGAGCAATGTCATAAAGAATGCCCAACTCCATCCTGTAGTGCAGGACCAGAACAAAAAAAAATAAAACAGGGTGGCACAGAGACACACACACATATGCTCTCTAACTTAGCCTCCCCCTCTTACTAAGCTGAGGTAGAAGTTTCTACTGTGGCCTGGAGCGCTAAATGGTCCGACGCTCATAGACACTACAGTCATATTTTGCAGTTTACCTATCTACAAGAAGAAAATGCTGAATTTTTATCTTTTCATTCTTATTACCCCCCCCCCCCTCTTCTTCCTCCTTTTTACAAAACCTTGAAAGTGCAGGCTGGCACCCTGAGTGCTCTGTGCTGCTCCCGCCATTCATAGTTTTTGTAAGTCATAAAAAGTGACATATGAATCACTAAGATGGTTAAGGGACTGGAGGAGCTGCCGTACAGCGAAAGGTTAGAGAAACTGAGCCTCTTCTCTCTCGAACAGAGGAGATTGAGAGGGGACATGATCGAAACATTCAAAGTACTGAAGGGGATAGACTTAGTAGATAAAGACAGGTTGTTCACCCTCTCCGAGGTAGGGAGAACGAGAGGGCACTCTCTAAAGTTGAAAGGGGATAGATTCCGTACAAACGTAAGGAAGTTCTTCTTCACCCAGAGAGTGGTAGAAAACTGGAACGCTCTTCCGGAGTCTGTCATAGGGGAAAACACCCTCCAGGGACTCAAGACAAAGTAGATAAAGACAGGTTGTTCACCCTCTCCAAGGTAGGGAGAACAAGAGGGCACTCTCTAAAGTTGAAAGGGGATAGATTCCGTACAAACGTAAGGAAGTTCTTCTTCACCCAGAGAGTGGTAGAAAGCTGGAACGCCCTTCCAGAGGCTGTTATAGGGGAAAACACCCTCCAAGGATTCAAGACAAAGTTGGACAAGTTTCTGCTGAACAAGAACGTGCGCTGGTAGGGCTAGTCTCAGTTAGGGTTCTGGTCTTAGACCAGAGGGCCGCCGCGTGAGCGGACTGCTGGGCATGATGGACCACTGGTCTGACCCAGCAGCGGTAATTCTTATATTCTTATGTTTGTACCATTAGCATGTATTTATATTGAAGTTATACAAAGATGAGCACTGAAGATTTAGAAGCGAGTAGTTTTTCGAGATTTGCGATTATATAATAATAAATTTATTCTTTTATACCGCCATTACCCAAAAGTTCTAGGCGGTTTACACCATAAGAAACTGAACAATCAGCGAAGTGCATACATCTCATAAGATAAAACCAGGATTAAAAGTTAGTAAAATAATTACAATGTTAAAAAGACCTAATTATGTGATAAATTTGTCAAAGCATAAGACTTTACTAATTTTCGAAAAGAACAGTAATACATGGCTTGATGAAGACATTCACCAAGCCAACATTGTAGTTTGCCTGCCTGAAACGCTAAGGTCCTTTCAAAAAAGGTCTTATGTCTGACACCATTTGGCTTAAGATGGGTAAATAAGCTGGAGCTTCTTGCAATCCTTGACGGTCTATAAAATTCAAAGTGAGGGGACAAATAAATTGGAGACTCTCCTGAAGTCAGCTTAAAACAAATACAAGAAAACTTAAATAGTATTCTTGCTTCCAACGCTAGCCAATGCAATAATCGATAATATGGACTAATGTGGTCGTTCTTCTTCAGACCAAATATCAATCGAACCGCAGCATTTTGAATTATTCTCAATCTTCTTAAAATCCTTTGGGAAAATCCCAAATAAATGATGTTACAATAATCCAGAATGGGTAGGATCAATGATTGTACCAGTAATCTGAAAGACACTGGGTCAAAGTATTTTTCAATGGTCCGTAATTTCCACAATGTGTAGAAACATTTTTGTACTATCAAGTTTGTGTGAGATATATGTAAGTCACTTTCATGAATCAGCCCCCAGACATAGTCTCATAAGTACATAAGTAGTCGCCTCCGCCGGGACAGATCAGAGGTCCATCCAGCCCAGCGGTCCGCTCACGCGGCGGCCCATCAGGCATATTGCCTGGTCAGCGGTCCCTGACTAATTTTATTCCTACCTCTACACTTATCTCTAAACCTTCCACTGCTCTTATCTGTACCCCTCAATCCCTTTGTCTTCCAGGAACCTATCCAGGTCATCTTTGAAACCCTGTACTGTGCTATTTCTTATCACGGCCTCCGGAAGGGTGTTCCATGTGTCCACCACCCTCTATGTGAAAAAGAACTTCCTTGCGTTTGTTTTAAACCTGTCCCCCTTCAATTTCATCGAGTGACCCCTTGTTCTTGTGGTTTCTTTCAAATTGAAAAATCTGTCTTTGTCAACCTTTTCGATGCCCCTCAGGATCTTGAAGGTCTCTATCATATCTCCTCTGAGTCTCCGCTTTTCCAGGGAGAACAGCCCCAGCTTCTTCAGTCTGTCAGTGTATGTAAGGTTTTCCATACCCTTAATCAGTTTAGTTGCTCTTCTCTGGACTCCCTCAAGCATTGCCATGTCCTTTTTGAGGTACGGTGACCAGTACTGTACACAGTATTCCAGATGCGGGCGCACCATAGCCCGGTACAGTGGCAGGATGACTTCCTTCGTTCTGGTCGAGATACCCTTCTTAATGATACCTAACATTTGGTTTGCTTTCCTCGAGGCTGTGGCGCATTGTGCCGACGCCTTCAATGTCGTGTCTACCATCACTCCCAAGTCTCTTTCCAGATTACTGACCCCTAGCATTGATCCCCCCATTTTGTAAGTGAACATCGGGTTCCTTCTCCCTATATGCATGACCTTGCATTTCCCTACATTGAAGCTCATTTGCCACTTTTTCGCCCATTCTTCCAATGTCGTAAGATCTCTTTGGAGATTCTCGCAGTCAACCGTGGTTTCAACCTTGCTGAATAGTTTGGTGTCATCTGCGAATTTGATGACCTCGCATTTTGTTCCCACCTCCAGGTTGTCAATGAATATGTTAAACAGGAGCGGTCCCAGCACCGATCCTTGAGGAACCTCGCTCGTGACCCCTTGCCAGTCCGAGTAATGGCCCTTTACACCAACCCTCTGCTTCCTGTCTGCCAGCCAGTTTTTGATCCATCGGTGGACCTCCCCGTGCACCCCATGATTCCATAGCTTCCTGAGCAACCGCTCATGTGGTACCTTATCGAAGGCTTTCTGGAAGTCTAGGTAAATTATGTCTATGGGTTCTCCTTTGTCCACCTGGTTATTTACCCCCTCAAAGAAGTACAACAAGTTTGTGAGGCACGACCTACCCTTGCAGAACCCATGCTGTTCTCCCATCATGTTCTTATCATATTGTCTTTGGTAGCGGCGTTCAAAGTCCGGTATATTCTGGTGGAAGTGCTCACTTTGATCCTCTGAGTTTGCTCCAGTGTTCGCCTTGAATATCTCAAGATGAGCTTCAAGGCCATGGACTTTTGAGATACATTCTATAACCCATTTTACTGTAATCGCCAGATTCTCAACCAACTCCATGTAGTTTTCGGCCTTGTGATTGCCCAGAAACACTGCGACAAAAGTGTTCCAAGCCGCTTTCTCTTGTAGGTGCAACCCTTTAGGGATGGAAAAGCGAACAAGTAGGTACTGCGTTGTGCCTGGGAATTTGAATTGTTGAGACAGATAGGTTGGGGATGAACCTGTCATGGTTTTGAAGCAAACTTAAAAATGACCCTTGCTTCCACAGACGACAGTGTATTTTTTTGTAATATGGGCTTACATGGTCTGATTTCTTGAGGCCATATATAAATGAGATAGACTGCAGCATTTTGGATGACTGTCGTTTGATGGTTTTCTTCAGAGATCCCAAGTATATAATATTGCAGTAGTCTAATGTACTTAAGATCAGGGATTGAACTAGCATATACATATGTAAAGATCAGCTCAGAGACATGGAGGGGCTTTTACAGAAGGCAAGACCACCCTTATACCACCTCACCACCCAATCATTGCTGTATCTTCCATACTTTGAAGCATAAATAGTGCCAATTCGTGCCAAATTAATATCAAATCAGTGTGAACAAGTCAAAAAAATCAAAGTTGTTTAACTTAAAGTTGGTTTCTTGGTTTCAACGTGCACACATTTCGTGCTCCTGCTTCAGGAAACCAAACAGCTTAGAATTCAGCCGCACTTATCAGAATATACTGGGTGGCAATGGGTACTTTAAATCTAAATATAAAACAACAATATATTACTTCAAAGTCAATATAAGCAAAAAACTTTACACAATAATACTTATGTTGTAAACACTTCAATTAAAAAGGCATTTCAAAATGCTTCAATGTAGCTTGGGAATGTTCAAAAAAGACACTCCCACAGGTTTCTTAATGGGAGAACGTCGACTACTAGCTGATTTTAAAAATCTGTGTGTCACAAAATTCTCACTTCCTATTTTTTTCATTTTCATAATTGAGGTATTTTTTTATATCTTTTTCCCTGAATATTGTTGACTTAAAACAAAGTGGCAGGTAACATAGTAGATGATGGCAGATAAAGACCCAATTGGTCCATCCAGTCTGCCCAACCTGATTGAATTTAAATTTTTTTTTATTTTTTATTTTTTCTTCTTAGCTATTTCTGGGCAAGAATCCACAGCTCTACCCGGTACTGTGCTTGGGTTCCAACTGCTGAAGTCTCCGTCAAAGCTCACTCCAGCCCATCTACACCCTCCCAGCCATTGAAGCCCTCCCCAGCCCATCCTCAACCACAAGGCCATATACAGACACAGACTGTGCAAGTCTGCTGAGAACTTCTGTAATGGCATAACTCTTCCAACCTTGGCATCTCCCTCTCTTTCAATACCCCACCCACCTCAACAGCCATATACCTCCACATCCCATTTCCCCCTTCCCATTCCTCCTATGTCACATACTCCCTACCATCTGCCCCTTTCCAATCCTGCCCAACAGTTGCATACTGTTCCAATATCATACCCTTCCTATCATGCTGCATGTTACATATCTCCCCAACCTCCCCCCCCCACGGTGACATGTCACTCTGTTCATTCTTCCTTCCTATCCATAAACCCTATTGCCACACAAATAATAATAATAAAAAAGTTTATATACTGCAGGACTGTAAAGTTTTATGCGGTTTGCAATAATTAAAAATACAGCAAATAGAATAAAACTTAAAGTTAAAAACTAATAGCTAAAAGCCTTAAAGATCAGGTATTGTATAGTAAGATTTTGCAAATCAGCTACCTAAGTGCTTCAGAAACAAATATGTTTTAAGTGTCTCCTAAATTCCCCATAAGTATTAGTAAGCAAGAGCAATTTTTCCAAGTCTTTACCCCGTAATGTTGCCCGATATGAAACAAGATGTTGATATTTTTTAAATTTACATCCTCTAACCGTAGGAGAGACAAAATTCAAGTGTGAACTGCTCTTATGTCTATTGGTTGAAAAAGAAAAAAGGTCAGTTATATATTTAGGAGCTAACCCAAATAAAACCCTAAAACAAGAACAGCCAAACTTAAAACTTCACACGCGCCTCCATCGGCAACCAATGCCAAAGTCGATAAGAAAGTGTTACATGATGAAATTTCTTCAGCCCAAAAATGAACCTGACTGCCGCATTTTGCACCAGTCATAAGCGCTGCATATTCTTCGGAGAAATTGCTAAACAGGCAATCTAATATAATAAAATGCTAGGCCGCGCATGCGCACTCAAAAGTCATGTTCCCTGATCCGTCGCGGAAACACGACTGCGCATGCGCGGCCCCGGCTGCGTCTTTCAAATTAAAAAAAAAAAAAGTTACACAGCTGCGGCGGCCTTCCTCACCCCCGCCTCTCACTGTGAATGGTACCGGCTCCTCTCTCGCACTGCACCAGGATCGAGAGAGGAGCTGCAGCGGCGGCTTTCAACTAAAAACAACAAAAAAAAAATACACAACTGCAGGTCGCCGCTCTCAACCGGCTCCCACTGTGCGGCTGAGCGCTGGCGGCCGGCGAACCCTAATTGCGGCTGCGGCTTTCAACTACAAAAACAAACAAACAAACAAAAAAACAGCTGAGGGTAACAGCTCTCACCCGGCTCTCACGGTGCGGCGAACCCTAATGAACATTTAATCAAAGGAAACAACCGGGGGCTGTCCCTTCTCGCATTCTAAAAAAAACCCAAAAAACTGCTGCACACAGGGAAGAAATGCTGCTGCAGCTGCTGTACAGGGAAGTGGGGAGGGAGGAAAATGCTGCACAGGGAAGTAGGGAGGGGGGAAATGCTGATGCACAAGGAAATGGAGGGGGAGGGAATGCTGATATGGCTACTGTACAGGAAAGTGGACAAGGGGAGATAAATGCTGCATAGGGGGCAGAAAAAGAGACAAATAGAAAGAAAGACAAATAATAGGAGGGAGGGAGACAGAAAGAAAAGAAGAAAGACACAAGGTCAGGGAGTGAGACAGAAAGAAAGAAAGACAGAGAGACATATATTCTAGCACCCGTTAATGTAACGGGCTTAAAGACTAGTATTACAATAATCCAATGACTTAGTATAAGGGATTGTACCAAGATTCCAAATGATGAAACATCAAAATATGCTCTAATGGACCGAAGCTTCCACAGAGTAAACAAATCCCTTTCTAACCAAAGAGTCCACTTGGTCCTTCATAGTTAAACCCTGGTTTAGTAGAACACCTAAAACCTTCAGAGTAGATTGAATAGGTTAACAATGTTCATCGATACACAACGATTTTTTAGTATCAAACGAGTTTGATGAAGCTAATGGAGCTGCTTTTTATGATTTCTGGGGAACAAGAGTCCAAAACGCAATACGATTTAACATACTTGTTATAATTTGACATAATTGTTCCATTCAAAATCATGAAAGGAACTCCCAATCATATCTGCTGGTGTTACATTTCCTTGCATGCTAAATATTTGATATTCATACATGTCATTTATTGAACAGTTATTTCTTAAATTTTTAGTTTTTAAATCAAAATACTGTGCTAAATCATTTGCTGAAGGTAGCTTAATATACGTAAACTGAGTGTAGCGTGTAGTGTCAAATACATTTGCAACCAAATTGAACAGTTCTTATGTATTGATACCCTTAGAACTAAACTAAACTAAACCTTAAGTTTGTATACCGCATCATCTCCATAAAGATAGAGTTCGGCGTGGTTTACAGGTAATCTAATAAATGAGGAAAGGACATAATAAGGAATTAGAGAAAGTAGACAGGGACAGATTTTTCAAATTAAGGGGAACCACAAGTACAAGGGGGCACTCGGAGAAATTGAAAGGGGACAGGTTTAGAACAAACGCTAGGAAGTTCTTTTTCACCCAGAGGGTGGTGGATACATGGAATGTGCTTCCAGAGGCTGTGGTAGACAGGAGCACATTACAGGGCTTCAAAGAAGGTTTGGATAGGTTCCTAGAGGACAAAGGGATTGAGGGGGTATAGATAGGTGTAGAGGTAGGTTATAGGGATAGGAGTAGAGGTAAGTTATAGGAATAGGAGTAGAGATAGGTTATAGAGCTAGTCAGGGACCACTGCTCAGGCAATGGGCCTGATGGGCTGCCACGGGAACGGACCGCTGGGCGAGATGGACCTCTGGTCTGCCTCAGCAGAGGCAACTTCTTATGTTCTTAGAGGTTAAAAAGAGGATAGCTAGCTTTACATTTTTAATAGGTAGCTTTATGTTTTGGAGAAAAGCCAGGTTTTCAGATGCTTTTGGAATAATTGGGAATGAGCCTAGGTTCCGCAGCAGGGCAGGGAGGTTGTTCCAAAGCACAGTGAATTTTTAAAAAAAGGGATTTCCCTAATTTACCTGCATACATGATGCCTTTTAATGAGGGGAAAGATAGTTTGAGATTGTGGGCGGATCTGGTAGTGTCAGGTCTCGAAGAATTCCAGGACAGTGGAATTAGGGGAGGAAGAATGCCATGTAGGATCTTGAAAATTAGGCAGGTACATTTAAAGTGAATCCTAGAAATCACCGGAAGCTAGTGAAGTTTTGACAGAAGTGGGGAAACATGAACTAGTATTGGATGATTCAATTTTGGATGAGTAAAATGCTTTACGTTTGTAGATTTTTATATTGGATCTCCAATTGTTCCGGTCTATCAAATTTCCTGTTTTTTCACAAATCCTTTCCAATTATCTTAATAGTTGTTTCATCTTTAGAAGATCAGTATCAAACCATTTATTATATTTATTTGAACAGCTATTACTATTTCGTTCAGGGGCATGAGCTTGATGTTGCCCCCCCCAAGCCCTTACCCTTTAGGACTTACCTGGGGTCTCTGTGGTGGTCTTGTGGCCCATGGCAAGAGCAATATCTCTCTACTCCTGGCCATGACTGGGCTGGGATCAAAATGAAGGAAATGATGCCACTGGACCACCGTGGAGACCCTTGTGTAGGTCCTGGGTGGGAGATTTGTACTCTAGGGGGTGGGGCTTGTTCTTAGCAATAGAGCTTGTAGATGGAAAGGGGATCAGATGGGGCAGAGTAGGTGACTGTCAAGGAGGAATCAGAAAGGGGGAGATGTCAGAAGGGCACATTAAGCAGCAAACATTGGTTTAATCATGTTGGCCATTAGCACATGTTCATGTTAATCTCTAAGGCATGGTAAAACCTAAGCTATCTGCTTAACTGCTACTATGCATTCAGTCGTGTCCGACCCTGGGATACTCTGTAGGCCAGTCCTCACCATGGTTCCTTCTTTTACACAGTTTAGTAAAATGGCCCCTACATAAATTATCAGGAGCCCTCTGGACTCAGTCCCAAGCTGTGACCTCCAGGGTCCTCAGGCATTTCATTTTGTCTCTCAATGAGTTGGCCTTCCAATTTCCTCTACTCTCTCTCGCCCTGTCCTCTCACAATCAGATGATTTACCCTAAGGTAAACCCAGACGTGTTCTCTTTTTAGAGGACTGTGTGGGGTGCCTGGCCAGACTTTCCAAAACCCGGTAGCTTGTCCAGGTTTTGGAAAGCCCTGACTTCCCAGCCATGTCTGGAAGGCCTCCGAGCATGCCTGCGTACATGCTCGGAGGCCCTCCAGATGCGGTCTGGAGGTCGGAAAAGAAAGACAAGGCTTTGTGGGGGTAGGGCTGGAGCAGGGCAATGTGTCTGGGTTTCTCTGTGGAAAAATATCTGGTAACCCTAATTTACCCACACACACTCCCTTCCCCCAGTCCTGTGCCAACCAGTCCTGGGCACTAATTGAGAGCTTCTTGCAATACTGAACTGGTATCAGGTAGCAGAGGCTCCCTACATTTCTCTATTCCCATTTTTGTGTTGACTTGCTTACTAATCTATTTGGCAATAGTGTTTTGGAAATAACCACCACCCTGTCTTGTTTACTTTTCTTACCTGAGCAAACTCCTTGAATTCTTGCAGAGTAAATTCTACTCAAGAAGCACCTGTGATGCAGGGGGCCTGGTAGAGAGAGACAGGGTCCACTTAGAGCAGCTCCCTGTCTTCTAAGGTAGATTCCCCATGCTTTATAGACCCTCTCTGATATATTGCTTGGGGTTCTTAACTTGAATTTCTGCAACTATTTGTGTTCCAAATCTCATGGGATAGATGCCCATGCAATTCAAAATCACATAAAGAAAGGCCAATAAAGCCCGGTAAGAAAGTTGCAGAGAGCAACCCAGACAGAGGAGTTTTTGTTGGTTGCAAAGAGAATTTGTGAAACAGCAGCCCGTGAAGAAAACATGTGAACAAATTGAAAGGGAAAATAAACAAATGCCAAACTGCGACAGTTAATGGTTCTTCTAAAAACTAAACGTCTTTGAATAGTCATAGAACAATAATCCACCTAGTAAAACAGCTACATAAGAAGTAAAAATTACCTATCTTTAAAATAAGTGCCTGTTACAATGCATTCTGGGGTTTGTAGTCCTGCATTTTCAATTAAGGAGGGCAGGCTGGAACATTCATCTGGGGAACAGCTGTGTGAACAGGGTTTTCTCCTGTACTGCTTCTGTAGGTTATTCAAGTTCTGACAGGATCAGACAGCAGATTCTCAGATAAGAGGAACTGAAAGCTGACACCTGGACAAGTTTATCACTTAGATTTCCTATGAAATGTAAGCAAGATTTTCAGTACTGGCAGCAAAAGAATAAATTAACTCTGGCTTGAAAGATGCCAGATCAGGCATACTCTGGTCTTTGTAGAGAACTGTTCAGATGCCTGGATGTTGTTTTTTTTAAATGGAGAGTCTGTCCGGATTTAGCTGGCTCTCCCAACTCCCCCCACCTACCTCCTCCCCGGGCTCGCCCACTGCAATTTAATCTCTGGGCAGCCGGCAGCAGCGAGGTGAGCCTGCTGCCGCTGGCCTGCCCCGGAAGCCGCCTCTCTGCAGGTCCCGCCTATGCAGGAACAGGAAGTTGCTGCAGAGAGGCAGCTTCTGAGCATAGGTCATTTCCTGGAGTCCACCCCCCATTTAAATCACTTTAAATATCATGTAGTATGTGCCTAAGTGTGGGACCCACCCATGCTCTGTCCCTTGCAGTTGCATACTAAGCTTGTAGCAGGGGCATCCAGTTTGAGCTCAGGCCTGTCCACCCAGCAGCCACAGGACACTGGCAGTGGTTCCTATAGGCTGCCGGTGGTTGAACCAGAAGCCTTCCTTCTGATGCATTTGCGTCAGAGGGAAGGTTTCCAGGTCAGCCACCGGCAGTGTGTAGGAACTGCTGCTGTAGAGCTGAAAAGAAAATGAAATGCTGTGTGTGTGTGAGGGGGAGGGAGGTTGAGAAAGGGGGGGGGGGGTAGAGAGAAACTGCACGGGCTAAAGGGAGGGAAAGAGAGAAACTGAATGGGCTGGGGTGGGAAGGGAGGGAGAGAGAGGTCTCTGCAAAGGCTGGAGGGGAAGAGAGAGGCCCACTCAAAATTGGCTGTCTGGCTACGCCACTGGCTTGTAGAATACGCTTAGCGACCAACTGGGCTTACATACGCGAATGTTACATTCACACCTTATAAGTGCTAGTATTCTCTAATCATATTGTGCAAATAGCTTACATTTAGACACTAACCTCCCATTTAAGCCTGCTTAACTCACAGTGATCTGCCTAACCCCTGATATTCAGCCACACTAAATTAGGCAGTGCCACTGTATATGGTCTTTGCCCATGTTGAAAGTGGGAATGTCGGGGGCGGTACAAGGGGTGGGATGGGGGGGGCAGCCAGCAATATTCAGTGCCAGGGCCTGTTTAGCTAACTCAGTCAGATTAGGACAGCTCAAAAGCCTGTCCTAACTTGGCTGCTTGAGCTATGCAGGTCCTGACACTGAATATTGACCAGGACTTGTGTAACATTTTTTTAAAAAAACACAACAACATTAACTGAGCCTTCTCCCACTCCTGAAGTAGCCCCCTCCTTCCCATCCCCATTACCCTCCTCTTGACCTCCAACCTCTTTGGTTCAGATAACCCCTGCCCCCCCCCCCAGGCCATGTGGTATCACTGAAGGTTCAAGTGAGGGTGATAGGGCAGGAGCGAAGCCCACTCGTTACTGTGCCTTGTGTCCATTTAAAAAAATGTCTCTCAAGTGGTATTACACAGGGGAGGGAGGGCGTGATTTGAGGGTTGAAAGCAGAGATGGGACAGAGGGGGGTCGGCTTAGGGAATTTTAAAAAAGAGTTATGTGGACTCTGAGTATCAGTCAGGACCCACATAAGCTCTGGAGGTAGTGCAGCAATATTTAGCCCAGATATGCAATGCTGGAGTCTGTATGTGGCCCTGGCACTGAATATTCAGGGCTAATTTAGCCAGCCACGATCAGCATTTCAAAAACCACCGATTGGCTTTGGCTGAAAATCACCCAGTAAGATTACAGAATGAGGGGGGTGTTATGTACACCTGAGAAGAGCACTTGAGCTCTGCAGGTAAAAATATGCAGGGCTGAATTTGGATCGCCAATGATTTATTATTGACGTTCTGGATAAATCTTTGATTGAAAGCATCATTTTTTGGGGCTTTGGAACAACAGCATATTTTTTTACTCTTGGATAGAGTGGGCATTGATGAAAAAGGACATATCTGGAGGAAAGCCAGCATTTTACCTGCGAAAAGGGTTTTGGTTATTTGCCTTCAAAGGGACTAACACACAAATGCAGCAAATTCTATATCTGGGGATGGAAACAAGACAAAAAGACAGAAGCATTAAGAAAGCAAAAAAAAAACAAAACTCTGTTCCCTAGAGCAGCCTCTCCAAAGTAAGGTTCTGGTGCACTTGTGAACTGGACGTGGGAGGAAGGCTGAGCATCCAGGGCTTTGGCAAGGAGCCCGTCCGCATCTGTAGGAAGTAATTGGATTGACACTTCCCCATAAATTTCCCTTTTGTCTGCAGGCTTTTCCCAGGTTTCCTATGGGAGCAAATCAAAACCGAAAATCTGTTTCCCATTGAGGTCTGGAATAGGCGGGGGATGGGTTTCATTAGCAAAAAAAAAAAAAAAAAAAAAGCTACTGTAACTGTTACAGCTGCAGAAACAAACAACCCTGCACTTGTAAAACCAACAGCAGTATCTTTTCACGGTGACAGTTGCACTACTATCTCCAGCATTTTTAGACATGGGGGGGAGGGGAGGGGAGGTGATCATAAAGTTGGCACTAACATTTATATGCTAGTTACCAAAGGAGCCCTAGAAGCTACCCACTTTCTCTGCTCTGTAAATGACTTTAAATTGGTACTAGCTGACTCCTCCAGAGCTCGCTGAGAGTTTGCTAAGTTCCAAGTTTATTCGTGGCTTGATATACCGACCATCACATGTATCTGGGCGGTTTACAATATTAAAAATTAAAAAGGTCTAATATAATTTTTGATTTAGGTGGGGTAAAATAAAGAGGGTAAACCTAAAACTATGACGAATTAGGACTGATTAGAAACGAGAGGTTTGGGGGGATAGGAAAGTTTTAATTACAATGATAAATAAAAATAACAGGAAGGGTAGGGGATGGGAAGTAACGAGAGGGAAACAAGGATGTTGCTTCTTAAAAGGTTGGGGTTTTTTTTTCCTTCTCCCGCCTGCCCCCCCTCCCCCCAATTATTGGTAGGCATCTTTGAAGAGAAACGTTTTGAGATTTGTTTTGAATTTACTTAAGGAATTTTCATTGCGAAGATAAAATGGCATTGCATTCCAGAGCGAGGGAGCAACTACTGAGAAAATGAAATTTCTAGTATAGTATATGTCCTTGATTGAAAGTACTGTAAGCACAGTGTATATGTTCTTTTGTTTTTAGCACTGTCATTATGGAATGACTTTCCATTTTCCATACCATCCTAGTCCTCTTATACGCAATTTACACCAACTTTGAAAACCCACAATTTTTCCAACTAGCGTTTCCCTAAATCAGAATGGTTAAAGTGGTTAAAAGTGTGGTCGACTGCCGAGCCTACGATCTTTTTCCCAGGGCATAAACCGATAGCGTTTGAACTGATTGCTGTCTTCTTGCATATATTGTGGCCTTTTCCTATTCATTTATAGACTTCCTCTCAGTCTTTTAAAATTTATTTTACCCATTCTAAACCGCCTTGACATGCCCACATGCTAGGCACGATATTAAACCTAAATAAATGATAAGCAATAAACTTTTCACAGTAATTGGGGGTGCTAAACCCTGCACAAATGGCCCCTCCCTGGACACATGAAGGCACTTGCTCAATACTGGGGGTGCTCAGCACCCAGAGAATGGACACCTATGCCAGTTACACATGAAAATATAGCAGATACATGTGTATGTGCACAAGGACCGTACAGGTCTTTATCTGACGTCATCTATTACAGTGATTCCCAACCCTGTCCTGGAGGAACACCAGGCCAATCGGGTTTTCAGGCTAGCCCTAATGAATATGCATGAGAGAGATTTGCATATGATGGAAGTGATAGGCATGCAAATTTGCTTCATGCATATTCATTAGGGCTAGCCTGAAAACCCAATTGGCCTGGTGTTCCTCCAGGACAGGGTTGGGAACCACTGATCTATTATATCTATGTGTACATGCTGGATATGCACCTAAGGGCTATTCTGTAAAAATGCACATATCCTGCATAGTGTGTATTTTACAAGTAGGTGTGCGAAGCCTGAGCAGGACACACATTTACACATGGAACTTCTAGAATATTTGAAGTTATGCACATGCCACACACATAAGAACATAAGAATAGCCATACTGGATCAGACCAATCAGGTCTAGCTCAGTATCCTGTTTCCACAGTGCTTAATCCAAGTCACAGGTACCTGGCAAAAACCTACATAGTAGCAACATTCCATGCAGAATCCCAAAGAGTAGCAATATTCTGGAACCTCAAAGAGTAGCAAGATTCTGGAATCCTAAATAGTAGCAACATTCCATGCTACCAATTCCAAGCAATGTTTGTCTCAATAGTAGACTATGAACCTGTCCTACAGGAACTTGTCCATACCTTTTTTTTTAAACCTATGTCAACCGCTGTTATTACATCCTCTGGCAACGCATTCCAAAGCTAACTATTCTCCGAGTGAAAAAATATTTCCCTGTAACTTTCCATGCAGGACTTACACCCTAAATGGCGAGATCCTAGCAAGGACTCTAGCAGAACGTGACTTGGGGGTGATCATTAGCGAAGACATGAAGACTGCCAATCAAGTGGAGAAAGCTTCATCCAGGGCTAGACAAATCATGGGCTGTATCCGTAGAAGTTTCGTCAGCCGTAAGCCCGAGGTCATAATGCCGTTGTACATATCCATAGTGAGACCCCATCTGGAATACTGTGTACAATTCTGGAGGCCACATTATCAAAAAGATGTGCGGAGAGTGAGTCGGTTCAGCGAGTGGCCACCAGGATGGTCTCAGGTCTCCAAGATCTCCCGTATGAGGAACGACTGGGTAATTTGCAGCTGTACTCACTCGAGGAACGCAGAGATAGGGGAGACATGATCGAGACGTTCAAATATGTCACAGGCCGTATCGAGGTGGAAGAGGATCTCTTTTTCCTTAAAGGACCCACGGCAACAAGAGGGCATCCGTTGAAAATCAGGGGTGGGAAATTTCATGGCGACACCAGAAAATATTTATTCACCGAAAGGGTGGTTGATCGCTGGAATAATCTTCCACAACAGGTAATTGAGGCCAGCAGCGTGCCAGATTTTAAGAAAAGATGGGATTGGCATGTGGGATCTCTTCATGGAGGTAGTTAGGGGATGGGCCATTAGTGTGGGCAGACTAGATGGGCCTTGGCCCTTTTCTGCCGTCCATGTTCTATGTTTCTATTTGGCATGTGGGATCTCTTCATGGAGGTAGTTAGGGGGTGGGCCATTAGGGTGGGCAGACTAGATGGGCCGTGGCCCTTTTCTGCCGTCATGTTCTATGTTTCTATTTGGCATGTGGGATCTCTTCATGGAGGTAGTTAGGGGATGGGCCATTAGTGTGGGCAGACTAGATGGGCCTTGGCCCTTTTCTGCCGTCCATGTTCTATGTTTCTATTTGGCATGTGGGATCTCTTCATGGAGGTAGTTAGGGGGTGGGCCATTAGGGTGGGCAGACTAGATGGGCCGTGGCCCTTTTCTGCCGTCATGTTCTATGTTTCTATTTGGCATGTGGGATCTCTTCATGGAGGTAGTTAGGGGATGGGCCATTAGGGTGGGCAGACTAGATGGGCCGTGGCCCTTTTCTGCCGTCCATGTTCTATATTTCTATGTTTCTATGAGTATCCCCTAGTCCTTGTAATTTTTGATGGAGCAAATAGTGATTCACTTGTATCCATTCTACACCACTCAGGATCTTGTAGACTTTGATCATATCTCCCCTCAGCCATCTCTTTTCCAAACTGCAGAGCCCTAACCTCTTAGGCCTTTCCTAATATGAGAGGAGTTTCATCCCCTTTATCATCTTAGCTGCTCTTAATTCTGCTATATCTTTGTTGAGATATGATGACCAGAAATGAATGCATTACTCAAGGTGAGGTGGTACCATGGAACGACAGAGGCATTATAATATTCTTGGTCTTAGTTACCATCACTTTTCTAATAATTCCTAGTATCTTTTTTGGATGACGATGCACATTGAGTGAAAGGTTTTGGTGTATTGTCTACAATGACACCCAGATCTTTTTCTTGGCCGCAGGGCCCCAAGGTGGATCCTAGCATCTGGTAACTATGATTTGGATTATGCTTCCCAATGTGCATCATTTTGCATTTGTCCACATTAAATTTCACCTGCCATTTAGATTCCCAGTCTTCCAATTTCCTACAGTCTGTCTGCAATTTTTTACAGTCTGCATGCGTTTTAACAACTTTGAACAGTTTAGTGTCATCTATAAATTAGTCACCTCACTGGCCATTTCAAATAGCGCCAGTCCCAGTACAGATCCCTGTGGCACTTCACTATTTACCCTCCTCCATTAAGAAAAATGGCCATTTAAGCCTACCCTCCGTTTTCTGTGGTGATGCCAAGGACTATATAGAATGATTGCACTAATTGTACATGCCAGCAAAATATTGCTGAAAATAATACAATGAAGGCTGGTTTCAGAAAAGGTCGAGGAACAAGAGACATTATTGCCAATGTTAGGTAGATATTGGAGAATTTTGGAGATCCACACCCAATTTATGCAAGGATTCAGTTGGTATACATCCTTGAGCCTAAAAGTCGAGCATGGATCCCGGAATTCTGTGCTATTCTCTAAACAGCACCCAGCATGCATTTTTTTTCGGTGCCTGAATTTCAGTTTAGTCCTATGTGTCTTAATAAAATAAGAACACAAATTTGGCCACGATAGATTGTGGTTGCTTGACATCCACATATACCCCGACTCTACCCATATTCTGCTCATCCTTACATCGTGCATATTTTTAGATACAATCTAATTTAATAAAAAGCCTTTTACATCTGTAAAATTATATGCACAAAAAGATTTATAGAATTGCCCTCCATATTCATAATGTTGCCCACTGCTTGAAACCTTGGGATGTTATCTTTAAAAAAAAAAAAAAAAATATTACCCTACTTGCAGATAGGAAGGATTCATCCAGGCTAAGGCTCAGACAATATTTTACCATCATGCCACTACTCTATGCTCACTGTGCCGTTCGCTCTCTGCTTAAGCTCTCCCTTGACTTGACTGTTTCTCTGCTTTTTGCAGTCTTTGGTTTGTGAAAGTCACTCTATAAAAAACAGGAACTGGGTGCTAGTCACCCACTTTCTAAAGTGAGAATTTACATCAGCCTTGATCTTTTGATTTTCTGTCTCCCTAACCCCAGAAGAAACATAGGGGTCGCTATTCAGCTTGCGGCATTCAGCATCATGCAGGCGTTATACCTGGAAATCTATTGCTGAGCCATGCCCAGCCTCTAGCATATAGAGCTGGCAAAACTATAGGCCAGGGGTGTCAAAATCCCTCCTGCAATCCAGTCGCCCCAATGAATATTCATGAGATCTATTTGCATGCACTGCTTTCATTGTAAGCTAATAAGATCTCATACATATTCAATGGGGAAATCCTGAAAACCCGACTGGATTGCGGTCCTCGAGGAGGACCATGACACCCCTGGGCTAGGGAGAAGGCTGAAATGGTTTATCAGAAGACTCCTTGGCCTGCTACTGCCACCTCTGCTTCCTCACTAACTGTTGTGTACTATTTATTTGAAATGCCATCGGACTGTGGCCAGCAGAGAGTAGGATGTGAAGGGGTATTGGACCTTTTCATGTTGGCTTGCATAAGGTTCTGAGCAGCAGGGGAAAGAATTCTCTCCAAGGCCTTCGTTAGATTCCTCTTTTCTATAGACCTCCACTGAGTGCTATGAAAGATTCTTCTCTTTTGCTTTCATCACTTTTCAGAGCTAGGCTCATCATAATCCATGCCTACGTCACCATTCTCCTCTTCAGGATGGGTTCCCTGAATCCAGGAGGATTCTGGTCCATCAAATCATGCCACTCTTGCACATACTTCTCCCCATCCACTTTCTATGGGCTCCAAAATCAGGTTACTTCTAGTATTTCACATACTGTTAAAGCTCTTTAGGCACTTCCCCAGCGATAATTCCCAGGTCACTGTCTATAGCCTTCACTTTTTTCTCTTGGGTAGAAAGGAAATAAGGCTCAGAAGCCATGTTATGGTGCCTTATGAGTCAGTCCTACACATGGTCTGCAGCACTGGCTCCTTCCCGCCAACACCCAACTTGCTTCTGTGAAGTAGGATTGAGGAATTTTGAGTGTTCAGGGCTATGGCAATGTGAGAAAAAAAAAATAAAAATTGTTGCTCCTTCACATAATGACACTTAAAATTTAAGGGGTCCTCTGGCCTGCATCTGAGGAAACCTTTCCCGTGATGGCTCCATGGCCCCAGTGTAACCCCCTCCAAGCCCCGAGGCAGGGTTAAAATGTGTCTGCCCTCAAAGCTCCTTTCCTTTCCAAACCCCATCCCTTCCCTTAGGAAACAGCTGCTGCTCCTCCCCTCACCCTGTATATGACAAGGTGAACCACCTAGCACTAGTACCATAAGACTATCACTAGGGGTGACTGACATTATTTTGAAAAAGGCAACTGCTGAGATAGGAGTGAGTAGGGCATCACTCCCAGGACTCCTTGGGTGAATTAGGAATCATGGAGAGATGTGGAGATGATATAGGTGGGCTGGGAGTCACTAGATAGTTAAGTCATTTCCATGTCTCCAGAATTTCTGAGTCTCGGTTTTGCAGAACTGAGTCTAGAGTAAACATTTCTAGGCCACATTCAATAACTAAGAAAACTGATCCAGAAACATCCATACTTTATCTTTTCCCAGTGTACCTCCCCTTTGCATGTGTCTGTCTATGACTCTCCAGTCTTCATTCATATACAGATCCTCTTTCTATCACCATTATGAGCAGAAGTCATTACCTTATTGTGGTTTAAAATGCATAATATCATCCTCATTTTGCTTGCGATTTAAGTCTTCATAAGACCTTTTTTTTTTCTCTCATTTTTTACATTCAGCTCATTTTTTTCATTGGAGTTACCTGGAATATTGTTAACTGTTGCTTGCTGAGAGAGTCTTTTGCACACATACTGATTGTGCATCCGAGTGTGAAGCTGTCTGTGAAAAAACCTGAAATGGGTGAGGCAGGCCATGGGTGTATAACTGTTCCTATGGGACAGAGAGCCAAGGCTTGAAACATATCTCACCCTGCCCTACTTAACAACTGCCAGAGAGACCATTATGGCTATTTTCTCAAAAGCATTTCAATTAAATTAATTGTTCCCATACATCCTCATTGTCCATTAGGAATATTTAATTTACTGCTACTCTTTCTCTTAGAAGGCTCATTTGTAAGATTGGTTAAGATTGATCTTGGTGCTGGTGGTGATGCATCGCTTAGCACTGACAGCTCCCTGTGCATTTCAATTTTTCAATCATGAGATTTTTGCAAGGATGGCAGTTTGGAGCTGCAAGGGGTGAGGGGTGGACAGAGTTTAGTTAGTTACTGTATATGCCAAAGTGAAACTATAGTTTTATTAGCTGGATGATTATCATTTATTTTAGAGATAGGAGAGGGCTTATCTAAGCCAAATATTTATTATTATCTCTGAAGGACTTGTGGGAATTACTGAATAATTTTGGACCACTGGTGACGACACAATATCTGGTATCTCTGAACCCCCCCGCCCATATCCCAGATTCGTTTTCACTGACTCTACTGCTTCATTAGTGTGGTGTGTGGCTCCTTATCAAAGCATTTCCGGAAAATGGAAATGTAGAGAGCAGATTGCTGTGGTTGATTTGAAGAACTTCTGCAGGTAAGACTGTATTCGGGCTTTTTTTGCCCTGCTCAGGCCCCTTCCTTCTAGTGGAATGATACTCGTATATTCAGGTATTTAAAGGTATCATGGCCTACAGATATTGGGTTGTATCAATAGAAGTTTCGTCAGCCGAAAGCCTGAAGTCATAATGCCGTTGTACAGGGCCATGGTGAGACCTCATCTGGAGTACTGTGTGCAGTTCTGGAGGCCACATTACAGTAAAGATGTGCGCAGAATTGAATCGGTTCAACGGACGGCCACCAGGATGATCTCGGGGCTCAAGGCTCATACGAAGAGAGACTGAACAAATTGCAGCTCTACACTCTCGAGGAACGTAGGGAGAGGGGAGACATGATCGAAACATTTAAGTACCTCACGGGACGTGTCGAAGTGGAAGATGATATTTTCTTTCTCAAGGGACCCTCGGCCACAAGAGGGCACCTGCTCAAACTCAGAGGCGGAAAATTTCATGGCGACACCAGAAAGTATTTCTTCACAGAGAGAGTGGTTGATTATTGGAACAAGCTTCCAGTGCAGGTGATCGAGGCAGACAGCGTGCCAGACTTTAAGAATAAATGGGATACCCATGTGGGATCCCTACGAGGGTCAAGATAAGGAAATTGGGTCATTAGGGCATAGACAGGGGGTGGGTAAGCAGAGTGGGCAGACTTGATGGGCTGTAGCCCTTTTCTGCCGTCATCTTCTATGTTTCTATGTTCTATGTTACACTAAATCTATTCTATGTCAAAATGAAATGGTGGTAATTTGTGACATTAGTAGTAATCGTCACCATATTAATTAAACCACCATAAGAAAATAAGCATTGCCATACTGGGACAGACTGAAAGTCCATAAAGCCCAGTATCCTGTTTCCGACAGTGGCTAATCCACGTCACAACAAGTACCCGGCAAGATCCTGTAAGAGTAAAAGATATTTTAAGCTGCTTATCCTAGAAAAAAAAAAAAGTGGATTTTCCCAAGTCCATGTTAATAATTGCTTATGGACATCTCTTTTAGGATATTATCCAACCCTTTTTTAAACCCTGCTAAGTTAACTGCTTTTGCCACATCCTCCAGCAACAAATTCCAGAATTTAATTACACATTGAGTTTTAAATTTATTACTTAGTAGCTTAATTGCTATGGGGCTCATAATCGAAACTCAAATACGTCTAAAAACCCACACAAGTTGGCACTTGGACGATCTAAAAGATGATCCGTTTCTTCCCCCCCCCCCTTCTGGGTTTTCTCTTTTATGTTCTTTTTTTAAAAATTCTAATTCTACCCCTTCTTCCTTTTGTTTATGTACGTCCAAAATGTTTTGTTCTGTCATACAATAAGCCCCCAGTGCCATCTGTATCTGTTAATTTTAACTATATGTATTTTATTTTAATGTACACCACCTAGAAGCCTGATTAGGCGATAACACATTTATAATAAACTTGGAAACTCTGAAGCCCGCTGTGCGCCCAGAGCTTAAAGGGGCATTTTTGGAGGAGTGGTTAGGGTGGAATGTGGGCCGACCCAGGGATAATCGAATGTTTGACGAGACTGCCTAAGTGAAACTTATACATTGTAAGTTAGATAATATAAGATACAAGTGCCCCAAAACTATTGAAAGTGGCCAAATAACCACTGCAAAGACAAAGTAAAGACCCCCACACACTCCCTCCGTGTTCACTGACCCAATCGCACCCCACAAAGTTCAGAATAAAAACGTACATACCTGCCTCCAGAACATCAGCACCTGGCACAGGAAAGCCTTGTAGAGAGGATGACCCAGGCCCATAAGCCACTCTAACCACTACATTCATGGTGGAAAATGTGAGCCCACCCAAACCACACTGTACTGCCATATAGGTGGCACCTGCAGTCATAAGGGCTATTGGGGTTGTAGACAGGTGGGTATAGTGGGTTTTGTGGGGGCTCACCATAACCTATAAGGGAGTTCTGGTAAGATGTTTATGCGGCACCCCTTTTGTGACGTTCACAGCAGTGCCCTGTAAGATGCCCCTCTGCTCTGTTGCCATGTCTGGGTGGCCAGTCCATCACAATACTGCCCCTCCCACGTCCAAAAGGTCTTGTTCTGGGCGATTGGGACTTGGATGAATTTTTGGTTGAGAATGTGGTATAAAGAGAGACGTAGTGGCAGTCTGGATGATCAAACGCCTGGATGTACAGACAAGACGATTTTTTAAAAACGGAATAGTTTAGACCAGGGGTGCCCACACTTTTTTGACTCGCGAGCTACTTTTAAAATGACCAAGTCAAAATGATCTACCAACAATAAAATTTTAAAAAAACACAACGCATACTGTATGCATAGAATTGTTAATTATCATTCCTATTCCGGGGTTTTTTCAAAGAGGTCAAAGCAGATGACTCTATGCAGTCACCTCAGTAACAACCATACAAAAATAGACAAATACCCACCCTCCTCCCTTTTTACTAAACCACAATAGCAGTTTTTAGCGCAGGGAGCTGTGCTGAATGCCCAGTGCTACTCTCGACGCTCATAGGCTCCCTGCGCTAAAAACCACTATTGCGGTTTAGTAAAAGGGGACCATAATTGTAAAATATAGACAGTAGATATAAATTCAGACACATTTTGATCACTAAATTTAAAATAAAATCATTTTTCCTACCTTGTCTGGTGATTTCATGAGTCTCTGGTTGCACTTTCTTCTTCTGACTGTGCATCAAATCTTTCTTTCAGCCTGTATGCTTCCTCTCCTCCAAACCTCATTCCCTCCCCCAACTTTTTCTTCCTCTCTCCCTGCCCTTTCTTTCTTTCTCTCTTCATGCCCCTTTTCTTTTTTTTCCTGTTTCTCTTCTTTCCTTCTGTCTCCCTGCCTGCGCCCCTTTCTTTCTTTCTCCCTGCCCTTCCCCAAGCCACTGCCACTGCCATCGGGGAACAGGACCCAAACGCCACCAATGGATAACAGGCCCCAAAGCCACCGCCACCGCACCATGCTTTCTCTGCTTCGGGCTGATCAATCTTCCTCTCCCCGACGTCAATTCTGCCGTCGGAGAGGAAGTTCCACCCAGCCAGGCAGCGATTGGCTGGCCCGAACTTCCTCTCCGACAGCAGAATTGACGTCGGGGAGAGGAAGATTGATCGGCCCGATAGATCGCCAAGGCAAAGGGAGTCCTGGATGATCGACTCACTTTGCCTTGGCGAGCTACCGGTCGATCGCGATCGACCTGTTGGGCACACCTGGTTTAGACGTACTTTTCGAGAATGGACATTTTTACTGGTGCCGACTTTGGGAGACTAGTGCCCTATGTCCAAATTGGACTTAGATGTTTCTTTTGATTATGGCTCTCCATGTGTTTAATATATTCATGTATATTTAGGGCAGAATATATGTGCATTGTGGTGACTGTCGTCACTGCTATTCAGCAAGCCTAAACAAGCAGTATAACTTATCCATATGGGAGGTCAACCTAGAAATTGGCGATTAGACATACACGCCACTCATACGTATCATAGGCACCAAAATTGGTAGTTATACGCAAATAAATATTCACCAGGCATTATTCCATAAAGTGCAGCTATTCAGGTCTGGTCCTCAAGGTCCACAGGCAGGCCAGGTTTTCAGGATATCCACAATGAATAAGCATGAGAGAGATTTGCATACCAAAGAGGCAGTACAAGCAAATCTCTCTCATGCATATTCATTGTGGATATCCTGAAAACCTGGCCTGCCTGTGGACCTTGAGGACCAGAAATTAAACTAAACCTTAAGCTTATATACCGCATCCTCTCTATAAATATAGAGTTCAGTACGGTTTACATGAACATTAAATTAAGGAAAAATACATAATAAGAATTAGTGAATATGGAAAGAGCAGTAAAATTTACATTTTTGAGAATAGCCAAGTTTTCAGATGTTTTCAGAATAATTGGAAGGAGCTTTGACATATGCGCAATAATGTGTAAGTGCAGGGGGGGGGTGTAAATGGGCAGAGTATGGCAGGCCAGGGTATATCTCCAGGTGTGTCACTTAGGGGGCATTTTCAATAGGATGTCTAAGTTCAACTTTGGAAGTTTCCATATGGACATCCAAAATTGAGGTCCAGAAAACAACAAGACGTCTTTATTTTTATTTTTTTGGGCCATTTTCAAAAATCAAAATGAAAAATGTCCAAAACAAGGTCAATTTAGAAACATAGAAACATGATGGCAAATAAAAGACAAATGGCCCATCCAGTCTGCCCATCCGCAGTAACCATTTTCTCTTCCACTCTCTAAGAGATTCCAAGTGCCTATCCTATGCTTTCTTGAATTCAGACAGTCTGTCTCCACCACCTCTATCGGGAGACTATGCCATGCATCTACCACCCTTTCTGTAAAAAAGTATTTCCTTAGATTACTCCTGAACCTATCACTTCTTAACTTCATCCTATGCTCTTTCATTCCAGAGCTTCCTTTCAAATGAAAGACTCGACTCATGCGCATTAACGCCACGTAGGTATTTAAACATCTCTATCCTGTCTCCCCTCTCCCACCTTTCCTTCAAAGTATATATATTGAGATCTTTAAGTCTTTTCTCAAACACCTTATGCATATAGTATTCTAAATGAGGTCTCAGACTGGCCATACCACTTCCTATGCACCCTAGCATTCTTCTAGCTTTCGCTGTCACCTTTACAACCTGTTTTTTGCCATCTTAAGATCATCACATACAATCACACCCAAGTCCTGCTCTTCTGTCGTGCACAAAAGTTCTTCACTCCCTAAACTGTACCATTCCCCTTGGGTTTTTGCAGCCCATAGGCATGACTTTGAATTTCTTAGCATTAAATTTTAGCTCCTAAATTCCAGACCATTCTTCGAGTTTCGCCGTCTTTCTTCATGTTATTCACACCATCCAGGGTATCTACTCTATTGCATATTTTGGTATCATCCACAAAGAGGCAAATCTTATCCAACAGCCCTTCAGCAATATCGCTTATAAAAATGTTAAAGAGAACAGGCTCAAGAACAGATTGATAACATCCCGTTCCTCAGAGCGATCTCCATTGACCACTACTCTCTGTTGCCTTCCACACAACCAGTTCCTGACCCAGGCCGTCATTTTAGGGCCCATCCTGAGGGAACTCAGTTTATTTATTAAATGCCTGTGTGGAACACTGTCAAAGGTTTGGCTAAAATCTAAAGGTACCGCTTCTAGCGTACTCCCTCTATCGAATTCTCTGGTCACCCAGTCAAAGAAATTGATCAGATTTGTCTGACAAGACCTACCTCTAGTGAATCCATGTTGCCTCCAGTCCGGTAATTCACTGGTTTTCAGAAACTTCACCATTCTCCGTTTTAAAAGTGTTTCCATTAATTTGCTTACCACAGAAGTCAAACTTATCAGCTTATAATTTTCTACTTCTTCCTTACTTCCACTTTTGTGGAGCGGAACCACATCCACTTTCTCCAGTCCTCCGGTACCACTCCCAACTCTAGAGAAGCATTGAAAAGGTCAATCAGTGGAGCCACCAGAACTTCTCTAAGTTCCTTCAGCACCCTCGGATGTATACCATTTGACCCCCATTGCTTTGTCTACCTTTAATTTAGCTAGCTCCTCACGAAAACAACTCTGAAAATCAATCAGGGTCTACTAATCCTCCATCCCTATTCACATTTGTATTGTGCAGTCCCGCTCCCGGTGCTTCTGCTGTGAACACAGAACAGAAATACAGTGGTACCTTGGTTTACGAGTGCACCGGTTTGTGAGTGTTTTGCAAGACGAGCAAAACATTCGCAAACTTGGTGCCTCGTAAACCGAGCTTGCCTCGCTGTATGAGCGCCCTCCCCCCCCCCCGCGAACCGGCACCTTTCCCCCCGCGATCCGGCACCCCCCCCCGCCGCCATCGGGCACCCCCCCTCCGCCACAACCTGAGATCCCCCAACCCACCCGAACCCTCTTCTTACTTCCAGTGTAGCCTCCACATCGGCACCGGCACCAGCATGTCCTGTGCGTTGGTGCCGGTGCCCGAAAATCTGCTTCCTGTGCGCATGC
Organism: Geotrypetes seraphini; assembly: GCF_902459505.1. Taxonomy (NCBI): domain Eukaryota; kingdom Metazoa; phylum Chordata; class Amphibia; order Gymnophiona; family Dermophiidae; genus Geotrypetes; species Geotrypetes seraphini. The sequence continues at coordinate 23,430,502 of NC_047098.1, forward strand.
TCAAGGCCTGAGAGTAAACTCAGAAATGACGGAGGTGATCAGTGGAGTGCCACAGGGCTCGGTCTTGGGATCGACCCTATTCAACATCTTTATAAGAGACTTGGCAGAAGGGCTTCGAGGTAAAATAGCATTATTCGCCGATGACGCCAAACTAAGTAATGTAGTGGGCAAATGCACAACGGTCAAAGATTCAATGCCCGACAACATGATGCATGACCTACTCCTACTGGAGCGCTGGTCTAGGACCTGGCAACTTAGCTTCAATGCCAAAAAATGCAAAGTCATGCACCTAATCCATACAAGACTTATACCCTTAATGGTGAGATCCTAACAAGAACGGTAGCAGAACGGGACTTGGGGGTGATCGTCAGTGAGGACATGAAGGCTGCCAGTCAGGTAGAGCAGGCCTCATCCAAGGCAAGACAGATCATAGGTTGCATACGCAGGAGTTTCGTCAGCCTTAAGCCGGAAGTCATTATGCCATTGTATAGATCCATGGTGAGGCCCCACCTGGAATACTGTGTGCAATTCTGGAGGCCGCATTATCGCAAAGATGTGCTGAGATTGGAGTCGGTTCAGAGAATGGCCACTCGGATGGTCTCGGGACTCAAAGATCTCCCGTACGAAGAACGGTTAGACAAACTGCAGCTATACTCGCTCGAGGAGCGCAGAGAGAGGGGGGGACATGATCAAGACATTCAAGTATCTCACGGGCCGCATCGAAGCGGAAGAAGATATCTTCTTTTTCAAGGGACCCACGGCAACAAGAGGGCATCCGTGGAAAATCAGAGGCGGGAAACTACGAGGTGACACCAGGAAATTCTTTTTCACTGAAAGGGTGGCTGATCGTTGGAATAGTCTTCCACTGCAAGTGATTGAGGCCAGCAGCGTGCCTGATTTTAAGGCCAAATGGGATCGACACGTGGGTTCTATTCACTAGGCAAAGGTAGGGGAGGGTCATTAGGGTGGGCAGACTAGATGGGCCGTGGCCCTTATCTGCCGTCTATTTCTATGTTTCTATGGCTGTAAGAAGATTCCTAGTCATAGCATCCAAGATGGATCCTGGTCTTGGACTAGGTCTAGTCACTAAGATACGATTGTGGTTATGAGATGGGGGCTTGCAGAGCTGAGACGGCAGCTGCTAAGTCACCGAATTTAAGCAGACCCTGGGATTATCTACTTTATTAGTTTTGTGGAGTTCGCCCATGTTGCAAGAATAAGATGCTGAAATGTTTTTCTCGTTTCCATTTTTTTAGAAAAAAAGATAATCCCCGATTAAAAAAAACCCCAAAACAAAACAAAGAAACAGCTTTCATTATGAGTACAATACCCCTCTGTTTCCTTCCAGCAGAAACTCCTCACTGAAAACTAAACTGTATCCAGGGGCTCAAGCTTCGGTGACTGGCAATGCTGCTCACAAGTTTCAATCTTCTGCTAATGCAAAGACTTTTGGGAGCAATGCTGTAAACCAGGCACTGAAATGTGCAGAATATTAGAAAAAAAATGCATGGATGTGTGCACGTACAATGAAATACACCAGCAAGTTGCCTAAGCATTCTACTACAAATACCAGCTTAAAGAGTATAGGAAGGAATTCTATAAAAGGCACTCAAATTTTTTTTAAAGAACTAAGGATGGTACTGGGCAGTCTTACATGGTCTGTGTCCCGTATATGGCCACTTGGTTGAGGATGGGCTGGGGAGGGCTTCGACGGGCTGGAGTGAGCTTTGACGGAGACTTCAGCAGATGGATCCTAAGCACAGTACCGGGCAGAGCTCTGGGTTTCTGGCTCAGAAATATCTAGGAAGAAGAAGAACAATGTATTATTTTAAAAAAATTATTTATTCAATTTTAATGGAACATATAGCACATACATGCAATAGGAAAAACGGAAATCATACAGCAATATCAATAATTTCACAAACGCAAAAATAAATTTCACAGAATACACTTAGGTAAATTAAATAGCAATGAATTCCCTGTAAGTCCACAATTTAAGAGTGGAGAGATAATAAAGAGGCTCTCAAAAAAAAAAAAAAAAAAAAAGGAAAAATGTCTCAACAATCACTAAAAAAGAATATTTTTTTATGTTTGAAAAACATCCCAGGGTACCGAGCATTTCATTCGTCCCAAAGGTACATAAGACTCTCATAAATCCTCCGGGTAGGCCTATAGTGAATACCCGCTTCTCCATATTAGAACCCCTATCTAAGAAGGTGGATTTCTTCCTTAGGGATGAGGTCCCGAAAATAAAATCATACATTAGGGATTCTTCACATTTTTTGAAGACTCTGGATATACTCCAACTGGACATGACAGACAAATGGCTAGTGACTCTCGATGTTGTCTCACTGTACACGCAGATTCCCCAAGATGAGGCGCTGACAGTGATCAGGGAGATATTGCAAAATAGACCCACCCCCCGCATATCCACTGACTTTTTGATGCATTTGGCCACATGGGTCATTAAGAATAATTATTTTCAACACCATCATCAGTTTTACCAACAAACCCAGGGGGTGGCGATGGGTGCCACTTTGGCCCCCTCGGTAGCTGCCCTATTTATGGCACGGTTTGAAGAAACATGGGTATATCCATCTGTATGGAGCCCTTATATTTGTTTTGGGGGCAGATTTCTTGATGATATCTTTTTCATCTGGCATAGTAATAAACAAGATCTAGAAGCTTTTTTTGAATATCTGAATTCAGTGGACTTGAACATCAAATTCACCATGACATACCACCAAACTAAAATTGATTTTCTAGACATTACTGTTCGAGTACAAGGGGGCAGAATTAATACTTCTTTATTTCGAAAACCAGTCACTCGTAACACCATATTACACTTCACCAGTTTTCATCCTTTTAAACTTCGTTTTAACTTACCTGTTGGTCAGTTTTTGCGGATACGCAGGATCTGTTCCACTCTAGACGAGTTTAAGATACAGGCTGCTAAATTGAAGGCACGCCTCCGCAATAGAGGCTACCCGGAGAGGTCTATAAAGCAAGCTTTCTATAGAGCTAAATTTGCACATAGAAATCTGTTGCTACAGGAACCATCTAGTGAGCCAGATGAGATTGACAAGCTTACTTGTGTCCTTCCTTATTCAAGAGCAGCGAAAACAGTAGTAGATATGTTCAGGAAATACTGGTTCATAGTACAACCCCACAAATCCCTAAAAATTTTTCCCAGGATAGCGTACACACGAGGCATCACCTTAGGGCAACGATGCAATTTCCAAAAATATGGAACTCGTCCTGAGGAAGGGGAGGTGGGTAACCATGGTAAATGTGGTCGATGCCAATGGTGTCCCTTTGCTATTCAAGGGGACTCTTGGCAGGTCCCTGGGAGATCGATGATTTTAAAATCCAAACATAAGACGGACTTTAATTCGCAGGGGGTTATCTACATTATTGTATGCCCCTGCGACCTCGTATACGTGGGACGTACTAATAGAAAAATAAAGACGAGATTGACCGAACACAAATCTCGCATTCTAAATGAGAACACACATGCACCCCTGGTAGAGCATTGGATGCGTTGTAAACACTCTATTTCCGATTTTAGATGGCGGGTCATAAAAAGAGTGACGGGATGGGCTGGGGAAGGTGATCAAATTAAACTAAATGAAAGTGAACAGAGATTCATTTTTTCATTGGATACTGTTGAGCCAAACGGGCTCAACAGCGAGATCGAATGGGGGACATTGTAATTTCTTGCTGGGACCAATTGAATAGCAGGGGGCGGAGTTTGCATTGAAAAGGAGACTATTTAAATTTAGTCCGAAGGACGCCGCCGCCATCTTATTCTCATAACTACAGGAGTCGGATGACAGCGGCACCCTTGGTGAGCGATTGTTGTGGATATATTTATAAGTTACAATATCTTACCTATTAAGGGCAGTACACAATTGTATGTAGCAGCTCTTCTTATTTTATTTATTTTTGCAGGGAGACCCTTGATAAAACACCAGGACGTGTGAAACATGTCGGGTCTGACTCCCTGGGTCTTTGGCTGAGATAAGTACTAAGTACTATTTACTTTCCAAAGGATATAAGTGGATAAACTAGTTCCAACTAAATATTTATTCAATGATAAACTAATTAAAATTGAAAGCAAAAATAACTTATATAAAACTTGTTTCAAAAATTGACAGCCAATGATGAAGCACCACAATATGCTTCCCGCGATATGAAATACTTTAAGCAGCGGAGTGGTGGGGCTGAGGCGTCTTTTTGAAAAGGAAAGAGAGCTTTATGTACATCCAGACAATTACTATTTTTACATCAACAAAGATTTGACTGGATAGATAATATAATAATTTTCTGCCACATTTTGTCAACAATATAACAGCCATCTCATTAGAATATCTTCACACTTCTAATTGGAAAACCAGTTTCCCTTTTCTTCCCTCGTAACGAAAATCAGGACCTAAGAACATAAGAAGTTGCCTCCGCCGGGTCAGACCAAAGGTCCATCGTGCCCAGCAGTCCGCACCCGCGGCGGCCCATCAGGTCCATGACCTGTAAGGTGGTCCTTGTCTAAGCCCTTTAATCCCTCATTTTTTTTCTATCAATACTCTTTTTATAACCTACCTCTACCTCTCTCTGTATCCCTCAATCCCCTTATCCTTCAGGAATTTATCCAATCCTTCCTTGAAACCCCGTAGTGTACTCTGCCCTATCACAACCTCCAGAAGCGCATTCCAGGTGTCCACCACCCTCTGAGTGAAAAAGCACTTCCTAGTATTGGTTCTAAACCTGTCCCCTTTCAGTTTCTCCGAGTGCCCCCTTGGACTTGTGGTTTCCAATAGCCTGAAGAATCTGTCCCTTTCTACCTTCTCTATGCCTTTCATGATCTTGAAGGTCTCCATCATGTCTCCTCCGAGTCTCCGCTTTTCCAGGGAGAAGAGCTCTAACCTGTCAGCGTATGAAAGGTTTTCCATACCTTTTATCATTTTCATCGCTCTTCTCTGGACCCTCTCAAGCATTGCTATGTCCTTCTCGAGGTATGGCGACCAATACTGGACACAGTACTCCAGATGCGGGTGCACCGTCGCACGATACAGCGGCATGATAACTTCCTTCGCCCTCTTAATAATGCCCAGCATTCTGTTTGCCTTCTTGGAGGCTGGTGCACACTGTGCCGTTGATTTCATTGTTGTATCCACCAGCACACCCAAGTCTGTACCTTTCGCTTATTTTCAAGAAAAGCCTTCAGTTGTTTTGGATCATAGAATAGATATCTATTAGACTCCAAAAGAATTAAGCATTTACAAGGAAAACGCAAGAAGAAAGAAGGACAATGAAAATTAAATCAGTAATTTAAAGAGAGGGTACGAATGGGGCAGACTGGACGGACCATTCGGGTCTTTGCCTGCCAACATTCACTATTTTACTATGTTACAGCCCTAGCGGGTGGGCGATTGGGGCCTAGTTCTGGAAACGGCACCCGCTGAGGTAGGTGCCTGCGAAATGGACACTTGCCGCGTGTCAATCACCGGTAGGTGTTGTGTTCAGAATCACATCTATTTTCTGCCACAGACGCCTTAAAATGTAGGCCACTAACATACCACACACCAGCGTTGGAGATTTCACTGTCGATATAATCACGCTTAAAGGGATCCTCAGAACGTCACCCAAGCAGTATAGTTCAGTGTGGCAGCACACCTCCTCGATCCTTATAAAGTGTGATACCCAGGGCAGGATTAATTTGTCGAGCGCCCCTAGGCACACAAGTACACTGGGCCCCCTGCCCTACCCCACCCCCACCATGCGCCCAGGCGGAAACAGGAAATTGCGTCAGAGGGAAGCTTTGGGCAAGCAGCACCGCTTGCACAATTACAGTTCCCGTTGCCTTTCTTACCCGCGTTGCTTTCTTGTCTTACTTTCCGTCGATGGGGGGAGGGGAGAGGCATGTTGCCAATAGGGGTGGGGCCCACGTTGCCGATCGATGCTGGAGGGGCCCATCGTCGTTTGGAAAAAAACAATGTTGATGCCCTCCTTCATCGGGCCCCTTTGACCATGTCGGGCCCTAGGCACGTGCCTACTTGGCCTATTGGTTAATCCTGCCCTGGTGATACCACAACTTTCTTCACATTTTTTTAAATATCATTTTCTTGTAATTTTATAATAACTTTTTATAACAACATTTGAACTTAGCTTCAATAGATGCTGCTGCACCAGCCCTGCAGATGCATTTCATGACTTCATCATGAACTACGGCGGTTTGTTTGAAAGGCTAAGCCATACAGCTTTTTCAGGTTGGCTCCGGCATTATCCACGACCCTGATGAAGTAATAAAATATGACCCAAAATAACCCCAAAAGAAACTGCGGAAACAATGTACGTGACGCAGGATTTTATTCAGTCAATCCAATATGTCACGATCGAAGAATCGATACACGCATTGAAAGTTGTGGACCCAACACGGTCTGTGTTTTGACAAACCGTCTTCCTCAGGGGCCGTAAAAATGAGGGTTCAATGATAAAAGTTGTGGATATGAAACGACGCAGAAAAATGCCGCAGTGCATCGTATCTCGGGCAAAACACATCATTGGATCTGGAAAACGATTTGGCTGGTGTGGGTACTTGTACTCGGTAAAATCTTGGCAGACATCCCAATATCGCTTATTCAACTGTTCTAGCTGAGATAACATTCGTCAAGCCTCGGATATCTAGTAATTTCTGTGAGGGTCTCACTGGATCTAGTTCACTTGGTGAGATTTTAGAAGCTTGCAAGGTGCCCCAAAATCTTCCTCCAACATATCACCAGGCTAAAACTTGATTTGGAAAGTTACTGGCTTTCAAACATGTGTACTCTTCATTGCTGACCTTCATCTGGTTGAATTTGTGATAGAGATAGATCATACGTTCCATCACTTCCATCCCCTCTTCACTGAATCTTCTGGCCTGCTGAGAATGACATGGGGCCAAATTTCCCCCCGTCCTGTTCCTGTGAGTTTTGTCACTGTCTTTGTCCCTGCCCCATTCTTGTAAGCTCTGCCTTCACCACACAGGCCTCAAACACTTATGATTTTAAAGTGTTTGAGGCTTGTGCAGATGAGGGCGGAGCTTAGGCATTGGCGGAATGAGGCATTATGACATCACAATCTGAGCTCTAGAATGTTGCTACTTATGATGTTAAAGTGTTTGAGGCTTGTGCAGATGAGGACGGAGCTTAGGCATTGGCGGAATGAGGCATTATGACATCACAATCTGAGCTCTAGAATGTTGCTACTTATGATGTTAAAGTGTTTGAGGCTTGTGCAGATGAGGACGGAGCTTAGGCATTGGCGGAATGAGGCATTATGACATCACAATCTGAGCTCTAGAATGTTGCTACTTATGATGTTAAAGTGTTTGAGGCTTGTGCAGATGAGGACGGAGCTTAGGCATTGGCGGAATGAGGCATTATGACATCACAATCTGAGCTCTAGAATGTTGCTACTTATGATGTTAAAGTGTTTGAGGCTTGTGCAGATGAGGACGGAGCTTAGGCATTGGCGGAATGAGGCATTATGACATCACAATCTGAGCTCTAGAATGTTGCTACTTATGATGTTAAAGTGTTTGAGGCTTGTGCAGATGAGGACGGAGCTTAGGCATTGGCGGAATGAGGCATTATGACATCACAATCTGAGCTCTAGAATGTTGATACTTATGATGTTAGTGTTTGAGGCTTGTGCAGATGAGGACGGAGCTTAGGCATTGGCGGAATGAGGCATTATGACATCACAATCTGAGCTCTAGAATGTTGCTACTTATGATTTTAAAGTGTTTGAGGCTTGTGCAGATAAGGGCAGAGCTTGCAGGAATGGGGCAGGGGCAGGAAAAGAACTCACAGGAACGGGGAAAAATTTGTCACTGTGTCGTTCTCTACTTCCAGCCTAAGTCGTTTCTCTGCACAAAGCCATTGCCATATAGGAATTCTATGAGAATCAGAGCTTTTACCGCAGGGGCCAGCGATAAAAAAAAATCCTAACATGGTTTGATAAAAGGGGGCCTTAGAAAGGTGTTAATCCCATTGTTTAACTTCAGTCTTTTGTAGGGCTTTTTGGTATGACTCCTTACTTTATCACATTTTTTTTCAAGGGAGGGGAAAGGGATTGGGACTCGTATAATGCCTTTTTGTAGTTTTACCACAAAGCGGTTTACATACAGGTACTTCAAGCATTTTCCCTGTCTGTTCCGCTGGGCTCACAATCAATCTCTGGAAGTTTTGCAATGGGGCTCTACATGGTGGTATTTGCTTTGATCTACTGATAAGCAGGACTATGTTTGTAATCTGATTGATTAGAATGAGGTTTTACAGTCAGGGCACTAATCTTTTTGATGTAAATCTCTTACAGTATAGCCCACTATACTGTACAGTACTTTAGTAAATTTTCCCAGGGTCTCTGGTATAGTAGCTTAAAGTGACCTCTTCTGGATAAACATTGAATTACAAGGTAGGGTTTCATCATATGGAAAACATGGACACTAGTCAGTAATGCTCTATAGCCTCTCCCCCTGCCCCCATCTTTCCATAATTTCGTGGATGGTGTGCTATTTCAGTGAGTAAATCCAAGATCCACTGTTGAGTATTTGTGTACTTTGTTATGCAATGTTATACGAACTATGATGTTAGAAGATTTGCCATTGTGGTTGTATGGAAAGTTCAGATCTTGTGCAAGACACTCTTGTTTTCTATCCATTTCTTACTTCTCTGGTTGTACTGTAGGGTCATGAAATGGTTAACTGTTTAAAATATTGCTCTGGCCTACATAGCTGAAAACAGTGTACAATCTATTGACCTCATCTGCCTGAAATGTATGTCCCTGCCTTACCACATTGTAAGTTAAATAGATAAGAGTTTGAGCCATGATGTACCCTACCCTCCTGTACATGTAACATTGAGACCTGTAAGATTTAGATAAGCAGAGAAATAAGCTAGTTTCCTTTAGGACTATAAGTTGTATCCCTGAACCTATCATAAGTGCTGGCTTAGGACCAATAATAATTGTAGAAAAGTTATAAAAGTAACAAATGAAAATTGTAGTTTTTGCATATATTAATTTGCGAAAAGGGCATAAAAGTCCGTGTATTTCCTGTTTCTAACACTCTAGTAGGCAGGCTGTTAACTGCACTAAAGTCCGGTATGCTGTAATAAACCTCTTGTACTTTCTTCACGCCTCTGACTTTGTGTGTCCAAGTGACCTTTCAGTACAACTCTCACCTAAAATGGGTGCTGATAACAAAATGGTGGATACCATGCTCTGACCAATGCACAGCGTTGCTAAGAAGCTTCCCCCCCCCCCTTCAACTATAGATGGTAAACTGAAAGAGGGATAGCCATGGGAGATAGTTGACTCTCTTGGAGATGCCTACTGTAGGTCTGATGGACCATCATACGTATGGTGAATCCTTTGGTGTTGGTGATCTCATTGTCTCTGGGTGGAAGGCATCTCCCGCTGAACCTGGAAGCAGAAAGATTTCCAGATTCCTAGTTGAAAGTGCCCTCATTGGAAAGCAGAAACATCGAAAAATGAAGGCAGGTAAAGACCATATGGCCTATGTAGACTGCCTAACCATGCCATATACTATCCTCTCCTGCTCAGAGATCCAACGTCCCACAATTTTTTGAATTCAGATACAGGCTTTTGTCTCCACCACCTCCCACTGGGCGGATGCTTTTAGAATTGCTATGGCTATCTGGAGGAGGTGGATACAGCATCCTCCATGGAAAGAGTTTGTTGGCTTCCTATTTTGGAGGGCAAAGAAGAAAGAGTATGCGGTGATGCTGAAAAGTTCTCAGCCCAACCAACCAACTTTCTAAATTCTAAGCAATATTTTGCCACCATAGCTGAAAAGAGTGTTATCTTATTTTGTTAAGTGCCATTTTACAGAAACGAAATTCAATATTTTGACATTGTTTCAGATCATTGATTGAACCCTATCCACGTCATTTTCTTCTTGGTTAGGCTGAGAACTTTTCAGCATTCCCTCATAGTTAAATTTTTCATGGCGCCTACATTTTGAATTACAATGTCGTTCAACTATTTCTTTGGATTCCATATGGACAGCTATTAAGGATCTGGGTAAGATGCTTTCTACTCAACTTGCCATCTTGAATCGACAAAACCACGATTGCCACTTGCCACTAATAGAAATCAGGACCAGACTTTAAAAATCTCTTATTGGCACATCTAAAAACCATAGAATGTAATGCAGCTTCTGCAATGCAACATAGTTCAGCTTTGATTAAGGACAATTTCATGCTATTTCATAAATTGCAAAGTATAGAAAATGTCTTGCATAATAAGAACTTGAGACTGGTTTATTTTCCAAAGGTTCCCAATATTTCTGCTAAACCAAAGAAATGTTTCTGTTATCTTGTGGAATCCTTACAGTCTCCAGAATCTTCTATTCCACCAGTCTCTAAACATTATTATCTGCCTCTTAAATCTGAACAAGAGATGGAACCCAAGGAAGCTTGAAAAGATCCACTTCAACTGTCTGTAGATAAACAAGATCCTGGCTTAACAACTTTTTTGGAAACAACATTGGAGGTACAGATGGTTCCTGCAACTTTAAGTGGAGAACTGGTCTAATGATTATTCCACACTTCTCTTGACACTTTTTATTTCAATGAGGCAAATGCATCTAGTACATGAGCACAAGTATAGGGAAACTAAGCCATTGTGACATCACCAATATGGCTGGCTCTTAGGCATTGGTGGAATGAGGCATTATGACATCACAATAGAAAGCGCTGCTGAAAAGTTCTCAGCCCAACCAAGAAGAGAATGATGTGGAGCCATGAAATCTACAAGTTATTCCACACTTTTTGTTTCATTTCATATCATTGAAACAAAAAGTATGGAATAACTTGTAAGTTTCATGGCTCCACATCTGGGTGGGCTGAGAACTTTTCAGCAGCCCCTCGTAATGTGTAATCCCACTTTGATGGTAACCACAGAAAGGCAGTCTTACCAAGTCCCATCTCCTTTCCCTTTAATTATATCTTTGACTTTTGAAGCTGAAAGGGATTTGATTATATTGAAATTTTTAACTTTTTTAGCATTTAAACTCTGTCTTTTGTGGACTAAAGGTTTGAATATTTCCTGATCTAGCACAAGCTACTCAAAAAAAAAAAAAGAATAGCAGCTCATTCGACCTTGTGTGGTGTAAATTGGGGCAACATTTCCCCTCAAATACTATATCAACAACAAAGTATTTATATACCATCTGTACCTGGAGCTTAAGATCAATCTAATATAATAAAGCCCTAAGCGCGCACGCGCACTCCCACCTGCGTGCTCCCGTTTCCCGTGCGCTGTAGGGACCCGCAGGTAGGAGTGCACAAGTGCGCGGTGGCGCGGAGCCTGTCGGCCGTGGCGGCTCTTGCTGTCTGAAGGATAAAGCCAAGAAGCACAAAATCTATAAGGAGCACATCTGAAGATCTTATGAGAAGGCTGTAAGTTGCAGTATATAATACTCCCTCCCTCCCTTCCTGTAAGTTTGCCACCGCCGCTGCCATCCTTCCCCAGAACCCACGCTCGCAGCAGCAGAAAGAAGAGGCCGTACAGCGCAGCGTCTGTCGCGGCTTCGGAGTGTGAACTGGCCAGGGCGATGTCAGCGGGGGCTGGACCGGAGGTGGAAGGGAGAGGAGCTGCTCTCCTCTCTCCTCCTCCCCCAACAGACTTTAATTCCTGCCTCCCAGGCTTCTCCTCCTGCTTCGGCTGGGCCCGCGTAAAAAGACCAAACACACCCAGAGCTCGCTTCGGGTCCGGCAAGGGCTGCAGGTCCTGAAATCTTCCAATTCAAGTAGTGTCTGCAGCACTCTACACACGCTGCTTCGGGGCCTTCTACTGCCCTGATTTGCTGGGCCCCGAAGCAGCAGTGTGTAGAGTGCTGAAGACGCTGCTGGAATCAGAAGGTTTGTCAGGACCGCGGGAAGGGAAGGGAAGGGAAGGGGGGGTAAGGGATTAAGGGAGCCGGCCAGACCCCTGGAAGGGAAAGGGGGGTAGGGGAAACGCTGCTATGGCTGCTGCATAGGGAAGTGGTGGGAGAGAAATGCTGCTGCATAGGAGGCAGGGAGAGAGACAGATAGATAGAAAGAAAAGAAGAAAGAAAGATACAGGGGCAGGGAGAGACACAGAAAGGCAGACAGACAAAGGGGGCCAGGGAGAGAGACAGATAGCGGGAAGGAGAGAGAGACAGAAATAAAGACACACACACATATATTCTAGCACCCGTTAATGTAACGGGCTAAAATACTAGTTTACAATAAAATACCAAATTAATAATCCCAAATAAATTAACTGAACTTAAAACATTATGGATTGTTTAAATATTTTTCAAATAGCCAAGCTTTCGGTCTTTCCTAAAATTTTAAATAATTTGCTTCACATCATATAGGCATAGGGTATTCCACACTGATGGAATTGCAGAATAAAAATGTCTTCTTTTTTTTTGGTAAAGGAAAGCATTCTAACAGACAGGCGGGTGAAGGCAATTCAGACTTGTTTCTATAAATCTGTTGACTAGACAGTGAAGAGGTTTGAACTTTTAATATCAAGGTTCAAAATATGTTGGGGTTTTGTTGTTGTTTTTTAGCCAAAGCCATAGTCCAGAGACAATACCCCATGATGACACTCTATCCAGTGAGAAAAGTAGGGCTAAACAAAGGACTTCCAACATAAGTCAGGAGAATAGCCAGGTACCCAATTTAGGGGGTCTTTTACTAGGGCGCGTTAGCTGATTTAGTGCATGCTAAATGCTAACATGCTCATAGAATATATAATACAGGGATCTCAAAGTCCCTCCTTGAGGGCCAAAATCCAGTCGGGTTTTCAGGATTTCCCCAATGAATATGCATGAGATCTATTAGCATACAATGAAAGCAGTGCGTGCAAATAGATCTCATGCATATTCATTGGGGAAATCCTGAAAACCCAACTGGATTGCGGCCCTCAAGGAGGGACTTTGAGACCCCTGATATAATGGATGCGTTAGCATTTAACATATAGTAACATAGTAACATAGTAGATGACGGCAGATAAAGACCCGAATGGTCCATCCAGTCTGCCCAACCTGATTCAATTTAAATTTTTTATTTTATTTTTTTTAAATTTTTCTTCTTAGCTATTTCTGGGCAAGAATCCAAAGCTTTACCCGGTATTGTGCTTGGGTTCCAACTGCCAAAATCTCTGTTAAGACTTACTCCAGCCCATCTACACCCTCCCAGCCATTGAAGCCCTCCCCTGCCCATCCTCCACCAAACGGCCATACACAGACACAGACCGTGCAAGTCTGCCCAGTACTGGCCTAGTTCAATATTTAATATTATTTTCTGATTCTAGATCCTCTGTGTTCATCCCACGCTTCTTTGAACTCAGTCACAGTTTTACTCTCCACCACCTCTCTCGGGAGCGCATTCTAGGCATCCACTACCCTCTCCGTAAAGTAGAATTTCCTAACATTGCCCCTGAATCTACCACTCCTCAACCTCAAATTATGTCCTCTGGTTTTACCATTTTCCTTTCTCTGGAAAAGATTTTGTTCTACATTAACACCCTTCAAGTATTTGAACGTCTGAATCGTATCTCCCCTGTCTCTCCTTTCCTCTAGGGTATACATATTCAGGGCTTCCAGTCTCTCCTTATACATCTTCTGGGGCAAGCCTCCTATCATTTTCGTCGCCCTCCTCTGGACCGCCTCAAGTCTTCTTACGTCTTTCGCCAGATACGGTCTCCAAAACTGAACACAATACTCCAAGTGGGGCCTCACCAATGACCTGTACAGGGGCATCAACACCTTCTTCCTTCTACTGACCACGCCTCTCTTTATACAGCCCAGCATCCTTCTGGCAGCAGCCACTGCCTTGTCACACTGTTTTTTCGCCTTTAGATCTTCGGACACTATCACCCCAAGGTCCCTCTCCCCGTCCGTGCATATCAGCTTCTCTCCTCCCAGCATATACGGTTCCTTCCTATTATTAATCCCCAAATGCATTACTCTGCATTTCTTTGCATTGAATTTTAGTTGCCAGGCATTAGACCATTCCTCTAACTTTTGCAGATCCTTTTTCATATTCTCCACTCCCTCTTCGGTGTCTACTCTGTTACAAATCTTGGTATCATCTGCAAAAAGGCACCCTTTTCCTTCTAACCCTTCAGTAATGTCACTCACATACATATTGAACAGGATTGGCCCAGCACCGAACCCTGAGGGACTCCACTAGTCACCTTTCCTTCCTTCGAGCGACTTCCATTAACCACCACCCTCTGGCGTCTGTCCGACAGCCAGTTTCTGACCCAGTTCACCACTTTGGGTCCTAACTTCAGCCCTTCAAGTTTGTTCAACAGCCTCCTATGAGGAACTGTATCAAAGGCTTTGCTGAAATCCAAGTAAATTACATCTAGCATATGTCCTCGATCCAGCTCCCTGGTCACCCAATCAAAAAATTCAATCAGGTTCGTTTGGCACGATTTACCTTTTGTAAAGCCATGTTGCCTCGGATCCTGTAACCCATTAGATTCAAGGAAGTACACAATCCTTTCTTTCAGCAACACTTCCATTATTTTTCCAATAACTGAAGTGAGGCTCACCGGCCTGTAGTTTCCTGCTTCATCCCTGTGACCACTTTTATGAATAGGGACCACATCCGCTCTCCTCCAATCCCCAGGAATCCTCCCGTCTCCAGAGATTTGTTGAACAAGTCTTTAATAGGTCTCGCCAGAACCTCTCTGAGCTCCCTTAGTATCCTGTCTGGTCCCATCGCTTTGTCTACCTACAGTTTTTCAAGTTGCTCATAAACACCCTCCTCCGTGAACGGTGCAGAATCTACTCCATTTTCTCTTGTAACTTTGCCAGACAATCTCGGTCCTTCTCCAGGATTTTCTTCTGTGAACACAGAACAGAAGTATTTGTTTAGCACATTTGCTTTCTCCTCATCACTCTCCACATATTTGTTCCCAGCATCTTTTAGCCTAGCAATTCCATTTTTTATCTTCCTCCTTTCACTAATATATCTGAAAAAATTTTTATCTCCCTTTTTTACATTTTTAGCCATTTGTTCTTCCGCCTGTGCCTTCGCCAAACGTATCTCTCTCTTGGCTTCTTTCAGTTTCACCCTGTAGTCCTTTCTGCTCTCCTCTTCTTGGGTTTTTTTATATTTCATGAACGCCAACTCTTTCGCCTTTATTTTCTCAGCCACTAGGTTGGAGAACCATATCGGCTTCCTTTTTCTCTTGTTTTTATTGATTTTCTTCACATAAAGGTCCGTAGCCATTTTTATCGCTCCTTTCAGCTTAGACCACTGTCTTTCCACTTCTCTTATGTCCTCCCATCCTAACAGCTCTTTCTTCAGGTACTCTCCCATAGCATTAAAGTCCGTACGTTTGAAATCTAGGACTTTAAGTATCGTGCGGCCGCTCTCCACTTTAGCCGTTATATCAAACCAAACCGTTTGATGATCGCTACTACCCAGGTGAGCATCCACTCGAACATTAGAGATACTCTCTCCATTTGTGAGGACCAGATCCAATATCGCTTTTTCCCTTGTGGGTTCCGTCACCATTTGTCTGAGCAGAGCCTCTTGAAAGGTATCCACAATCTCCCTACTTCTTTCCGATTCCGCAGACGGAACATTCCAGTCCGCATCCGGCAGGTTGAAATCTCCCAACAGCAGAACCTCCTCTTTCCTTCCAAACTTTTGGATATCCACAATCAGATCCTTATCAATTTGCTGCGATTGAGTCGGAGGTCTATAGACTACACCACGTAGATTTAGCACACACTAAGCACGCCTTAGTAAAAGACCCCCTTATTGAATAAATCCACAAGAGTAAATGTGTTCAGGAGACCCAACACAGCACCGTGTTTCAGGGAAAAATAGGTTTCACAACAAAAAGGAAAACGCAACCCCACGATCAAACAGAAAACAATAACTAGTGAGGAAGGGAATGTGCACATCAGCCTTTAGAACAACTATACTTTATTAAACATTCTCAAACTATCTTTTTTTTAGCGATTACGCTGGTTACATGTGAATTTTCCAGCGACAAACCAGACTAGGTTTATCGTGTTCAACAAGAGATCAATTTCACAGCACATGCTTAGGAATTATCTTTTTTTTAGATTCCCATTACATTGGCGCCATCTACTGGAGACCAGCAATACATCCCCGAAGGAAGGCTTTCACAAGCCGAAACACGAACTGTGTTGGGTCCATGAATAAGGATTAGGGACTTTCTTAATTGGACAACATTTACATATGTTCTGGTTTTAATAGTTTGAAGAATGTTTAATAAAGTACACTCCTCCCTCCTTATTCACGGTTTCAACTATTCGTGGTTTTTGGTGCCGGGATCCCCCTAGTAAATCATCCTTACCTGGCGGTCTAGTGGTGACATGGGGCAGGAGCGATCTTCCTACACTCCTGCCCCCTGCAGATCCGTCATCAAAAATGGCTGCTGCGAGTTCCCGTGGTCTCATGAGACTACAACAGCAACTCACGGCAGCCATTTTCGATGACAGCTCTGTACGGGGCAGGAGTGTAGAAAGATCGTTCCTGCCCCGCGTCACCGCTAGACCCCCAGGTAAGGTCCCGGATGCAGGAGGGAGGTGGGGGTGGGTTGAATCAGACCAAAAGTTATTCGCAAATTTTCCATATTCGCGGGCTGGCTCTGCCCCTAACCCCCGCGAATACAGAGGGAGGAGTGTATAGTTGTTCTAAAGGCTGATGTGTACATTTCCTTCCCCACTAGTTCTTCTTTTCAGCGAAAAATATGCCTGCCCTCAGGGGTCAAATCACTCTGTGTCAGGATTCATGAAGAACAATATTAGTAAGATTTATAGACAAATATCTGTCATTTAACCAAAAGGATACTTTTCCTGATAAACTTTTCCCATTCCCTCTCTTCTCAGAGAAACTTCCAGGCAGATAAGAGTTGTGGTCCCTTCCTCTAACTCTCAGTCATGATACGCTTAAAGCAGAAGGGCATCTGCCTTTCTCTCCTTTGTTTGTTTTGAGCCGTCACACTTGACGTTTTTTCTTGCTGACAAATTTCCCCTGGGATCTCAATTTCCTCCTGCCTCTGAGGGGTAATTTGCTGTACCAGAAGGCCATTTTTTGATAATGCATCTAAGTCCAATTTGGACATCTTGAGAAATGCATCCAAAAACCAGCAGGTGAACGCGATCATTTCTGAAACCGCTAGACATCTTTCTTTTTCAAAAAAAAAAGACCCGTTCAGACATTATGGCCTTTAGGATATTTAACTTTTTTGGCCATTTTCGAACACACAAACATCCAAGTTAAAAATGTCCAAATCCAAAAGCCATTTGGATGTACGCAGGGCCACCATTTATATTACACCGGCCACACAAACCTGCCAGTAGAGCAGCGGGACAGCTTAAAGGGCATTGCTGTGAATTTCACATAAAGGGTGCCAGGTACGCATCTTACCAGAACCCCCATACATTATATGATGCGCTCTCCAAAACTCCCCCCAAACCTACTGTGTCCACCTGTCTACCACCACAATAGCCCTTATACCTACAGGTGTCACCTATATGGCCATACAGTAGGATTTTGGTGGGCTCACACTTTACATCATAAATGTAATGGCTAGAGTGGGATACGGGCCTGGGTCTTTGGAAAATGTAAATTTGACCATGTGACCCCTTTGCTTCGGAGTCTTCATTGGCTCCCGGTTTATTTTAGAATTCAATTTAAATGCGCTTGTATTTCTTTTAAAATTCTACATGGTATCTTTGATCCTCTTGTTCCTTTATTTTACAGATTCTCCTTTGCAAGAGGTATCCAACAATCTAAACTCTCCCTTCCATCTAAAAAAGGGATTGAAGGGGTCAAGATCTTCAGTCAATCTTTGGTCTTTAAATTCTCTCAACTCTGGAATAATCTCCCTTTTTTTTTTTTAAAGGAGTTCCAGTTCGTTTTAATTTTTCCATAAATTTTTCAAAACTACTCTATTTGCCAAACATTTTGAAAATTAATTCTTTTGAAATTTTGCCATTATCTTCTATTTATCATTTGTAAATCATTCCCTGTTTATTTAATTGCTGTAAACCGAGTTGAGCCTTCTCAGAATGAAGACTCTGTATTAGAGAATGACACGGTGACAAAATTCATCACCGTTCCCGTCCCCGCGGATAACCGTGGTAAACAATCTTCATGTCATTCTTTAAGGAGAGAGGGAAGAATCAGAGTATGAATGGCCACAACCACTGACCCGCAAGCTTTGCTTTGAAGAATGCTGGTGTAGAAGGACCGAGGTTGAAACAGACACTACAGAATGACAGTCTCTGGTATCCAGAGCAGATATTGTGATGTCATAATGCCTCATTCCACCAGTGCCTAAGAGCCAATCACATCAGTGATGTCACAATGGCTTCATTATCCTTGGCTCCCATAAGAATCAGAGTATGAATGGCCACAACCACTGACCCGCAAGCTTTGCTTTGAAGAATGCTGGTGTAGAAAGACTGAGGTTGAAACAGGCACTACAGAATGACTGTCTCTGGTATCCAGAGCAGATATTGTGATGTCATAATGCCTCATTCCACCAGTGCCTAAGAGCCAATCACATCAGTGATGTCACAATGGCTTCATTATCCTTGGCTCCTATAAGAATCAGAGTATGAATGGCCACAACCAATGACCCGCAAGCTTTGCTTTGAAGAATGCTGGTGTAGAAGGACTGAAGTTGAAATAGACACTAGAAAATGAAATGGGATTATTTCCCACGGTTATCCGCAGGGAAGGGAACGGTTATGAATTTTGTCACAGTGTCATTCTCTACTCTGTATACAAAAGTTAAGCTTTCGTTTAGCCCCCTCTCTCTGGTTCACCACACACTCCCTCCTTACCAGGCTACTCTAGACACCTGCTTTACTAGGATTTCCTATGCTGGGTGCTACTGTTATGGAGACAGGAATGTACTATTTCATTCAGATCTATGGAGGTCGGAGAGGGGTCAATGACCACTGAGGGAGTCATAACGTAATCCCTCCAGTGGTCATCTGGTCAGTTTGGAAACCTTTTTGACACTTAGGGCTCCTTTTACATAGCCGCGCTAGCGGACTTAACGCACGCGACTTTTCATCACGCGCTAACCCCCGCCCTGGCCGAAAAACTATTGCCTGCTCAAGAGGAGGCGGTAGCGGCTAGCGCGGCCGGCGGTTTAGCGCACGCTATTATGCGCGTTAAACCGTTAGCGCGGCTTTGTAAAAGGAGCCCTGAGATGCTTTTAAGACAGGTCTAGCTTGGGACGTCTATATGGTGTCTTGGACACCTTGGGAAATGTTTGGTTATCGCCACAAGATATTGTGACCGGGCGGGGCCAAACTAGGCTCAGCAAGTGGCCTTACCCGGTGCACATAAACCTCCGCCGAGCGGTTATGCAAGGTTCTAATGGTAGCTTGGTATTGGAATAAAGGAAAAGCAACCAGTTCCGAGTCAGAGGTGCAATTTCTCAAGAAAACTTTATTGAACAAAAAATCAAAACAAAACCTTCAATAGGCTCCTTCAGGTTTGTATCACCTGGTATCCTGGCGGCATTTAGAACACAAACAATAGTCAAGTTCCCAGCTTACTGTCTCCAAAAGAGAAAAACAAAAAAAAACCCTGGTTCTTAATGTAAAGCTTTCTTCAAACACAAAAACTTTCCAGCCTTGTCTTAAGGTAGTACACATTCCACATTTTCTCCCAGCTGCCATAACAGGAAAAGATCAGCTTGTTTCCATACTTTCAATAATGGGCTGCTCCGTTTCCTCTGTCTCCATATCATGTGCAAAGTCTTCATCAGCTAACTCAATGTCCTGCCCAAACACAATTTCACCACTCTCTGTGACTTCTATATCACCCACCTCTGCCTGGCCTGGTAGACTGTGGCTTCTTAATTCCTTGGGCTGGCAATCTGTATCTTGCAACCGGCTGACTGGCTCTGGCTTGCTGGGTTGGGAGCCAATATGTACTCTGAGGCTGGTGCTCCCCCTGCTTTGGGAAAGTTACTCCCTTTTCTCTCACTGCAGGAAGCTGATTAATCTTCCCTGCAGGTGTGTGGGAGTAGCCTGCTCTCACAGAGCTCCTCAACTGACCTAAACCAATTTGGGACTGATTGGAAGTGGCTTGTATTCCAGCCCTGCTCTTTCCTGCCCCTGGCACTAGGCCTGCTGGGAAATGTAGTCTTTCCACTTGTTTCTTTATACCTGGCTTAGGTAAAGCTAAACCAGATCTGCCCACTTTAGGCAGGGCTTTAGGAGATTTCAGTGTTGGAAGGCTTGGCTTATAAGTATTCCTAGGGGCTGCTTTGGGACTCTCCCTAGCTAGTTTAGGAATACTTGCAAGGGTTTTAACCCTATTTCCCTTCTCTGGCAAGGCTTCCTCACTAGGAACAGGGGCGGCCCTGTGAGAATATCCAAGCACTATCCTGCCATAACAAGCCTCTAACACGCCCCTTTGAACTATGGACGCACTGCGGGCAAAAAGTCTAGCAGGACATCTAAGAAGCCAGTTTCCAAAATTGGCACTTAGACGTTTTGGTGATTAAAACGTCCAAATGCTGGTTTATGCCGTTTTTTGGACGTCTGTCTTTTTTTCTTTTTTTTTTATGAGCCCCCTAGTAAGAGACTGTAACAGTGGTGACCTGATTTTCCTTTTTGATCTCCTGTTATAATGCTGCCATACAATACTGCTTTCCCCCTCTTAAAACTGAGGACTGTTACCTGGATGGTGAGGGGCCTTTTTGGCTTTACTGTACTTTATTATATCTCTCTCAAGATAGTCTTTTTGAATTGTAGTTGGTATTTCATAAAGAAAAAACTAAATTGGGTCTGATTTCCACTATGGATGAATTATTTACATCATAGACATATGTCAATAGCATAACTTGGCAAGTTTTAAGCGATTACTTCAAAGGCGTCTTTTTTTTTGTCAGATGAAATATGGAGCATGATTTTGAAGGATGTATTGAAAGTGGAGAGCTGGTTGCCCACTTTGTTGTAAGTAGTGTGTGTTGTATTGTATTATTTGGCGTTAATTTATATGTATGTATGTAAGGTAAGGGTGGGATATAAACAAATAAACCATATTCCCAATTTAAAGCTTCTCTTAAACCCACCTTTTTTCCAAGACTTTTGATGGTGTTTCATAGCTTAGGCTGGCAACACAGTAGATATCTGGTCTTTTCTCTCTTCGTACTTTATCTTCCTTCTCTCTCTGCATGATTGTTGTTCCTTCCATTTCCTGTTTTACCTGTAAACTGCTTTGAAAGATGATATACCAGGTGCAAATAAACTGAACCCAATGAATTCATGTATGGGGAGTGTATGGCGCAGTGGTTAAAGCCACAGCCTCAGCCCCACACCGCTCCTTGTGACCCTGGGCAAGTCACTTAATCTCCCCCCATTGCCCCAGGTACATTAGATAGGATGTGAGCCCGCCATGACAGACAGGGATAAATGCTCAAGTACCTGAATAAATTCATGCAAACTAGAGAATGACACGGTGACAAAATTCATCACCGTTCCCGTCCCCGCGGATAACCGCGGGAAACCATCTTCATGTCATTCTTTAAGGAGAGAAGAAAGAATCAGAGTATGAATGGCCACAACCACTGACCCGCAAGCTTTGCTTTGAAGAATGCTGGTGTAGAAGGACCGAGGTTGAAACAGATACTACAGAATGACAGTCTCTGGTATCCAGAGCAGATATTGTGATGTCATAATGCCTCATTCCACCAGTGCCTAAGAGCCAATCACATCAGTGATGTTACAATGGCTTCATTATCCTTGGCTCCCATAAGAATCAGAGTATGAATGGCCACAACCACTGACCCACAAGCTTTGCTTCGAAGAATGCTGGTGTAGAAGGACTGAGGTTGAGATAAGACACTACAGAATGACAGTCTCTGGTATCCAGAGCAGATATTGTGATGTCATAATGCCTCATTCCACCAGAGCCTAAGAGCCAATCACATCAGTGATGTCACAATGGCTTCATTATCCTTGGCTCACATAAGAATCAGAGTATGAATGGCCACAACCACTGACCCACAAGCTTTGCTTTGAAGAATACTGGTGTAGAAGGACCGAGGTTGAAATAGACACTAGAAAATGACATGGGATTATTTCCCGCGGTTATCCGTGGGGACGGGAACGGTGATGAATTTTGTCACCGTGTCATTCTCTAATGCAAACCATCCTGAGTTCCCCTGGGAGGCTCGTAGAACCTGGCATTGGTCTGAGTTTTGGAAATCCCTGACGAGCTCCAGCAGCATCGGGAGCGCTGCTGAGCATGCGCCGATGTCACGCACGTCCGTGCATTCTCCAGGCTCTCCAGACGTGGCCGGAACGCCGGGAAGAAGAGAGGAGGCTTTGTGGGGGGCATGGCTGGGGCAGGGCCATGTGTCAGGGGTTTTGTGGTCCAAAATCTGGTAGCCCTAGATAAAGGCCTTATGGCCCATCCATTCTGCCTATCTATGCCATCTACTATCCCCTCCTCTCCCTTAAAAATCCTTGTCTCAGCCTTTCATGAATCCAGATACAATTTTTGTTTCATCTACCTCCACCGGCAGGCCATTCCATGCTTTCACTACCCTTTCCATAAAGAAGTATTTCCTTAGATTACTCCTGAGTCTATCCCTCTTTTGTCTTCACCCTAAACCCCTCATTCTAGACCTTTCTTTCACTTGAGAGACTCACCCCTTGTATTCAGAAGCCAACCCAGGGAGCTGCTATTTCCAAACTTGAGTTTTCGTGCACAAGGCAGCCTCGGCAAGCAAATTTAAAAGAGCAACACAAAAGGTAACAAGCCTGCAGATCAAAACTTAGTGGTGAGAGGCGTAAGGGGAACAGTCAGGAACCTGACTGACAGATATGCTTGGCACACCAATGAACGACAAGGCTGGGAAACTGTTTCAGATCCAGACTGCATAATAGGGCTTGACAGATCCCAAGTGCCAGGTCATCGTGGCACTTTGAAATTGTATCCCGACGCCTGGGATCCTATGCCCTTCGGAATGCTTCTGGTATGTTCTGCCACTGCCACCATTGAAACAGCTCCCTCTTTTATACAGCATGCTTCAGCTCAAACTTGAACTGCACTTCAAAACTCTTATGCTACTGTTGTAGCCTCAGGTCTCATGAGATTTAAGACGGTGAGACCAGCTCCAGAAATGCGAGCTTGGCTACAAGATTGTAAATCAGATATTGCAGGAGTAAGGGGTGAAATTATGGAATTGATATCTGAAATGCACACTGATGTCACAGAAATAGCCATCAAGTGCCATGAAGTTTTTTCCCTTATATGGTAGTTATTTGGTAGCATCCCAGAATGCACTAGGTGGGGGTGGGATGCCACCATTTTGATGCTTCTGCCCCAGAGGGAGGAGGAAAGGATGCCTAGTCCCTCCTACCTGCTTTCTTAGGTATGCTGGGGTCCTGGGTGGGCCCCTAGTCCGCCGGGAAGGTCTCTGGCCTGTCTCGTGGGGTCAGGCCTGCCTCAGGGAAGTCTTGCAGTCCCTGGCTTGTCTTGGAAAGGCCTGCTCAGGCCATGGGTCACACTGGACCAACAGAGCTAATGGTTTTAGAGGTCAGGGTCCACAGGATCACCAGGGCCTTTTGTGAAGGGGAGGGGGTGGCAGTGGTGGCGGAAGCACAGAAACCCATTCAGGACAGGGTGGTCAGTTTGAGTTTCTTGTGGGGACATGGGTCAGGAAGGAGCTTCTTCTACCTATCTACCTAGTGTTGAATATCA
This sequence comes from Geotrypetes seraphini, assembly GCF_902459505.1. Classification (NCBI taxonomy): domain Eukaryota; kingdom Metazoa; phylum Chordata; class Amphibia; order Gymnophiona; family Dermophiidae; genus Geotrypetes; species Geotrypetes seraphini. The sequence goes on from NC_047098.1 coordinate 23,454,270, forward strand.
ATCTCTGTGGAAGCAGTGGTTGGGGGAGGGGGGGTGGTAGACCACTCCAGGCGCCATTTTAGTGGGGACGTTCGCACCTCTCATTTCCACCCCCCACTCCTTCCCCTGCTGTGCACACTCCTTCACTTCCCCACCACCATACCTCCTAGTTCTTCACCGGCGCATGCAGAATCTCCAACCCGCTGCTCTTGCCAACATTGGCTCTACCTCTGACATCACTTCTGGGTCTCGCGCCTAGGATGTGATGTCAGAGGGAGAGCCGACGTCAACGCAGGCAGCAAGTTGGTGATATTGCTCGCACTGGGAAAGTTAGAGGTATGGGGGAAGGGAAGGGGCACATGGTGGGGGGGGGCAGAGAAGGAGTGGGGGTGGAGAAGAGGGCAGGGGTGAGGTACCTCTGGGTACCTCTCACTCCTCACTACGCCACTGTGTGGTTGTACACTGATTTGCTTTGTCCGGCTTCCTTTCTTAAATAGTTCAAACACTGAACAACATGATGTTAAAATTACAGCCTCGAGTGGTGTTGCTGAGGTCCTAGGCAGAATTTAAGAATTGATCTGTTCACACCCTGTTCACACACATAGGGGTTTTTGCATTGAAGCGACGGTTAAAATTACAGCAACATAAAAATAACTTAGGGCCAGATATTCAGCCAACAGTGGTGAGCATTTTGCTCACCACCGACGAAGTTATTCCTAGATATTCAAAGCAAGGAAATGTCTGAGCTTCGGCTTGGAATGTCCAGTTATTTTTGAGCCGGCTAACACTTTAATTAATTAAAAAATTGATATACTGCATATAAACTATGCGGATTACAAAATTACACATTCATATTCATAAACATTGCCCAAAATTACACATTCACATTCATTACACAAAATACTAAAACATGTTTCGACAGAAACATTTGATATACCGCAAATATAAAAATGGTAAGAACCTAAGGAAAAGGGAAATCAAGTGTCGCCTGCAAGAAAACGAAACCCCCACCCCATTCCCAGTCCTCCTCAACAGGAACCCAGCTAAACCCCCTCCTTTACAAAGCTGTGCTACCATTTTTAGCGCTGGCTGTGGTGATAAGAACTCCGACGCCCATAGGATTTCTATGATTTTCTAGGAGTTCTTACCGCCATAGCTGGTGCTAAAAATGCTAGTGCGGCTTTGTAAAGAAGGGGGGTTTAGCTGGGTTCCTGTTGAGGAGGAATGGGATGGGGGGGGGGGAGGATTGCCCTTTTGATGGACTGGGAATGTCTCCTCACCTGTGTATTCCTTTGAAAGAAGTTATGCCATATGTATGGACTATCTTCCTTGAAGAGTATACCGGTGGGATGTTTGCTTCTGTCAGGAATATGATACAACACTGAATGTGTATTGATGTTCTCTTGTGTGTTTCTATTTAAGGATGCTGATTTAGTAATATACTGAATTTTTAATGTATTTGTATTGCCCTGTTTTTGCAGTGCATGAAAAGTATGTGGTTGAAATATTACTAATAATTCTGTGGACTTAGGTTTATATTTCTCTGTAGTTTCACACCGCCTCAAATGTTTAAAAAAAAAACCTTATAAATGTTTAAAGTGGTAAAAGCTGAGTTTTTTTCTTATGTGCTGTGATCTTTTCAATAACCTAAAAAGGTTTGTATTCCTCCATGGAAATTTTTCTTCTGAAAAACACACATTTTCATATCATCTGGTTATTACAGTCACTGTTAAATAATTTACAGACCTGTCAGCGTGGAAAGTTATATCAAAGCCACTAGGTGGCACCCTATAGCTACAATTCAAATTCCACACCTCAGCAGTATTCTCTGTCTGGCACTTCCGGCTAAAGACAAGCCCATCTGAGGAGCTGACATATTTGCCGCTGGCCACCCCTCCCCCACCCATGGGAAGATGATACAAGAATAAAGCTTGAGGTGTCCTCTTATTTTCCTTAAAAACTTTTCTAGAACTGTCTAGTGCCCTGTGAGTAAAGCCAGGATATTTAATATTAATTACACAAGTAGTTGAGATTTGCAGTTTCTTATGGAGGTAACATAGAAGATGTTCAATATTCTCACCAAACTGACACTGCTCTTCTCTGACTACCTCAAACGCAGATCCTCCAACACCTAACTTGCTAGCATCATACTTTGCAAATAAGATAGAGAATATATTTAAGTTATGTGGAAACACTATAGACCAGGGATGTCAAAGTCCCTCCTCAAGGGCCGCAATCCAGTCGGGTTTTCAGGATTTCCCCAATGAAAATGCATGAGATCTATTAGCATACAATGAAAGTAGTGCATGCAAATAGATATCATGCATATTCATTGGGGAAATCCTGAAAACCCAACCCTCGGAGGAGGGACTTTGACACCCCTGCTATAGACAATCAAATAGATAATGTTAACTCAGAAAGGAGTTCAGTTGGCATAACAGTGGAGAGAGTATGGACGGCTTTCAAAACTGTTACAGCCACGGAATTAAGACCATTGGTGAACAGACTATCCAGAACCAGTTGTCACTTAGATCTATGCCCCCATCCTACTCATATAGTGAAATTCCAGAGGAAGAAGAGTAGAGGCATGGCCTAGTTGTTAGAGCTGCTGAGATTCTGGGTTCAATTCCCGTGCCGCTCCTTGTCACCCTGGGCATGTCACTTAATCCTTCACTGCCTCAGATACCATAGTTAGATTGTGAAAGTACCAGGATAGAAAGGGAAACTACTTTTTTTTTTTTTTTTTTAAGTTCAAAAAAGTTTTATTTATTTTCAAGTATAGAATAAACAACGAGTAATGGTCATGTCACAACAGAGCAGTAAAATAACAATAGTAGGGATTGTATACAGAGCAGCTTAAAGGATTATGCATCAATATGTCTTAAACAAGCTGTAAGCTATCAGCGAGAAATAATGATACTGTCAGTACATTTAGAAATACGGGAAAATATACATACATTATGAGAATGAGCATACCAAGCAGGCCAAGTTTATGCATTAAGGTCCATATTACAGTAAGATACTATAGGTGACCAAATATTACAATAGGATTTGTAAGCATTGCGTCGTTCAGCATTGATTTTTTCATATTTAACTATTTTTATTTATATGGTTTTACATGCATTATAATTTGAGGAAATAAAGATCGTTTGTCTCACTCCCCACTCCCCACTTAGTTTTATGTGGTGTTTCTGTTCCCTCTCTTTTTTCTACATTAGCCTTCTATCAAGGCCAGGATAACTATTGGTCTTTCTGCTCCACACTTTTAGCGCTCTGTACTCCTAGAAACCACTGCTAAAAGTCTGCCATTTTCTGTCTGTGAGGAAAATGTTTCCTATATGGGTCCCTAAATAGGTCTTTCTCTTTTAATTGCTCAGGTACATGAGACGGACCCAAACTGCCACTGTGGCCAGAGCTAGGGTTTGAACAGGTGGATAATTCCCTGCTTCACCGGGCAAGTCCCAGCCCTCAACAATGAGGCGGTGACCTGGGGGTTACAGACATGTGTCAGCAGTTTCCAGGTCAGCAGAGGAGAGGAATGACAATTTTCCATCTGACAGGATAACAGGATCTGAATTGGTGTACTGACTAAAGACAAGGAAAGAGAACTCTTAGGTTACTGGTCCTCTTAGCTTTCATCTTGACTGGTGGCTGGGCAGGTCAGTGTTGCCAAAGTTGCCTTTTCGACTCCGTTTTGGGTTACAGTTAAAGTTCCGAACCTGCAGAGCCGAGGCTTCGCCCTTAACTTCCTTGACAGTACAGTCCATCGACGGAGCCATAGACTTGGGGTCCCCATTCGGTGAGGTGGTGGTGGGGGGAAGGAAGATAATAGAGGGACTTTATCAGGCCCCGGAAGTAAGGCACAGTAGCAGGAATTGTAAGAATACGGTAACCTTACTGGGTCAGATCAAAGGTCTGTCTAGCCAACAGCAGCCCGTTCTCACGGTGGCCAAGCAGTGGCAACATTCTATTCAGAATCCTAAAGAATAGCAAGATTCTGGAATCCCAAAGAGTAACAACATTTCATGCTAGTAGTGGCTTCCCCCGTGTCTTTCTCAATAACAGACTATGGACTTTTCCTCCAGCAAATGATCCGAACCTTTATTAAAACCAGCTACGCTATCCGCTCTTACGGATAACCTGTGTATCGCCGTGCAATGAATTGTAAAGGAAGAGATCTCTCATCTTCACGCAAGACAGAGGTCATTTACAGAGACAGAGCTCCAGGCTGGTCCTTCAGGCAGCATAAGGAAGTATGCGTGTCATACCACCCATTATGGAAGACATTTCGTAGTAGCACAGTAGATGACCACAGATGAAGAAAATCCGTGCCCTAGGCATCTTCTCATTAGCCAAATTCCCCACTGTGCTACTGTCTTTCCCTGAAAATAAGACAGTGTCTTATATTAATTTAAGGTCCATAAAAATGAATTAGGGCTTATTTTCGGGGGATGTCATATTTTTTTTATCATGTACAACAATCATCTCTCCCTTCCTCTCCTCCACCCCAATTCTTCCTCTTTCCTTTCTCCCCCCCTCCCTTGTGCAGCATCTTTCCTTCTCTCTCACACCCCCCCTTGTGTGCAGCATCATTCTATCCCTCTCTCCCATCCCCCTGTGTAGCAGAACCCCACCGCCCCCCACCCCACTGTGAGACTGACATCCCGCAACCTCCGAGGTCTCCAAAAACAGCAGCAGCACTCTGAACAGGCTGCTTCGCAGCCTACCCCACAGGGAAGGCCCCACCGGGAAGGCCCCGAAGCAGTCCGTTCAGAGTGCTTTTGCTGCTGCCGCTTTAAGAGGCCTCAGAGTTGGAGGTATGCCAGGTCTCACCGTGATGGGAGTTGCTGAATCAAAGAGTCTGATTTTTTTTGGCAAATTGGGCAGGGATAGAGTCAGGGAGTGTTGAGGACATTCGGGGGAGGCTTCAGGGGTCATTCTTAACTAGGGCTTATTTTTGGGGTAGGGCTTATATTAGGAGCATCTTTAAAAATCACGCTAGGGCTTATTTTGGGGATAGGTCTTATTTTCAGGGAAACAGGGTAATACTAATTATTTTCTTTAACTTTGCATCAAAATCGCTCATAAATACTGAACAGGATCGGCCCCTTACCCTCTTTCCTTTCCTCCAAGTGAATTCCATTAACCACAACCATCTTCATAATACACTACACCTAAGCTAGTTAAAAATAGCCAGAAAGCGGGAGAATTGGATAAAGAGAGGAGTGTAGCAAGACAGCCAATATAGGATGGGCCTGATCCCAAAGAGAGTGGGCTCAAAAATTCATCATTCCCCCATCCTCTTCACCCCCTCCAGTGCTCCCCTCCCAACCAAAAGAAATATCTGAGCTGATAGGATCCTCAAGCCCCACCAGCAAAAGACCTCCTCCTGGCAGAAACACTTATGCCCCCTGTGCAGCTGGTGGCAGTGTTTCCAAGCTGCTGACAAAGCCATACTCCAAGCATGCATATAAACTTAGCATGTGCGAGAGGTGGGGGTTGCATAATGGTTTGGAAACACTGCTGCCAGCTGCATAGGGCATGAGTGATTTTTGCTGGGAGCAGGTCTTCTGCTGGCAGTGCTTGTAGATTCCCGTCAGCCAAGCCAACGTAGCACTGATTTTTTATGGGTGGGCTGAGTCCAAAGTGGGGTGGGCCCCAGACTAACCATGGCTACACCACTGGAAAGGAGAGAATGGAGAATTGAGACTTGGGAGTTCAAAAGAGGTGGCAGCACTTGGACTTACGTGACATTATATAACATCACTTCCCCAAATGGTATGTGGTCTTCATCAATCTCTATACTTTGGAGGAAAAGCGGGAGAGGGGAGATGTGATAGAGACGTTTACATACCTACGTGATGTAAATGCGCATGAGTCGAGTCTCTTTCATTTGTAAGGAAACTCTGCAATGAGCGGGCATAGGATGAAGTTATGAGGTGATAGGCTCTGGAGTAATCTAAGGAAATACTTTTTTACAGAAAGGGTGGTAGATGCATGGAACAGTCTCCCAGAAGTTGTGGTAGAGACAGAGACTGTGTCTGAATTCAAAAGGGCCTTGGATAGGCACTTGGGATCTCTCAGAGAGAGAAAGAGATAATCGTTACTGTGGATGGGCAGTTCTATGACCTCACAATGGAGGTGCAAAGAGCCTTAGCCTATAGGAAGAGGAGATGCAAATGTTAAGAGCCTTAGCCAATAGGGAGAGGAGGAGATAGTGGATGCTGCAGAAGGGCCATTTGGCCTTTATCTGCCATCATGTTTCTCTAACCATAAAGCTCTATGACCTCACAATGCAGGTGCAAAGAGCCTTAGCCTATAGGAAGAGGAGATGCAAATGTTAAGAGCCTTAGCCAATAGGGAGAGGAGGAGATAGTGGATGCTGCAGAAGGGCCATTTGGCCTTTATCTGCCATCATGTTTCTATGTCTAAGTCTGTGTTAACCTATACCAGAAAACTCCCCAGTTTTACAGTTTTTCCTGTCTACCTTTAGGCCCTGCGTATAAAGCATTATTTCTGAAGAAAGGAAGCATGGCTTCTTTAATGGCCTCTCAGCAGTCACTCAACTGGCTCAGGGAGTTCTAGACCAAATCCGACATAGGACCTGGTTTTGGGGTTTGCGATCAGGCTGTGCAAAGCACCTCGTAACTCTGAGCCCTAGCATAGTCTTTCCTTCTATACCCAAGCCTGAAATCTCCACTAGAACCAGGATCAACCAAATGAAGTCAGGGGAAAGCTACAGAAGGATGGGGGGAAGGAGAGGGATAAATAACGTGGGAAGGGGTCATGCAGAGGGAAGCAAGAGATAGAGGTCATATTTTTGGGGTCAACTCCTCTTTTTTCCTCCCCACCCTCTTATCCAGGGCCAGTACAAAACTTAACTCATCATTCATCTGTTACAGAGATTGTTATCCTAATGTGTGACTTATCTTCAGCTGAAATAGAGGATCTCATCTGGTTTTAGGTCTGCCGTAGTGATGACATCAGAAAGATACAAACTAAGGAAACTCATTCCATTCCCTCAAGCAGCACTCGGTGAGTCATCTGAGCTGGTCACAGCCTTCCAATGCCTATCCTCCAACTGTAAGCTCTATGGGGAAGGCACCTTGTACTAATAATGTAAACTAAACATTAACCCTTTTGTTCTATAAAAGTGAGCACCTAACTTTACATGTTAGCATGCAAAGTTGGGCACTCAATTTAGAAAATAAGGTCAGTTGCACACACAATCAAATTTAATAATTGCCATCAATCACTAATTATTGGCTTAAATTAATGGTGTTTTTGGCAACAATCAGCACCAATTCGCAGTTGCACATGCAACTGAACCGTAGTCTCTGTTCTAGAAGCTGCACAATTTCCATTATATGCAGCTTCTAGGGGGCATGCCTATGGGCGGGTCAGGGGTGTGGCTATGCATTACACATGCAAGTTATAGAATACTAGGAGTTATGTGCATAACACTTAGGCAAGACCACTAGCACCAGCCTTTGACATGGCATAAATGCTCATCAGTGGCGCATTAAGGGGTCAGCGGTCCAACCCAGGCGCCGTCATGGTGGGGGCGCTGGAATCTGTCCTCCTCTCTGCCCTCCCCCCACTCCTTCCCGACCCCCCCCCACCCGCTGTGTGCCCCTTCCCTCATACCTCTTTAATTTTCCCGGCGTGAGCGGCAGCACGAACTTGCCGCCTGCGTCGGTGTCTGCTCTCTCCGACGTCACTTCCGGGTCCCGCGCCTAAGAAATGACATCGGAGGGAGAGCCGACACCACCTGGGCAGCAAGTTTGTAATTCTGCTCGTGCTGGGAAAATTAGAGAGGTACGGGAAAGGGAAGGGGGCGAGCGTTCAGCGGGGTGGGGGGCAGAGAAGAGGACGGGGAGAAGTGCCCCCACCTCGGGTATCACTCAACCTCGTTACACCACTGGTGTTCATACCCAAGGATAAGCACGAAACTGTGACGATACGCTGGTATTCTATAATGGTGGGACTACCGGCCGTGCCTATCAAGTGTCTCTCCATCAGGGTGCAGAGCACTATGTGGGCTTTATACCTGTTAAGCTCCAAAGCACTTTCCGTGTCTTTCAAGACCGGAGTTGCTGTTTACTCTTTGAAAACCACATGAATTTTGAAGGTTGAGTGGTCTGGAGAGCCTGACAACGTTTATACACCCTGCTACCTTTTGCCTCTGTTCTCCGCTCTTCCTGCCCTTCTTCCCAGTCTCGCTTTTCCTTAAAAAAAACCCCCACAAAAACCCCAGTGTGATGTATTCATGGGTATTTTGACTTAAGAATGAAGTTCATTCTGGAGGAGGATATGAGCAGGTGGTGATTAGAAGGCTTGCAATGATGAGAACTCTCGGCATGGGATTGTGGGATGCTGCAGTGCACTGCCAGCCACCCCACCCCCTCTAATGAGCAGCAGAACGGATGTACTAACAGTTTCTGGTTCAATGGAGGGAAAAATCCTCACAAAGGGAGGTGTACAAATATTGTGGGAACTCCATCAGCCCTTGAATATTTCATGGAGACCTGGCCTATTCAGCCAGGGTGAATTGCGCTGTGCGGTTTTATTCAGTAGCCTTCAATAGGAAACTTTTAATTGAGAGGCACTTCATTCAGAGCGCCACTGTGGGTTGTTCACCGTGAGAGCTTTTCAGAGAGAGAGCAGGACCGCGCCTTTACAAGCTGGACCCATGAAAAGATAACTGTTTCCAGTACTGTGACATCACAATGCAAAAGCAGCTTAGATCTGTCAAATGGGAAATTTAGTTCTTTTCAACGTGCATATCTATATTTCTGAGGAAAGAAATGAGAGAGAGAAAGAGAAAAAGAGACAGGCAAGAGCATCATAAGAATATAAGAACATAAGAATAGCCTTACTGGGTCAGGTCCATCAAGACCAGTAGCCCATTCTCACGGTGGCCAATCCAGGTCACTAGTACCTGGCCAAAACCCAAGGTGTATAGCAACATTCCATGCTACCGATACAGCAGAAAAATTAACATTCATGGAAGTGAGCCTCGAAGATGTGCGCAGGCAGATAGATAAACTAAAAATTGACAAATCTCCAGGTCCGGACGGAATCCATCCAAGGGTTCTGAAGGAACTAAAGGAGGAGATAGCAGAACTACTGCAGCAAATATGCAACCTATCCCTGAAAACAGGCGTGATCCCGGAGGATTGGAAGACGGCCAACATCACGCCCATCTTTAAAAAGGGATCAAGAGGTGACCCGGGAAACTACAGACCGGTGAGTCTGACCTCGGTTCCGGGAAAAATGGCGGAAGCACTGATAAAAGAAAACATCGATGATCACTTGGAAAGAAACAAACTTTTGATAACCAGCCAACATGGTTTCTGCAAGGGGAGATCGTGCCTAACCAACTTACTACACTTCTTCGAAGGAATTAACAAACAGATGGACAGAGGTGACCCCATAGACATCATATACCTTGATTTCCAAAAAGCCTTTGACAAGGTGCCTCATGAACGATTACTCCGGAAACTGAAGAACCATGGGGTGGACGGAGACGTACATAGATGGATCAGAAACTGGTTGGCAGGTAGGAAACAAAGGGTAGGGTTGAAGGGCCACTACTCTGACTGGAGGAGGGTCACGAGTGGTGTTCCGCAGGGCTCGGTGCTCGGGCCACTGTTATTTAATATATTCATAAATGATCTAGAAACAGGGACGAAGTGTGAGATAATAAAGTTTGCAGATGACACCAAACTATTTAGGGGAGCTCGGACTAAAGAGGACTGTGAGGAATTGCAAAGAGACTTGAACAAACTAGGGGAATGGGCAACAAAATGGCAAATGAAGTTCAACGTTGAGAAATGTAAAGTATTGCATGTGGGAAACAGAAACCCGAGGTACAACTATACGATGGGAGGGATGTTATTGAATGAGAGTACCCAAGAGAGGGACTTGGGGATAATGGTGGACAGGTCAATGAAGCCGACGGCACAGTGCGCAGCAGCTGCTAAGAGAGCGAATAGAATGCTAGGTATAATCAAGAAGGGTATTACAACCAGGACAAAAGAAGTTATCCTGCCGCTGAATCGGGTGATGGTGCGCCCACACCTGGAATACTGCGTCCAGTTTTGGTCGCCATACCTTAAGAAGGATATGGCGTTACTTGAGAGAGTTCAGAGAAGAGCGACACGTCTGATAAAAGGGATGGAAAACCTTTCATACGCTGAGAGATTGGAGAAACTGGGTCTCTTTTCCCTGGAGAAGAGGATACTTAGAGGGGATATGATAGAGACTTATAAGATCATGAGGGGCATAGAGAGAGTAGAGAGGGACAGATTCTTCAAACTTTCAAAAAATAAAAGAACAAGAGGGCATTCGGAAAAGTTGAAAGGGGATAGATTCAATACAAATGCCAGGAAGTTCTTCTTTACCCAACGTGTGGTGGACACTTGGAATGCGCTTCCAGAGGACGTTATAGGGCAGAATACAGTACTGGGATTTAAGAGAGGATTGGACATTTTCCTGCTGGAAAAGGGAATAGAAGGGTATAAATAGAGGATTACTACTCAGGTCCAGGACCTGTTGGGCCGCCGCGTGAGCGGACTGCTGGGCAGGATGGACCTCGGGTCTGACCCAGCAGAGGCATTGCTTATGTTCTTATGTTCTAAGCAGAGACTTCCCACATGTCTTTAATAACAGATTATGGACTTTTCCTCCAGGAACTTGTCCAAACCTGTCTTAAAACCAGCTACGTTATCCACTCTTACCACATCCTACGGCAATGCGTTCCAGAGCTTAACTATTCTCTGAGTGAAAAAATATTTCCTCCTATTGGTTTTAAAAGTATTTCCCTGCAGTTTCATCGAGTGTCCCCCTAGTCTTTGTAATTTTTGACGGAGTGAAAAATCGATCCACTTGTACCCGTTCTGCACCACTCAGGATTTTGTAGACTTCAATCATATCTCATCAATGGAGGGAAGAATGGGAAGGCAGGATAGGTAGGGAAGCAAGTAGACCTTAGATGAGGTTTTACAGTGGGTTTGGACTAAGCTCTCTCTTCCATCGTTGACACAGTTTGGGACATCACAAGACCCCTGGGCTAAGCTGAGTGACCAAATAGTTTATAGTAAAAAGCTATATTCTGTATCTCTCTTTAACTAGAAAACTAAAGATAGCAGCTGGAAAACAACAGCGACAGGGCCTCCTTACCCATGTCCCTACCTCTCTCCTTTTCCTATCCAGGTTGAGCTTTCATTCCTGGTGTTTGTATGTACAGTACAATTTTCATGGCTTGCCACTAGAGGGAGCCCATTGAACTGTTGACGCTCCAGATCTCTCTTATCATCCAGGGAATAGGGGACTTACACAGAGATGCCATGTTTCACTCGAGTGTGTCACACTCGTTTGAAAGCTCTTTTGCAGCCCTGTTTCTTACTCATGAGAGCTTCAGTACCAGTGCACTGATCTTGATCACTGATTTCATGAATGGTAAACCAAGTGGTAGGGTTACCAGATGTCCAGGAAAACCCAGACATGAACGGACTTTCCAAAGCCCAGAAGTTTGTTTGGGTTTTGGAAAGCCCCAAGCTCCGGCTGCATCTAGAGGGCCTTCAAGAAGCATGCGTGGATGATGTCACACGCATCTGCGCATGCTGGAGGCTCTCCAGACATGGCCTGGAGGTCGGCAAAAAATAGATGAGGCTTTTTCGGGGTGGGGCTGGAGGTGGAATGAGGCAGGGCTGGAGGCTGAATGGGGCGGGGCCACACATCCAGGTTTTCCTGTCCTTAAATATGGTAACCCTACCAAGTGGTCCAACCAGCTGGAAGAAATCCGAGCACATCTTCTTGTCTACTGCGTCCCTTTGCTACAAGTACATGTGCTCTGAAACCAATGTACATGCTTTTAACTACTGCATGAAAGACAATTTTAAATTCAAAAAATTTACCTAACCTGGTCCTTACTTTGTATTCTTTCAGAGGTTCCAAAGAAAAGCCAATATCACTTAATGCTGCCTTCATTCCATTGTAAAGCAATGCTACATTCTAGATTTATACTCTGATGTACCATCTGAAAAATCTCACTCTTTAGTCTTCAATCTCTCTCCTGGGTGTGGTAAATCTCACTCTTATGATGGTTAACCTTTGGCATCTCTTCCTACGTATAGCAGAATGCCAAAATGTGAGGTTGTATGAAGAATATTCTAGGGTCTTGCTCCAGAGAAATGCCAATTACACTTCTCCCTCGTTATTCGCGGGGGATAGGGGCAGAGCCGGACCACGAATAGCGAAAAACTGCGAATATCCGGCTCTGACCCATCCCTGCCTCCCTTCCGCCTTCCCCTGGCATCCTGGCCTTACCTGGTGGTCTAGCTGGTTTTCGGGGCAAGAGTGATCTTCCTACGCTCCTGCCCCGTGCAGATCGCTCACAGGAAATGGCTCGAGAGACTACAGGAACTCCCCACAGCCATTTCCTAATGGTTATCTGCCCGGGGCAGGAGCGTAGGAAAATCGCTCCTGCCCCGAAAACCAGCTAGACCACCAGGTAAGGCCAGGATGCCGGGGGGAAGACAAAAATATGGGGGTATTTTCCCTCCTCCCCCCCCCAAAAAAATTGCGATTATGTGAAATTGCGAGTAGGGAAACCGCGAATGGGGAGGGGGAAGTGTAAATCTTTATAGGAAATGGCTTAAGCTTTTGCAGGGAAGTACAAGACTCTAAGTTAAAGGAGTATCCTTGCCTTTCCTTCCCCAGAAAGGGTGCAGCTAAGAGGGTCCCTTCCTTCTTAAAGATAGGGTTACTAGTTTTCCTCTTTAAAAATGAGAGTGCCTGACTCCACTCCATTCTGCCCCAGCCCTGCCCCGCTCCGCCCTCAGCCCCACCTTCACATGAAACGCGCGTCTCCTTCCCTGAGCTCGGGGTCATGTCTGGATGTTCTCCGCGCTTGCGTAGATGTCGACACAATGACGTTATGCGCAAGCGTATGATGTCATCACTTCGATGCCCGCGCATGCACAGAGGACAATCCAGACACGGCCCCGAGCTCAGGGCATTCCAAAACCCAGAAAAACTGCTGGGTTTTGGAAATCCCTCCGGTCATGTCCGGGTTTTCCTGGACATCTGCCAACCCTTCCTAGAGGTGGGCCAGAAAAAGCCATGTACAATAACAGTAGGTGGATTACCCCACTCTGAGACCCTTCTGGGCCTGGAAAAGTAAGCACAGTTGTTGCCAGTCTGATCCACAGCTATCCACTGGTGCTTACTGGAAGGAGAGGGGCCTGTTCCCAAAATACCTGAACAACTCAGGGGTTGCTAATAGCTGTCCCCTGAGGCACAGAGTGCCCTAAAGCAGTGGTTCCCAACCCTGTCCTGGGGGACCACCAGCCAGTCGGGTTTTCAAGATATCCCTAATGAATATGCATGAGAGAGATTTGCATATAATGGAAGTGATAGGTATGCAAATCTCTCTCATGCATATTCATTAGGGATATCCTGACAACCCGACTGTCTGGTGGCCCCCCAGGCCAGGGTTGGGAACCACTGCCCTAAAGGAGGAAAGATTGTAGAGATGCCAGTTGTGGCCCATCCCAAAGAGTGAGACGTACTGCTCCAGTGAGTGAGATTGAAGGTCAATGAATAAGTTTCCTCATGATGCATTAGGGGTATACATTTGGAAAGATCTGCCTAATGTATTCCTTTGAAAACATCTCTCTTTTCTGCCTCCCCTTCCCCCCCCCCAACTTCCCAGGTCTAGATTCTCGCTTAACCCCCCAATCTAGCATCTGCCCATCTCCTCCCTCCCTCTGGGGGCCAGAGTTTGAACATACACTGATAACAGAAACAGCAAATTTAATGAACAGTATCAAAGGCCTGTACTAAAGGGGACTGCTGTGTTTAAGCAGTAGTTATGAGAATACAACAGAGTGATGCTGACTGCATGCACTGGGCTGATAGCTTGGATAGGACTGCCCCGATTTGTTAGCTATAGAGCTGACCCTCTGTAGGAAACCTCCTGGTATTTGTCAGTGCAAAAAATCCTGCCCACATTTGGAGGTTCATCCTAGGTGCTGAGACAAGAGATTAGAGTGTGGCTTCATTCCAGTTTATCGCAGCATTTCCTTGATCGCGTTTGTTCAATCCATATTGTGTCAGGCGGCAGGAACCTTTAACCTCAGTTTTGCTAGATTTTTTTGTCTATTGGCGCCATCTACTGGGCTACTTCTTACATCCCTGAGGAAGGCTTCTGTGGCTGAAACACGGCCCTTGTTGGGGTCCAGTATATGCTTTATTACAAAGGACTTTACATGCTTGTCGCATTGTGTTTTATTTATGTGTATACTTGTGCAAATTTTAACTGAAATTTAACTTTTTAAATAAACGTAATTGTCTACACAGTGGTTTGACAAGTGTCCCTTCCCCACTTCCTTTTCTGTTTACATATGGAAAGGTCATTTCTGACCTCCCAGGTCACTGCTGACATTTGTCCTCCAGTAAATGGACAAACGGGGAGACCTCAATCGCTCTTTGGGTTCAACTGATTTTTTTTTTTAATCTGGTTTTGCTGGTTTCCTATTTGCAAACATTTTACAAGGAGATATACAAGCTCTGCGCCTGACCCATGGCTTCAGGACGGTGCATTATTTCTTTTCTCTTTTAAACTGTGGAGCACAGAAAAAAAAAAAAACATCCCCACTTTTCAGAAGAAGAGTAAGGAGTGAGCTGGACAATAGAAGGGGGGGTCGCTGACCCCTGGTACTCTGTGCTGCCTGCTTTTGTTTGCACTGGGAAGGTTAGTTTATTGATGTAGCTAGGTGTCAGTGACTGAAAATGAAGAAGGGAGAGCCATGCTTGGGAAGTTTACTGGGCTAGAAAGCAGTGTGCTGACCACAAGAAGGCCCTGTGTGTAGTTAGTGTGTAGGGGCGAATTGCTATTGACATGAGTAATACGATGGATTCATCTGTTGGAGAGAAAAACAAAAGAAAAAGCAACATCTGGGGGTTGCATGAGTAATAATAATAAATTTTATTTTTTATATACCGCCTAACCAAAAATGGTTTTAGATGGTTTACAACAAATAAGCACTAGTCAAACAGTGAAGAGTACAATTTAAAAGAAAAATAAAATTCTAAACAATGTACAATAAATAAGAACCGAACATACAGTAAAAATGCAATTTAAAAGATAATACAGTACATAACGGAAGCATAAAATGATTAAATGAGAAAACCAGTTAGGATACAAATTTTTCAAATAGTTGGGTTTTCAATAATTTTCTAATATCAAGATAAGAAGAGGATCCTAGCATAATTTTACCAAACCAATCATTCGATCTTTTGTAACAACATAATTTAAACTCTGCGCGTGACCTTATTTGGGCGATTCAAAGAAAAATGGGAGACAAGGTATCCAGGTGACAAGCCGAAAATTGATTTGTAACAAACGTAGGCAAACTTAAACAAAACTCTGGCCTCAATCGGCAGCCAGTGGGGTTTCAAATAATATGGTGTAACATGCTCCCATTTTTTCCAATCCAAAGATCAATCGAACTGCGGTGTTTTGAACCACTCTCAATTTTCTTAAAAGCCCCCAAATACGGTGTCAGGTCAAAAGCGCGCCGGGACAAAGGCGTGCGCAGATTACTGAGCGCAACATGGAGGAGCGTGCCAAAGAAAATGACTGTTTTAAAGGGCTCCGATGGGGGTGTGTGGGGGGGGAACCCCCCACTTTACTTTATACAGATCGCGCCGCATTGTGGGGGGTTTGGGGGGTTGTAACCCCCCACATTTTACTGAAAACTTCACTTTTTCCCTAAAAAACAGGGAAACAGTTAGGTTTCCAGTATAATGAGGGTGGTTACAACCCCCCCAACCCCCCACAACGCCGCCGCGATCTGTATTAAGTAAAGTGGGGGGGGGTTCCCCAACAAAACCCCCCGTCGGAGCCCCTAAAAACACTCTTTTTCTTTGGCGCGCGCTTCCGTCTTGCGCTCAGTTGTCGGCGCGCGCCTTTGTCTTCGGCGGTTTTGTCTATGAACCCCCAAATACATAACGTTACAATAATCAAGAATACTTAAAACGGATGACTGCACTAACAGACGGAATGAAGTTTCATCAAAGTATTTCTTAATAGTGCGAAGTTTCCAGAGCACAGCAAAGCATTTCTTCAATAATAGATCAGTATGATGTCCTAAAGTGAGATGTTTATCTATAGTCATTCCCAATATTTTTATAGAATGTTCTTTTTTTTTTAATTTATTTATTTTTTTTAGTTCAATAATTTTATTGAATATTATAAGAATTATAAACAGAAAGCAGCTCAAACACATAGAATCATAATAAAAATCATGTATCAAATATTCGTATCTACAATCGTTTGAATAAAACTAGATTAATGAAAAGGATCCAGAGTATCTGGAACTGCTTAGAAAAGGAACAGAAAAAGACAGAGAAACAGGAGGGATAAGAGAAAGAGAGAGAAAGATAAAGGAAGAGAGAGAGAAAGAGAAATAGAGAGAGAGAGAGAGAGGCAGAAGTGTCTATAGAGCAGAACGAACATATGAATCTAAGAATGACCAAGGTGATTTGTTTCGTGTCAAGTTTGTGGAGGATCGACTGTTCTATAGTATAGTCGAGACCATTCAAGTGTATCGATGTGCAGGAGGGCCTAGCCGGATGACGCATGACGTATTTGTCCAAAGAAAGTGTCCTGGGGTCTCTCAGAGCCTGTTCCTTTACAAATGGGATAATCTAGAAAATAATTCATTGCCTGATTCCGGAGGCCTCCAGGTCTTGCTGAGCTAAGCATGAGAGTGACGCTGCCTCAGGTTGCACGTTTGATCCCAGTGCTGTTTCTTGTGACCCTGGGCAAGCCACTTAACTCTCCATTGCCCTGGGGACCATAGTTAAATTGAGAGCCTGCTGGGACAGATAGGGAAAATACTTAGAGTACCTGGTTTTAAAATTTGCTGTACGCACTTTGGGTGAAT
Organism: Geotrypetes seraphini; assembly: GCF_902459505.1. Taxonomy (NCBI): domain Eukaryota; kingdom Metazoa; phylum Chordata; class Amphibia; order Gymnophiona; family Dermophiidae; genus Geotrypetes; species Geotrypetes seraphini. Next base: position 23,471,207 of record NC_047098.1, read on the forward strand.
CACTTCGTAAAGGCTGTGTTAGCTTTTTTAGGCTTTTTTTATCGCCAGCCACGGCAGTATTAGCTCCGATGCTCATAGGAATTCTTTGAGCGTTGGAGATAATACCACTGCGGCTGGCGATAAAGAAGCGTAACACGGCTTTGTAAAAGGGAGGGTAAGTTAGGACAGCGAAAAGGTTGTCCTAATTCTATGTGCTGAGGCAATGGTCAGAAAATCGGCAGGAGCCTGCTTAACTTCTGGGTCAGCGCATATACCTAGATATTTATTTATTTTATTTTATTTCTTCCATTTGTGCGTCGCACATACCTATAGAAGCTCTAGGCGACATTACAGAGGAAGGGGATAGGGTAGGGAGGACTATGGAGGGCAGGAAGGAGTGGAGAGGAGAGAAGCATGTAGAATATGTCATAGAAATTCCTAACTTTATAGATTTGAGCACCATCTATGTAAATGATATGTAAATGAATTAAAGAAATATGTAAAAAGGAATAGAAGGGAGGAACCGTTAAACAATAGAATTCAGGGAAATTCAATTAATAAAATAAAAAGAATAGGGATAAAAACAATGGAATAAAATTTAAAATAATTCATAAACTGGAAAAAAAAATCAAATGTCTGACAGAAGTCCAATTTCCTGAAGCAGCTCCGTTGCCTCAGCATATTTTAAATAATCCCAACGGCAAAAGTCCAGATAGGACAGATATTCAGTTCTGGAAACCGCACATGCCTCAGTCTTGGAGTATCCTGGGTAAGTTCAGCCTGCAACTTTGAGCAGCTTACAAGCCACTTGCTGTTGGGGGTCGATTAAGAGTTTATCCCCTGGGGATTTTTATTTCGCATATGTTGGCCTGACATTGTGTCCTCTTCCCTTGGAGTGATTTCCCTCTGAGAGAGGTTTGCATTTCTTGCAGGTCTTTAATAGTCTGCAGGTGCCTAAATCCACAGACACTTTCATCTGTAGACATTACCCCGGCTCTGAAAGGAGACACATGTGCACGCTGTCCGCCTTGGAGAAACGGACACACAGATATCAGCAGCACCAATGTTCCCTCAAAGCTGTGTGCTTGTGTACATGCATGCAAGCAAACCACAGTGCACAAAAAAATACTGAGGTAAATTCAAATTAATTGTAATAAAACAGGGAAACCAAGGCCCCCTTTTATTAAGCTGCGGAAAGCGTTTTAGCACTTATTTAATTCCTGTGAGCATCAGAGCGTTTACCTCTCTCGCCAGCACCAAAATGCTCTACCGCGACTTGATAAAAGGGAGCCTAAATTTTTAGGGTCCTTTATTTGGAAAGAATTCCTGTAACTCAAATGAAAGCACAAGTAATGCTTTAACAATATTACCCTCTCCTTTTTTTTTTTTTTACAAAACCGCATTAGCGGTTTTTAGCACAGGCCGGCACACTGATTGCGCTGCTCCTGATACTCATACAGTTCCTATGAGCATCAGGAGCAGCGCAGAGCACGCAGCGTGCCGGCTTGCACTAAAACCCGCTATTGCAGTTTTGTAAAAGGGGTTAATCTATAATAATAAAATGCTAAGCGCGCATGCGCACTCTTACCACGTGCTTCCCTGATCTGTCGGGCTGTGGCGGTAGGAGTGCGCATGTGCGCCAGACAAGCCTCCCTGCTCTCTTGCGCCGCTGCAGAAATGGCCCCACACTCGCGGCTCGGCTTCAGGCTCACTTAATCCCTTGCCGCCCCCCCTTCCCTTCCCATGATCCGACCGGCTCACTTAGTCCCTTCCCGCCCCCTCTTCCCTTTCTGCGGTCCCGACTCCAAACCTGCCGACTCCAGCAGCCTGCAGCACTCTACACACGCTGCTTCGGGGCATCATCAGAGCCGCGGCAGAGCAAATCATGGCAGTAGAAGACCCCCAAAGCAGCGTGTGTAGAGTGCTGCAGATGCTGCAGGAGTCACAGGTTTGTCGGGACCGCAGGAAGGGAAGGGGGGGCGGAAAAGGACTAAGGGAGCCGGCCAGACCGTGGGAAGGGAAAGGGGGGGTAGGGGAAATGCTGCAGCTGCACAGGGAAGTAGTGTGGGGGGAGGGAAATACTGCTGTGGCTGCTGCACAGGGAAGTGGGGGGAGATAAATGCTGCACAGGAGGCAGGGAGAGAGACAGACAGATAGATAGAAAGAAAAACAGACAGTGGGAGGAAGGGATTCAGAAAGAAAAGAAGAAGACAGGGGCAGGGAGAGACACAGAAAGACAGATATACAAAGGGGGCCAGGGAGAGAGACAGACAGACAGAAAGAAAGACAGCGGGAGGGAGAGAGAGGCAGAAATAAAGAAAGACAGGCAGACATATATTCTAGCACCCGTTAATGTAACGGGCTAAAATACTAGTATATTAATATTAGGGTAATACTACAGGCATTCCCCAAGTTACAGACGCCCAACTTAAGTACAATTCATACTTAAGAACACAGTTGTGGCTTCATTTGATTCCACTGAGCAGTATTTCCAGTGGCCTAGACTCCTACATTTCTCCTGCAGCAGATTCAGGAATGATGCATGGCCACATTAAGAACAGTGTGTGGTTGTGCATGCTGTACCTTAGAGGGAATACTGGTAGGGACAGTTGGCCCTTTTGTCAGCTGGGAGCAAAGGTAAGCAGCAAGAAGCTTAAAATCTACAAGTGCTGAGTTACAAACAAATCCGACTTAAGAACAGCTTTAAAAACTAAACTTGTTCTTAACTTGGTGACTGCCTGTAATAAAAATATATAGAGCGATATTCAGCCAACAGTGATCAGCATTTTATTGATCGCCACTGGCAATATACCTGGAAATCAATGCCAGGCAATTTCCGGGCCCTGGGAATGAATTTCCAGGTATATGGAGTTGATGAAAAACATAGCCAATTAATCCCCCGTTTTACTAGGCTGCAGTAGAGATTTCTATCATGGCGCTCATAGAATTCCTATGAGCGTTGGAACAGCATTGTATTTACCACAGCTTAGTAAAAGAGGGCCTAAGTGCGGTTCAGATAGGACTGACTTTTAGGTGGTCCTGTTTATGGGGTTATCTTAGCTGGTTAAGTGCTGAATGCTGGCATTTAACTGGCTGTGTGCTGACTCTGCCCCTGGAATGCCCACAAAATAGCTGGTTTTGGTCTGAGCACCAACTGGGTATTTTCAGTGGCGCTCTCCAGTTAAGAGCTGCTGAAAATGCCCGGTTAGCACTGGACAGGTGATTTAAATCGATTATAGGTCCTTTAATATTTCCTTTATTTTATCATCACGATATGAATATGATTTTTAATCAACGGACTCCGCTGTATTTAGTCAGCTGAAATCTTTGCATATGGGCTAAACAATTTGCACACAAGTGATCAGAGGGAGCATTGATTAGCATCTGTTCCTTCTCCTCAAACATTGCACCTAATTTTGAAAATGTAAATTTATGTTTGTTGTTGCTTACATCATCACCATCTCCTGAAAATGACTCCAACTGAATACTGCAATAACCGTGCACTATCAAGGTTTGTCTTTTTATCCACAGGGTGGGGTGGTCGATTTTCACCCCTTTTACACAACCGTTTACCCAGGTAAAATGCTGTTTTGAAATGACCGTTTCTTTGTATTTGAGTTTCTCTGTCCCATCCCTCTTCTCTAGGGTTACAATTTCCTGCCGACTCTTAAAGCTCTAAAAACCACTTCAGAAAAAGTCCTGTTTCGCTCTTCCCGCCCTCTGTTTTATTAACACACATTACTAGGCCGGGAAGCAGCACCCAGTGGAAGTATAATAGGTCACCACGGCAGCTGGACACAATACCCTTTTCTGTAGTTCTAGTGTTATAAACTTACAAAAGGCTCCACTGACCAGGAACCTTTACAGCTGTGAGAAGAGAGAGAGAGAGAAAGAGCCAGAGCAAAAGCCCCCCTGCACGCCCAAGGCTGAGAGCCTTTCATCACTTCTGGCAGACTGCAGTTTCCACGGAGACAGAGCCGCCTCCGCATTCCTCTGCTGCTCCTGCTGTGGTACCCTGCCTCTAACAGCAGCCAGGGCTGCTGGTTCCCTTCTGTTCCCAGATGTCCTCCATGCGCTGGCTTGGGAGAGAATGCACAGGCCGGATTGGAAAACGTATGGAGTGAGATGAGCTCTCACAGTGGTTGGGGAGGGGGAGTGCTGGAAGCAAGCTACGAGCTGTTCTGGAACCTTCTTCACCTCTGTTCCTGCTAGGAGAGCTCCTCCACTGCTTGGCGAGAGCCAGGGGTCTGGGCAAGCAGATAGGGAGCACATGTGCAGGCCTATGGATGATTTTAAGGCAGCTCAACTCCTCAAACCTGAGCCTCTTTCTGGCTTGGATTGTTAAATGGTTTAATTCCTATGCCTCTTGCTTTTCTTCCTTCCTAAGGTTTTGCAGACTGCTCACGCCCTGGTTTGAAGGATGCTTCCTTGAATTCACACATCCCTGCTTTTTTTTGTGTGATATTGATGCTTCTGGAGGTATTTGAGATGGGTTCAGTGATTCTTCTTTCAGTCCATTAGGGGCTTCTTTTACTAAGCTGCGCTAGCGGTTTTAGCGTGCGCTTAGCGTGTGCTGAATTGTCGTGCGCGCTAGATGCTAACGCCAGCATTGAGCTGGCATTAGTTCTTGGTGCTTAGCGCGGCAATGCAGCGCATGCTAAAAACGATGCAGCGCATGCTAAAAACGCCAGCGCACCTTAGTAAAAGGAGCCCCAAGTGTTGCCGTAGGAAATATTCAAAACTGTAGAAACAAAAACCCACGCTTATAAGAAAAAAATTGTATGGCAATCTATGGCACTCATAATTAGATTTACCAAATCCGCCAAATTGATACATTTGGATTTTTATCACGTAATTAAGTTAATCAAATTAATTCAATTTAAAAATTTTTCAATATTAATAATAAAAGATTCATTTTTAATTTAACACATTAGTTAGGTGGTTAGAAACCCATGAGGAAAACAGTGTGCCAATTGGAGCCATAATCTGAGGTAAACAACCGCGTTTTGGTGGATAACACAATGAAGCCGGCGGCGCAATGTGCAGCGGCCTCAAAAAAAGCGAGCAGAATGTTGGGCATTATCAAAAAAGATATCACTACCAGAACGAAGGAAGTTATCCTGCCACTGTATCGAGCAATGGTGCGCCCACATCTGGAATACTGCGTCCAATACTGGTCACCATACCTCAAGAAAGACATGGCAATACTCGAGAGGGTCCAGAGGAGAGCAACGAGGATGATAAAGGGTATGGAGAACCTTTCATATGCCGAACGGTTAGACAGGCTGGGGCTCTTTAACCTGGAAAAGCGGAGACTGAGAGGGGACATGATAGAGACTTATAAAATCATGAAAGGCATAGAGAAGGTGGAGAGGGACAGATTCTTTAGACTAGCAGGGACAACTAAAACAAGAGGTCTTTCAGAAAAACTGAGAGGAGACAGATTCATAACGAATGCAAGGAAGTTCTTCTTCACTCAATGGGTGGTGGACACCTGGAACGCGCTTCCCGGAGAGGTGATAAGACAGAGTACAATTCTGGGGTTCAAAAAGGGACTGGATGACTTCCTGGAAGCGAAGGGGATAACAGGGTACAGATAGAGGTTTACCTTACAGGACTTTGAGCGAAGAGGGTATGGACATTTTAGGATAGGTAGGGAAAACTTTCAGGTCATGGACCTGGAGGGCCGCCGCGGGAGCGGACTGCCGGGCACGATGGACCCCTGGTCTGACCCGGCAGAGGCAATGCTTATGTTCTTATTAGGCAGATTTAGTAAGTCTAATTGTGAGTGCCATAGATTGCCAATCAGTTTTTCTTATAAGTGTGGGTTTTTGTTTATACAGTTTTGAATAACTTTTTCAACCACACTGATTTTGACTAGGAAATATGTCACTCTTTGAATCTCTATTATAGGAACCTCTGTGGAGGGGATTTTCAGACTGTCCAAATGTATTTTTTTACATGCAGGCTGCATCAGTTTTCAAAAAGACGAGGAGGTAGATTTAAGAGAACGTGCCGAAATTTAGGTGCTGGGATAATGTATGCTGAGCATGAATTCTGTATGAATCTGCCATTATGGAATTGCATTAAAAAAAATATTAAATTAGCACCGTCTAGAACGCACTTAGTGTGATTCACAAGGTGTACATACCTTTTATAGAATCATGCTAAGCGCCAGTGTGTTGCATAACTTTTATGTTTATGCTTATTGAGAATTTGATATACCGCGCCCGCATTTTATCGACCTAAGCGGTTTACAATATAACAATTAAAAACAGAAAGGAACTCCATAGAACATATTCAGATAGGAAAAGTAGAGATAGAGATAGATATAAGATATATACATATCCTAACAAGTATTCATTACAAAAACAAAAAATAATTTTTAAAATAAAAACTTTTAGATGCACCCATTTAGAAAACCAGGCCTAAATCCCTGGGCTTAAATTGTGCACACATCAGGCATATTCTGAAACAGTGCACCTAACTTTTGGTAACACCCATGATCCACCCTCCCCTGGCTGGGACCCTTTTCAGATTTGCGCACTAGAACCGGCGCCTACTTTTTGTAGAATTGTACTGTCCAAGCTGTGCATGTAACTTTTAATTTCTGCCAATTAATAATAATAATAACTTTTTTTTGTATACCGCAAATACCACAAGCAGTTCAGAGCGGTTTACAGAGGAAGAGACTGTACACAGACAGCGATGTTGCAGAAAATATTTTCAAATTACATTGGTAAGTCAGGGGGGGGGGTTAGGTATATCGGGAAGAATAACATGGATACAGCAAGTATTTCGGTGGTATAAGAAGGCGGGAAGGAGTTAAAGAAATTTATCGAAGAGATAGGTTTTAATTGCTTTCCTAAAGGAATGGTAAGAGGGTGTATTAGAGATGAGTGTGGTTAGGCATTTATTCCATTTGCCTGCTTGGAATGACAGTGTTCTATCGAGGAATCTCTTCTTGGTACAGCCCTTCAGGGAGGGGAAGGCAAATAGGTAGGCATTGCGTGGGCGAGTGGTGCTTGGAAATACAAAGTGGTGTGACGTGCAGATTGGGGTTAAGCCCGTTATGGTTTTGAAGCATCAATTATGAGGCATTAATTGACAATTATCAGTGCTGATTAGGTCCGTTGTGTGCACGGCGTAAGGCACCATATATAGAATTGGGGTGTAATAGCACAAGCCATCATTTTCATACCTAACTTTAGATGTGAGCACTTATGCCATGTCAAAGGCTGGTGTAAGTGCTTCTGCTACTACTTCTAGTTATCATCTCTATAGCGCTGCAAAGTGTATGCAGCACTGTACATTTTAACATTCAATAGATGGTGCCGGCTCAGAAGAGCTTACAATCTAATTTGGACAGACAAGACAGGTCATCTCAGGGTTGAGGAGTTTCTAGCAGAAGGAATGATACAATGGATATAGAGGCGTTTAAATATCTACGTGATGTAAATGCGCATGAGTCGAGTCTCTTTCATTTGAAAGGAAGCTCTGGAATGAGAGGGCTTAGGATGAAGTTAAGAGGTGATAGGCTCCGGAGTAATTTTTTACGGAAAGGGCGGTAGATGCGTGGAACAGTCTCCCGTTAGAGGTGGTCTGATTTCAAGAAAGCCTGGGATAGTCACGTGGGATCTCTTAGAGAGAGAGAGAGAGAGAGGAAGAGATAATAGTTACTGTGGATGGGCAGACTGGATGGGCTATTTGGCATTTATCTGCCATCATGTTTCTATAGGGAGTTGAAAGCAGCTTGAAAAAAAGTGAATACTGCTAAAGACGGATCATGACGTATTGACTCTAGCAGCTTCTTCCAGGCATATGGCATGGCAAGAAAGAAGGGACGGAGTCTGGAGTTGGCGGTGGAGAAGGGTACAGATAAGAGGGACTTACCCGATGAACGGAGTTCACGGGGACGGGGAGAAGCATAGGAGGAGATAAGTGAGGATAGATATTGAGGGGCTACAGAGTGAAAGCACTTGTAAGTCAGTAAGAGGAGTTTGAACAGTATGGGGAGCCAATGAAGTGACTTGAGGAGAAGGGGTGATTTGAGCTTCTGCCTAAATGATAGCCGTTACGTGCATAACCTGCTCACCAACTTCTGGCACGCCCCTGAGTCACTTATGCCCCTCCCATATCCTCATGATGGACTCAACTTGTGCAACCTCTTGAATAGTGACTAAAGCTGTTAACTCAAATTAAGAGCCAATTATTAAATTAAGTTGTGTAAGCAACTGCCATTATCTATAACTTGTGTGCACAACAGTGGCGTAGCGAAGGTTGGCAATGTCTGGGGTGGTGGTGCCCCGTGCCCTCCTCTCTGCCCCCCCCGCTCCTTCCGCATCCCCACACCTCACTCATGCCCTCACTTCTTACCCCATACCTCTTTTCATCTTCACCAGCACGAGCAGCTTCTCCAGCCTACTGCTCGCACTGGCATTGGCTTTCCCTCTGACATCACTTCCTGGCTCCGTGACCCGGAAGTGATTTCAGAGGGATCCAGGCCGGTACAAGCAGTTGCTTGCGCTGGCGGAGATTTTAAAGAGGTTCGGGATGGGGGCATTAGGGATGCCGACGCCTGAGGCGGTCTGCCCCATCCCCCATCCTATGCAACCGGTGCACAGATTTCCATGCTAGGCCTTCATTTGGGTGCACAAGCTTATGAATCCGGGGGAACATGTGTTGCTTTGAAAGCCGCCCTGGCTACAAAGCAGTTCTGGACATGGGCATCTGCTTTAGGTAGCGGTGAATTTTTCGTAAACAGCACTGATAGATGAAAACGCAATTTATGTGTGTTAGTGTCTGATTCAACCAGGATCATCTCTTTATCTTAAAGAATGGACATGCCTCCACAATTATGTCTCATTCCATCATCAAGATCCAGTGTTTCTCTAAGTAGAGAATCACACAAAAATAGTCATGTTTAGCAGCAATATGGAGGCAGCTCAGTGTACCCTAAGCACCTCAATAAACAGCTGATTGAGGCAATAGTTTTGGGAAATAGAGATCGATAACCTCTGTTAATTTATAAGGTAGAGAGATCACAGTGCAGCTGATTTCCAATACATGTAGATCAGCGGTCTCAAACACGTGGCCCGTGGGCCGCATGTGGCTCTCCAGATTTTATTTGTGGCCCGCGGTCTGGACTGGATCATTATCTTCCTTTTGGAGCAGCAGCGTGTCTGGCCGGCTCGTTCCGTTCAAAGCCACGGGTTGGCAGCTCCTTGCGCTATCCACGGAAGAGCCGGCCAGACACGCTGCTGCTCCAGTGGCGTACCAAGGGGGGGGGGGGGACAGTCCACTGTTCTCCCTAGAGTGCGGCTCGTCTAGAGCAGTGGTGCCCAACCTGCTTCCCTTCCCTTCTCAGGCCGGCACCGTGTTATTTGATCTCCCTGCTTCTCTTCGGGGCCGACCAACTCTCGCCGCCCGACGTCAATTCTGACGTTGAGAGGACATTTTGGCTAGCCAATCGCTGCCTGGTTGCCCCCCGACGTTAGACTTGACGTCGGGCAGCAAGAGTTGGTCGGCCCCATGGAGAAGAGAAAAAGGGAGATCTCGGCCTGTTCCCGATGGCGGCAGCAGCCTATTCCCTGGCGGTGGTGGCGTGGGGGAGGGCAGGAAGGAAGGAAGAAAGAAAGAAAGGGGGGACAGGGAGCCAGAAACAAAGCAAAAAATGGGACACGGAATCAAAGAAAGACAGACATAGAGAAAGAAAGAAAAAGTTGGGGGAGGGAATGAGGTCTGGAGGAGAGGAAGCATACAGGAGGCTGAAAGAAGAGAATAAATATTGGATGCATAGTCAGAGACTGATGAAATTACCAAACAAAGGTAGGAAAATGATTTTATTTTCAATTTAGTGATTGAAATGTGCCTGTTTTGAGAAATAAAAGATATTAAAAACTTTAAATGTGAGGGCTGCAGAAAAAATAGAGCACTTGGAGGGCTGCAGAAAAAATAGTTAATGTCTTATAAAGAAATGACAATTTTGCATGAGGTAAAACTCTTTATAATTTATATAACTTTCCTTTTAACTGTTAAAGGAAAGTTTTATAAACTATAAAGAGTTTAACCTCATGCAAAATTGTCATTTCTTTAATAAGACATTAACTATTTTTTCTGCGGCCCTCCAAGTACCTACAAATCCAAAATGTGGCCCCGCAAAGGGTTTGAGTTTGAGACCACTGATGTAGATGGAACAGGTTGAAATAATCTGTTCAGATGTCAGGGAAAATCCCTTCCTTTCAAGGCCAGTGCCACAGCACAATCCACAGCCCCTTCCTCCCTCCATAACGAGAAGGTCTACATAAAGGCCGTGGAATGGAGTGGACCACTGGGGTCATGGTCTAACCAATATTGAGCCCAATATAACATCAGCAACTAGAGATCTTGGGGGCAGGCCCAGAGATTGATTTGTTTGGACTCTTCAACTAGGGCTCCAGTAAAAGGAGAACAGATTGAGACATCCGGGTTTTACTTCTATTGACCGCCTCAATCCGTCCTCCTTTTTCGGGAGCCATATGATAACCCTATCTTCAACCAAAATGATGTTCTGCTGCCCCTGGTTCTGTGAATTGTTGGTGTCCCAGTGAAAACTCGGAGAAGTTGACAGACAAGCCAAGGCCTCTTTTTGCGATTAGCTGCCTTCAACAGCAAGTCTCAATGAGATTAAATGGCCATCATTGTTACTTATCCAAGTGCACTAAAAGAACAATTGCATGACTTTATTCTAATGAAATAGAAACTATGAAGGACAAATCATAATCTAAAAAGAAAGCTGTATATCAAAAATGCAGGAGCAACATGTCTGTCTCGGCCCCTCTTCCATCCCTCAATCAAAGCTTGGTTCAGAAAAAAACTAGTGAAAAAAACAGTTGTGATGTCATATCACCTAACACAACTGAACATCACACCAACCCCCTCCCCCCCTCCCCCCCCCACACAAATTCCCAGAATGCTGTATGACTTTGGTGAGCAGCTTTTTGGAGTTACCTGCCCTGTGGAACAAACTATGGATGCTGTTTACCTGAATGGTAATTGTAGTCCTGCTTACAATTTACTTATCCTCAAGCTTCACCCATCCTGGAGAGCGTAACACACCATAAACGCATGTTCACAATTGTCTTTTCTCAGATGCATATGTAGGAATCTCACTATGTTGGTTTTTTTTTTCCCATGAGAAATATGTGTTCTCAGTAAGATGGTTTTACTAGGGTTGATTATGTGGCACAAACCCTTCCCCTCACCAGTATTCTTTCCACCTATAGGTATAAACAGACAGACAGAAACACACACACATCTGTTTCTACACAGGCTCCCAGCACCAGCCTTTAGGAACCATTCTTCCACAACAAGGCAGCTGTTAAAGAGCTTTGTGCCGATAGATCCTTCTGCCCCCATCCTGTTCCCCTTCCAACAAACACCTTTCCCGCGTCCCTTTCACAGATGTTGGCTTTCTTCTTCTTTCAGGCTCTTTGTTGGTGGTGATTTATTGCGGCAGGGCCTGTAGGATCATCTCAAAGGTCAATCAGACACCCCCATGGGACACGTGTCTCCTCAGTCACTCAGTGACCAGGTCACCTGGGGTGAAAACCCCTTATGTCCTTTAATGAAGTCAAAATTTATGAAGGTTCATCTTCCCATGGGCCTGTAAAGAGGAGGTGTGCGTGTAGGAGGCGAGAGCAGTAGCACCCAATTAACCTCATGATTTACCTACTTGATGGTGAATGAGATTCTTCTGCTATTACTTCTTTATAATTAAATTTTAAAGTTGTTCCTGTAGTTCTGCGGTATGTGGAAAAAAAAATCTGAAGGACAAGACTAACTTGGTCCTCTACAAGTCCTCCAAACCTTTCGAGAAAGCCCTGTTCCCAGGAAAGTCACAAATTACCTCATACATATGGCAGCCTATTGGCTGTGATGTCACTGATGACATCCCATAAACACTGCCTGAACTTAACCAATGTCATTGGACAATATTCTGAAGATGACTGCTTCCAGGATCACTGGGGTGTTGAACGAACCATCAGAAAGGCTGCTGTATAAGCGGTACCAGGTACTTGTGCACTGCATATGCTTTTAAAAATACTGAGCACAGTACAATCAGAATACAGCTCTCATTTCATGATACAGTAGCTTAGGAACAAAAGATGTAATGAAGGGATTTCTCTCTCTTTAGTCCATGAGGAAAATGCTTAGCATATCTGGCACACAGTGTAGTAAAGCAAGTCTCTCCATCATCACAGAGGCTACAGGCAACAATTACATCCCTATTTCCCCTCCTTGCACTCTCTCTTTCCTTGACCTTACCATACCTTTACATTACATTACATTACATCAGGGATTTCTATTCCGCCATTACCTTGCGGTTCAAGGCGGATTACAAAAGGTTAGTTTAAGGACAGAATTACAATGAATAAAGAATTACAATGAATAAAGAATTACAATGAATAAAGAATTACAGTGTTACTGAATGACAGATTTATATGAATTGTAGAGAATAGCTAGAGAGATAATATGAAGATCTTAAGGGTTTCCATCCCCTACTCCCCCCCTCCCCGACTCCTTTCACTTTTCTCTCCCTTCTCCTTGTATTTTCTCCCTCCCTGTACTCATTATTCCCTTCCAGGGCTGGCCCAAGGGTGTTCAATGCCCTACATGAACCTTCAGCTATGCACCCTACCCAAGGGAAGCTCAAGTTCCTTCCCTCACCATGTCCAGCATCTCCCCATCCATACTCCTCCAAGTGTCCGCCATCTCCTCTTTGCTTCCTTACTCCCCCGCCACCCAGCAGGCATCCCAAATCTCCTCTCTTCTTCCGTACCTCCCCAACAAGTATCCAGAATCTCACCTCCTCTCCCCCCCTCCTCCCCACACACAGGTACTCTTTTTCTCCATTTTCGTATCTTGTCCTTTAAAGTTTCTAGCATCTCTCCCTTTCCCTTTCCACAGTCCTACTTCCATCCCTTGTCATTGTCATTGAGGACACCATTGCCACCTAACTCTGTAGCATTGAAGAGTCAGGGCAGCCGGCATGAGGTCTTTGAGCACATGCATGCACTCAAGGACCGCTGTACCCCAGCTCCTCTGAAACAGAAAGCTTGGAGGATATAGGCCGCGAGACTACACATGTGCTCAGAAGTCCAAACCATTCATCAATGCTACCAACTTCTATGGTGCTGACTCTGATGCTGCCCCTGGAACTGTGTCTCCCTAGGCAGATGTAGTGGTAGGGCTGGCCCTGCTCCTCTCCCTCCCCCTTTGCATACATTTTGGCTTTGAAACCATGTTCAAAGCCTGCAGGGAAAAGGCACCCACAAACTTTGTGCCAATGTAGACAGTCTGCATATTGAACCCAAAATATATTGTGATCCATTCTCTGCATTTCCTGTTACAAATATTGTACACTGATTATTCCCTGCATTCTGCCTTTCAGAATAGGCCACATGAGTTATTTGTTAACATGTGGAACGTACGCAGGTGAGGCTGGACTCATTTAGAGCACTGGTCTTTGACCTATGGGCCGCTGCGTGAGAGGACTGCTGGGCAAGATATATCACTGGTCTGACCCAGCAGCAGAAATTCTTATGTTCTTATGTTCTAAGGTTAGGTTGCAATATACAGTACTGTAACATGCAATAAAACTTTACTTAGTGAATTCTGGATTGGGGTGGATCTGGTTTACAACCCTTTGGTACAGCCAGGAGCAGAGGTCTGGCGCTGAATCTTTTAAACACAGTTTCCACGGGGTGGTTCTAGCAGCTGGCAGCTGGATTTGTCTGGAAGACTGAGAATACAGCAGTAACTAAAAGACCCAGCAGAAGTGCAGGTACCCACAAAGTTGGGTTCCTCTCCTTGTGCTGACTGGCTGGTGCAGCAGGTTGGTAGTGGCAGGATGCCATCTGTAGAGGACCTGGTTACTTAGGATGCCAGATATTTGACCAACAGCTGTTCAGATGATTATAAAATGTGTGGGGAGATATAGGAACCAGAAACAAACAACCCAACCAATCTGCAGCAGAAAAGTCAAACGACAAAACAAAGACAGGATACTGCAGAATTGATGTACAAGGGTATAAAAGTCTCATCTTTATTAATAACAATGCAATGTAGCATTCCAAACAAATGGTGAGTACACGGGACCCAACACTCCTTCGTCAGGGGTCCACAATGTAGAGAGGTACATCAACATAGAGAACCTGAATAAAACAACTATCCTTAAAAGGACAGACAACGTGAACCTCCAGTAAGGGTTGCTGCTCGTGAGTACGCAGGAACCAAAATTGGTTGCTGTTCGGATGAGTACAAAATGAGTGGGCGAAATATGGGAAGGCAGAGAAGCAGAGTGTGGACTATGTGAAGGATCTGTAGATTCATCTGTCCAGGATACTGGAACGAAAAGGAGGAAGACAGATTAGCCTGGAATAATATCCTAGGGCTGGGATCTGGGCTATATCCCTAGCAGTATGAAGAGGAATATGTGGGCAGACTGGGGAGCAGGTTGGTCCTTTTCTGCCATCATCTTCTCTGTTTTTCTGCTAGTAGATCGGTGATGTAGGTTCATCCTCAGCCCCTCTCATTTTCTTGAGTGAGAAAATGAAGAATGCAGAGTCCTTCGTCTTGGCAATTTTATTTCTGGCTGAAGGCATTTATGCAGTGCGGGCTCCATTTCTTAAGCAATAAAAGAGATGGGAACGACATAAGAAATTATCCCAAAAGAGATGGCAAGGATGGAACTGAAGAGCAAACCTGGAAATATTTATATTGAAGAATGAGAAAGTATTATACCTTCAGAAAGGAGTTTATGTAGAAGTAGATCAGCAGCTATACCATGGGCAAGTGGTAAGGCAGTGGTTCCCAATCCTGTCCTAGGGGACCCCCAGCCAGTCGGGTTTTCAAGCTATCCCTAATGAATATACATGAGAGACATTTGCATATAATGGAAGTGACAGGTAAGCAAATCTCTCTCATGCATATTCATTAGGGATAGCTTGAAAACCCGACTGGCTGGGGTCCCCCAGGACAGGGTTGGGAACCACTGTGGTATGGGAACAACTCTCATGGGAGTATAGACCAGGGGTAGGCATTTCCAGTCCGCGAGAGCCACAGGCAGGTCAGGTTTTCAGGATTTCCACAATAAATATGCATGAGACAGATTTGCATCTCAAGGAGGCAGTGCATGCAAATCCATCTCATATATATTCATTGTGCATATTCTGAAAACCTGACCTGCCTGTGGCGCTCGAGGACCGGAATGACCTACCCCTAGTATAGACAAAAGGTAAGATGTTCTTACCTTGTCTCCAAAATGAGGTGTGTGTTCTTGGACAAGGCTTGCCCATGCTCAGACCTAAATCTGAGAAATGCATGGAGGAACGTTTTGCAAATTCAGCACGGACGCTTTGGGTTAGGGAAAATGCAGCTTGTTACGATGGAAGTTTATGGGGCCTTGTACAGAAGGGCTCTGAGAGCTGGTGCGTATGAAGGAAAAGTTTGTACTACAGCTGGACATGTGAACCAGGGTTCTTCAATTCACCCAGATCCCAGAGAGACTGGCAGTAGGTAATTACAAGTGACCCCGGCCTTTGAGAGCTGCCTTGCAGTTTCTTCTCACATTTATCCTGTCACAAAAGAGAAGAAAAAATAAAAAGAGAGAAGGAAGAAGGGGGAAGAATAGGCAGGCGATGGGTGAAAGCCCTGGGTACGCTAGGCTGAAGCTGGTCTGCGGCTTTCTATTCCCATCTGTCAGCACCTCCCTGGAAGGAGGGTTGAGAGGAATGAAGGGGGGGATGGGGCTAATAGCAAACAGCCACAAAGATGAAGAGGTGGTCATTAGGCCGGCTATTTTTCAAGTTTCAAGCCCTATTAAGAGACAGGAGAAGCCTTTGTCAAGAAATTCTTGATAGCTCTGCTAGCCACTTAGAGCCGAGGAGGCTCCAATTAAATAAAGACAGAAATGAGCTGGAGCTCTCTTAATTGAAATATGTTTCAGTCTAATGGGGATTAGATGTGAGGAAAGGCCTAAGGGAGCAATTTTATACCCATCAGCAGGCATGAACTGTGTCCCAGGGCCAAAACAACAACCCCAACTGGAGAAAGGATTCCCCCTCATCACACCCACGGTCCCACTGGAACTGATAGACAAACACAGGAAAAAAAAAACCCAAAACACCTCACGTGCACATCCTTCACCCACATCTGTAGAATAACACTCAAACTGCAGTCCTCCTTCCTCATCTGCCTCTACTGGAAGAGAGAATTCCTCTATTTACTGCCCTGATATTAACGGCCAGTATTCACAGATACGGAGGCTGCACTGGAACTCTACAGAAAATGCAATATACACTGCACCCAGCTCCTTCCCACCTGCAGGGTCAAGCCTTAAGGGAAAGCAATCAATCAGCCTCTTACCCATACCATTACTGGCAAAGAGGATGAAGAAAAGAGCATTGGTGAAACTGTGAGAGAGATGGAATGGGGAGGGGTGTTAACCCTTTCAGGACCAAGGGACATATTTGTCTCATAACTTTAAAATCCTATAAATTTTGATTGGGATAGTCTACAGTTCTAAATTTGATATGTACGGATTCCATATGATACTGCCTTTATGTAAACAAACTGGTTCCGACATTCATTCATTAGCGTCGTTGCCAGATTGACGAGAAGATTCACTTGCCACACTGTTCATAAGCCAGAAGTGTGATTTAAAAAAAAAAAATAATAATGATATTTCACAATAAAAATCAATTTTTTGGCATCTGCAAGCCCTTTTTACCATAAAAATGTCGTCAAAACCACAAAAATTGGCCTACGATCCTTATGGTCCTGAAAAGCAAAGCACCCTGAGGTCTCATGTGAAGCGCCCAGGGCACCCCCAGACCCTCAGCAGTGGCGGGTGTCATTTCTCAGGCTTTAATGTTCTGGTCCTGACCGTTCATCTTTCTATGACCCCCCCCTACCCCCCCTCCGGTCACCTTTTATTCACGTTTCGCTGTTAGACACTCCTGCCCTGACTTTTGGAGGCGTTTTCTTGCACCATGCAGTATTGTCAGGAACAAAGACTGTAGGCTGCTTCCACCCTCTTAACATGACCTCTACTGTTTAAGGGTCAGGGGTTGTGGCAGCTGTGGCTAATTTTCAGCCTTCTCCCACCCCCCCAGTTGAAGAAGTCTCTCCATCGAAGTAAGAAAGCAGCCTTGGCACACAAGTGCTCCGCTCCGCAGAGCTATCTGCGTGTCTCCCGTTTTGTGGCTTCGGGTTTGTCTGCATCCTGTGTGCGATTAGTTTCCAGGAGACTAGAGCCAGCCCTGTACATCTCGGCAGGCATCGCATTTGGAAATCAAAATATTTCCACTTTGCAATCGGGCTTGCGGCCACACGTTAGAGAGATTGAGTGTGCGCCAAATGGTCCCAGTCTGTCAGCATCCATCTTCACGCCGTTACCATCTTCCTCTAGTTCTAGCTAAATATACCAGCTGTGCCTCTTCTTGTAAGAGTATGTTGGTATCATTTTTCTCAGAACAAAAACTACCCAAACAGGAATCCCTGAGACCACCAGCTTTTTTTTTTTTTAATGTCTTTATTCATTTTAATAAATTAGACTCAAAGGCACCCTACTCATATAACTTCTTAAAGAAAAAGGCAATAGTAATTCACAGTCTCAATATATAAGGGATTACAAACCTTATATACTTAAAACCTTTTTCAATTGCAAAATCTCTTACATGATCCTCAGCGAGGCCACCTCCCCACTCAATAAATCTTCTTAGTAGGTGGTTTTACACCTCCTTTCGTCATCGGATCCTTATATTTTCTTAAACTTTTTTTGTGCTTGTATTTCTGGAGAGGAGAATGGTCTGTTCGGAATGGAGTGATATTTATTGGGAGAGATAACCTTGAAAAAAACGTATCAGAACACATGGGTGAAAGATGTCGGTTATCCCCCGTTCTATGAACTGAGACCAGAAATTGAGCTGATCTAAAGCTAAGTAAATTTATTTTAGCCACTATTTATGAACTATTTAAGTATTTAAACATTAAATTATATAAAAAATTATAACGAATACAAGCACAAAAAAAGTTTAAGAAAATATAAGGATCCGATGACGAGAGGAGGTGTAAAGCCACCTACTATGAAGATTTATTGAGTGGGTTGGTGGCCTCACTGAGGATCATATGAGAGATTTTGCAATTGAAAAAGGTTTAAGTATATAAGGTTTGTAATCCCTTATATATTGAGACTGTTTATTCATTTTAATAACATACAAAGTGTTATTTAAAAAAATATAACTATTGGCCCCAAATAACAGCACTTATTACTAACAATAATAATATAAAACAACTTTTTCCTCCCTCCCAATCCGGATGTGTGTAAAAACTCAATACAATGGAAGGCTTGGACTATTAATTGGTGGATACAAAATTTGCTAAAGGGCCCCAAAGCTAATACAATTTTTTACTATAACCCTTTCTTTCTGAATTCAAAGACCACCAGCTTTTGTGCATGGGTATGTGTGGGTGGCTGTGGGAGGGGGACTATTAAAATGTCTAAAACTGAACTCGTTTTGGCCTGCTATATAAAGGTAATTATTATCTTCCAGATAAGGAACAACAGGAACATTTAGATCAAGACCAAAATGATCAAGATAAGCCTCTCGATGGTTCCGAATTGCCGGAAACTCCAGAGGAAATATTAGTGAAACCAGCAACTTTATTAGTAACAGTGGCTCTTGCGCCTGATAAGGAACGGATAATGAGGTTATTTTTGAAAAATAAATCAAAAACTTTTTTGGGACAAAAAAATATTGATGTTTCCAGACGTCTCCAAAGATACTCAGAGAAGGAGAGAATTTTTGCTAATGAGACCAGCAGTTACTTCTAAACTAAACTAAACCTTAAGTTTATATACCGCATCATCTCCACGGAAGTAGAGCTCGGCACGGTTTACAAGAACTTAAAAATGAGAAAGGGTAGGAAAAGGTTTACATAAGTTTATAAATCGAGTGGAAAAGTAAGGGAAAATAAATTACATGTTAGAGAAGAGCCAGGTTTTTAGTTGCTTGCGGAATAAATGGAGGGAGCTCAGGTTCCTCAGCGGGATAGTAAAGTCATTCCAGAGACCTGTGATTTTGAAAAGAAGTGATTTTCCCAGTTTACCTGCGTGGAGAATACCATGTAGGGAGGGGAAGGATAGTTTTAATTTATGGGCGGTACTTCTATGGGTGGAGTTTTCTTCTTGCGTTATCCGTGCAAATGCATAATCAGATATAAATCCTTTAAATATGTTTTCTTTGACCCATCTCAGTTGACTGGTTTCTTATCTCTAAAACGCCTTGATAAAGTATAAAGATAAGTGACGGAGACCCCATTCTAGGTTTTAAGGGCAAGTTGGATACGCACCTTCTTGCAAATCACATTGAGGGATAAGGGTAAACATGGTAATCATCAGAGAACACCTAGCTTAGCCTCCACGTGTGTGGGTCACCGGACTACACGGACCTAAGGTCTGATCCGGTGAAGGCATTTCTTATGTTCTTATATAACAACTTCATTTAATGCATAATTATTCTCCTACCATTATAGGCTGTTCTTTTTTCCTTGATTAACTATTTTGATTGTACTGTATTATATTTCGTCACTTAATCAATCTTGAACCCTCATAATTGAGGACTTGAGAATGATAGGAAATTTTTTTTGATCTCTTGGAACTATTATTCTTTATCTTATTGTTTCTTATTTCTGTCAATCTTTCTGCTCAAGATGATTATGCTTGGAAATGTATTTGAAAATTAAATAAAGATATTGATAAATAAAGGTAATGCAGGCACCCAGAACCGGCCCCAGCAGTTCACAAGCGCTCTCGTTCAAATTTACACCCCCAGGAACACATATACCCAGATTGTGAAAAAGTATAATAATAATAATAATAATAAGTTATTTCTTATATACCGCTATACCGTGAAGTTCGAAGAGGTTTACAATAAAGATATATTTGACAGTACATGGGATAGAAACGGTTTACAATAAAGATACATTTAGTCAATACATGGGGTTCAAGTGGTTTACATTAAAGATTCATTTTGTCAGTACATGGGATACAAGTGGGTTACAATACAAGTGGTTTACTATCAAGGTGCATTTTGTCAGTGTAAGGGATACAGGTGGGTTACCATAAAGATACATTTAGTCAGTACATGGGTTACAATAAAGATATGTTTTGTCAGTACATGGGGTGCAGGTGGGTTATAATAAAGATATATTATGTCAGTACATGAGATTCAAGGTGGAAAGTATAACTAGTTTCAGGCCTTGGAATTAGGGGGCGAGGTGGAAGGGTCATGGCGAGGAAGAGTTGGATATGGGAATTTAGAATTTGTTAAACAGTCGAGTTTTCAGGGATTTTCTAAAGTCTGCGTATGTAGTGGCCTCAAATATGGGCTTTCCAAGCCATGTGTTCAGCCTGGCTGCCTGGAAGGATAACATTCTATCTAGAAACTTTTTGTATTGGTAAGACTTCAAGGAGGGGTAATTAAATAGGTTTGTTCTGCGAGTGCTCTTGTTGGACTCGTTGGGGGACTCGTCGTATGTGTGCTCTCGGTGCACATTTACCCATACAAATATGTTTTATGTGCAGATAATGCTTTATAAAATCACCCCTAACACAGGGAGTGGGGAGCAAAAGAGAAGACTCTATTCAGCCATAAAGGATCTAGAATAATAATAATAATAATAACTTTATTCTTCTATACCGCCACAATCTTGCGACTTCTAGGCGGTTTACAGTCAAGAAAGCTGGACATTCAGCGAATTACAATATGCAGATAGTCAGAGGGCCCAGTGCATTGTAAACAGAGACTGAATGAAATGCAGGGCCAGCAGCGGTGCAGATGGTGCCCAAGTAGGTATGTTGATGCCCGTTGGAATGGCAGGACTCTGCCCCTCAGTGGCCCCCACCCTCCTCATTTGCCACTTTTTTAAATGAAAGTAGTAAGAGCCCAGAAGGGTCCTAAGCAGTAATAGAAAGGCTGGAGAGACTACAGGGATATTTAGAGGTGAGCACTTATCTCATACAGAGGGCAGGCAGGAGGTAGAGCTGGCATAACCATTAGACCAGGGGTGTCCAATGTCGGTCCTCGAGGGCCGCAGTCCAGTCGGGTTTTCAGGATTTCCCCAATGAATATGCATTGAAAGCAGCGCATGCACATAGATCTCATGCATATTCATTGGGGAAATCCTGAAAACCCGACTGGACTGCGGCCCTCGAGGACCGACATTGGACACCCCTGCATTAGACAGACTAGGCTATCGCCTAGGACAGCAGTAAAAAAACACCTGCGGTCTAAGCAAAATAATAGGATCCGACAGTTACACTAACTGGGAGGGATATTTTGGGGTGATTAAAGAGACCTAGGAACAGGAAAGTTGAATGGGTGGGTGTCCAAGGCTGAAAGTTTGCCTAGGTCAGGGGTAGGCAATTCCAGTCCTCGAGAGCCGGAGCCAGGTCAGGTTTTCAGGATATCCACCAGAATATGTATGAGATGGATTTGCATGCACTGCCTCCTTGAGACGCAAATCTATCTCATGCATATTTATTGTGGATATCCTGAAAACCTGACCCGGCTCCAGCTTTCGAGGACCGGAATTGCCTATCCCTGGCCTAGGTTTTTTAATATCCATGCACTCACCCTAACAAAAGATTGGTATGGGATGAGCAGGGCAGGGGCGGCCCTCTTGAGGGAGCAGCATCTTGCTGCTGGTCAGCTCTCTCTGCCACTCTCCTTCCCAGCACCTAATCCTTTCACTCTTTTCCCCCCTCGGCATTTTTTTTCTTTCCCCTTGCCTACCTTTAGATTCGTCGGTGGCAGCATTGATTCACAGAGCAGTTCTGCTGACCCAAGCACTTCTCTCTGCTGTGGCCTGCCCTCTCTGACATCTTCCTGTTTCCGCTGGGGCGGACTGCAGTGGAAAGAAGTGCTGGGGTCGGCAGGGTCGCTCTGTGAATCTCTGCCACCACCACCAAATCTAAAGGTAGATGGGGGGGGGGGATGGAAACAAATGCCGCTCGGGGGGGGGGGGGGAGAGGTGACCAGCAGTGACTGATATCGGATTCACACATCCTCTCTTGTATCTCCTCCTTCTGCTGTGCCAGACCCATCTTCAGCTCTCCTGGTGGCACCCCCATGTCACATGGCACCCAAGGCTAACGTTTTGCCCACCCTAACCCAAATCCAGTCCTGATAAAGTGTATCAGATGTGTTTATGTCTACCTTTGAGAAATATTCCTATCCAAAGAAATAAGTGAATGACAAATGGAAAGAGATGATGTGTTAGTTTTTCTGTATTAGAGGACATAAATGATGTCAGCAGACAGGGTTAGAGTTGTGAATAAAGCCAGATGACTCCTTTCACAGGGGTCACCATGAGACTCTCTGCAGTCTATGAATAATCTTACTGCACTGGAGTTATACAAGTTTGGCCATATGTTTGTTAAAAAGGGAAACTGCTTATTATACATCTTTAATTGTAAGCATTATTAATGATACTGATCTTAAGATAATCACACTGCTATCCATTGTTCTCTGTAAGCTGAGTGGGAGCCTTCCAACTGCATTGCTGCCAATGGTGCTTTAATATTGTTTCAATTGCTAAAGACAGGCATGTTCCATGGTATCCTGCAAAGCTTGCCTCTTCCTCTCTATTGAAATAGCACCCTCCACTGGCAGGACTCTAGATAGAGGACTTCCCCCTCAGCTTGGAGAGAACAGTATTTATATGCAGGGCCAGTGTTAGACATGTTGGGGCCCAGAGCAGATATTAAGAAGGGTACCTCCCCCCACACATACACAATTCCTCTGCTCCCTGCCCCCTCTCCAATTTCTCCACCCACCAAATGCCCTCCCATCTAGCATTTCTGCCTGCCTCATCCTTCCCACCACCCCTGGCTCCACTAAATGCCCTCTCATCCATTATCCCTCCCTTTATTTTAAAATCAGCTGCTCCAGGAAGCCCCATGGACTGAGATATCCTTCCCTTCTCCCCACCTGGTTCTGAAGCACCCTCTCACCTTTTAAAATACAAGGGGGAGTCACTGGTGTGGCAGTGATTCTCTGGCACTGCCCGTGGCCTCCTTGATGCTGTTCCTCTGCCGAAGTCCATTCCTCTGACACTACTTCCTGTTTCCGCTTAGGCAGGTCACAGCAGAGGAAGAGCACCGAGGAGGTCACAGGCAGTGCCAGAGAATCACTGCTATGCTGGTGACCCCCTTGCATTTTAAAAGGTGAGGGAGATTTCTGAACTGGTTAGGGAGAAGGGAAGGACATTCTGGCCCATAGGGGTCCCCTGGAGCTGTGGGGATCAGGGCAGCTGTCCTGTTTGCCCCCCCCCCACACTAACACTGGCCCTGCTTATATGTTTTACACACCCATACTTAGGTCTAAGGTACTGTATGAAGGAAGATAGTGGCCTTTTAGGCACAGAGAAAATGCCTGTATACAATATGTACCCTGCTTTGGTTGTACCACAGAAAGGTGATATATCAAATGCATGACCCGTACCCATACTTTTCCTAATTCTATCAGTACTCTTGGATGTATACCATCAGGCACAGGTGATTTGTTACTTTTCACAGTTTGTCAAATTGCCCCATTACATCTTTCAATGTTACAGAAATTTGTTTCAGTTTCTCTGACTCATCAACATTGAATCCCATTTCTGGCACTGGTATCTCCCTCACATCTTATTTATTTATTTGGTTCAATTTATATCCTGTCCTTCCCAACGAGCTCAGAATGGGTAACAAAGCAAATAATTCACTTAATCTCTCTGCTATGGCCTTGTCTTCCCTGAGCATCCCTTTTACCCCTTGGTCAATCTAGCGATCCAACTGATTTTTTTTCCCGGCTTCTTGTTTTTAATATACTTATAAAAGTTTTTACTATGTGTTTTTCCCTGCAATTCAATCTTCTTTTCAAGGTCTCCCTTTGCCTTCCTTATCAGTGCCTTGCATTTGACTTGACATTCCTTATTCTGTTTCCTTTTCAGCTGGATCCTTCTTCCACTTTCTGAAGGATTTTCTTTTAGCTCTCATAGCTTCCTTCACCTCACTTGTAAACCACACTGGCTACCGTTTTGTCTACCTTCCTTCTTTTTTTTAATACATAGAATATATCTGGTCTAGGCTTCCAGGATAGCATATTTGAATAACGTCCATGCCTGATGTACATTTTTTTTTTCATGTGTCTCCTCTCTTCATAAAAAAAAAAAAAAAGTTATACTTCAAAACAGCCACCCTTTTCTTTCTTTTATTTTCTTTGACATCTGCCTTTTTCTTCAAGAGGGATAGATTGTGTGATCAAGAATCAAGTCTCCTCAGACTATCAAGCTCTTCTGCTCCTTGATATAATAAAATAAATCAAGTTTCAGGTTTATTAAATTTTTGTTATGTACGCCATATCAAAAGCTTCAAAGCATATAACATTTTAAAAATGGGGGGGAACAAAACTCTTTTACACAATTACATTCAAATTCTATCAATTCTAATACATAACTGGTACGGAAGGTGAAGGGGATGAACTACAATCTTTAAAGAGAGAAAGAAAACATTTAGCGGGGAGCACATTTGTTAGGTAACACAAAAAGGAAAAAAGAAAGAAAGAAGAGAAAAAAAAATTAAATATATATCTATTCTTAATCACTTCCAGTAGGTGGTGCTACTGCACTGTTCTCCCTGCCTTTTCTGCTCTAAGTTTTCACTCAGTGTATTTAACTAGATTTCTTGATGGCAAAACGGTTCTGATGTTTACTTACAGTGTCTGTCTGAGGCTCGTAATGAGCAGATTTACCAACTCCCTTCCAGCCAGCAAGATTTTACATGTCTGCAGAGAACGTGTATAGAAGAAGCAGCAGTTAAATTGTAGACTGGGCCTGATGGGTTGGTTTTCTTGTTCAAAGTGCCGATCAGAGAACATGAAAATTTGATTTTTACTTCTGTGAAGTAATCCAAGTTTATTATAAGATTTGATTAATCGCCTAATTCCAGGTTCTAAGCGATGTACAGCTAAAAATTACAAAGTTAGGGGAAACAAACATGACTAGCAAAATTATTACTAAACATATTAAAATATCATAAAAATACATAACATAAAATAACTTGACTAAACATAACTAACAAGACTATTTTTACATACAAGATCGAATAATGGGAAAGTTGCAGGAAGAAATACAATTAAATATAAAAGAAACAATTAAGGTTAAAAATACATTGGGAAAAGGGGAAGAAATTTATTGTAATTTAAAGAAAGATTAAAAACATAAGGAATTCAGTTAATCACTGAAAGCGTCTTTAAAAAGGAAGCCCTTAAGTTTGCTCTTAAATTTGTCTAGAATTCTTTCCTCTCTTGGGCATTCCAAGCCGTAACTGAGAAAATAGAATGTACTAATAACTTTTAAAGAAGGAACAACCAACAGATGTTGTTCTGTTGACCGTAATACTCTCGAAGTATTATAAGGAATTAAAACTTTATAAATAAATGCTGGGGTTTTGAATATTATGGATTTGAGAGTGAGCAAACATCATTTATACATTATTCGATAGGCAACTCCTGCTACTATCCCATAGGGCAGTGTCTTGCAATCCTTTTCGAGCCGGGTAACAAAAAAAAACTGGATGGGGGAGAGTCCCTGGACATCGTGTATTTGGACATCAGCAAGGCTTTTGACAGTGTCCCACACCGTAGGTTATTGAACAAGATGAACATGTCAGGACCAATGTTCCCTCTAAGGATTGATGAGGCGTGTGCAAAAAAAAAATATGCATGAGCGACAAGTTACATACTCCACAAATTTATGAGCAGGCGCGGAGGATGAGTGCCCGTGAGATTGTGGAAGGGTTAAATACTCAAAACTTAGAAGAATAACAATTTACTTAAAGTTTTTGCTTCGCCAACTTTCTGGTATCTTACGTGGCAGCGGCTCCTCTCACGAATCCCCACCTGCGTCGGAAGTCCGATGCTGTTGGGGGATCTTGAGAGGAGCCGCCCCTGCATCTTT
Organism: Geotrypetes seraphini; assembly: GCF_902459505.1. Taxonomy (NCBI): domain Eukaryota; kingdom Metazoa; phylum Chordata; class Amphibia; order Gymnophiona; family Dermophiidae; genus Geotrypetes; species Geotrypetes seraphini. The sequence goes on from NC_047098.1 coordinate 23,497,229, forward strand.
CAACTTAAACTACACTAAAGCGAGCAGGGAAGACCGCCGCCGCAGCTTCCTCTCACCTCCGCCCGCCCTCGATTGAGCGACACGAGAAAACATATGAGCGACGCCACTGAAAATAGCGAGCAATCGCTCATGCGCTCAGCTTAGAGGGAGCATTGGTCAGGACTAGGAAAAACACTGACGGCATGGGTAAAAGACTGGCTTAGCGGCAGGCTTCAAAGGGTAATGGTAAACAGTATTCCCTCAAAAACATCAAAAGTGACCAGTGGGGTGCCACAGGGTTCAGTCTTGGGCCCGATACTGTTTAATATCTTTGTAAGGGATCTGACTCAGGGACTTCGAGGCAAAATTACATTATTTGCCGATGATGCTACATTGTGGCCAGGGCAACGGAACCGGACAGCACAACCAGGCCCAACACTATGGAGCAAGACCTACTTTTACTGGAACAATGGTCCAATACTTGGCAACTAAACTTTAATGCCAAAAAATGTAAAGTAATGCTTCTTGGAAACGGACATCCATGCAGAACATACACCTTGAACGGTGAAAACTTAACAAGAACTTCTGCAGAGAGGGACTTGGGACTGGGAGTACTCATCCGAGAAGACATGAAAGCTGTAAACCAGGTGGAAAAAGCTTCAGCAAAGGCTAGACAAATGCTGGGTTGCATCAGAAGAAGCTTTATCAGCCGAAGGCCTGAAGTCATACTGCCGTTGTACAGATCCATGGTCAGACCACACCTGGAGTACTGTGTCCAGTTCTGGAGGCCGCATTATCAGAAGGATGTGAAGATAATGCGTTTATATTCTCTCGAAGAGCGCAGAGAAAGGGGAGACATGATAGAAACATTCAAATACGTCACAGGCTGCATTGGAGTGGAGGAAGAAATCTTTTCTCTTAAGGGTCCCACGACAACAAGAGGGCATCTGCTAAAACTTCTGGAAGATGTCATGGAGACACCAGGAAATTCTTCTTCACCGAAAGGGTGATTGATCGATGGAATGGTCTACCACGCAAGGTGGTCGAGGCTAGTAGCGTGCTTGACTTCAAGAGACGATGGGACAAACAAGTGGGGATGCTACAGACTTATGCTTATAAGATGGATTCTCATGGGAGGGAGGGTTCTTGAGTGGGCAGACTTGTTGGGCCGCCGGCCCTTTTCTGCCGTCATACTCTATGTTTCTATACCTAGTGTCCCCGGCCCGAGACACCCAGAAGTGCGCTGGCGTCAGCGTGATGACATCACGTGCAGGCGTGATGTCAGCGCATGCACAAAGACCCTTCAAACGGACCTTGCCCCGAGAGAAGGACCTGCACTGGAGAGAAGGGCTGGCAGAGAGAAAAGGTGCTGGCGTCGGGAGATTGCTTACAAGACATGCCTCTCTTTGCGAGAGGCACGTCCTGTAGGCAGTCATCCAGCGCCGGCACCTCTCCTCTTCCACAGTGTACCGCGACACATCTGAAATTGCCTGGTGTGCCACGCCACACAGTTTGCGATACACTGCCATAGGGAGTTGAGATTCTCAGGCACAATCTCACCAGGAATCACAAGTCCCGAAATCAGTGGCATAGCGAGGGTGGAAGGTGCCCTCTTATCCACCCCCCCCCCCTTCGCTGTATGCACCTCCCCCTTCCTACCCCCATACCTGTTTAGCTCCTCATCACGAGCAACATCTCTAAGTTACTGCCCACACCAGTGTTAGCTCTCCCTTTGACGTCACTTCCTAGTTACAGGACCTGGAAGTAGCGTCAGAGGGGAGCACTGAGGCCGGCACGAGCAGCAGGTTGGAGCCGCTGCTTGCTGGTGAAGAGCTAGAGGTATGGTGGTGGGGAATTGAAGGCGCATGCGCGGCAGGGGGGAGGAGCGGGAGGGCGGAGAGGAGGAGAGGTGCTGGAGCCCCCACTGAGGAGGTCTGTTCCCCCCGCCCCCACCTTACTATGCCACTGCCCGAAATGAACTAGAATGGATTTTAAAACCACAGCTTGATCAGTCAGGCACAACAGAAGATGCACCAGTAGCCACGTCATTGTGAGAATGTGGGGGAAAAGCTTCCAAGCCACCATCGTTTGCAGCCTCCTTCCAGGTTTTTGTCCTTGCCAACCCCAAAACACCCATTTATATTTCACTGAAAAGGCAGAGATATAGCAACGGAAGAATCATTACTACTACTACTGCTGCTATTTATTATTTCTATAGCCCTACTAGACCTACGCAGCGCTGCATTTCAAAAACACAGAAGAGACAGTCCCTGATCAAGAGAGCTTACAATCTAGTCAAGACAGACAAACTGAACAAGAAAGTGCATCAGTACACAGTGCTCAGGTGGGGGGAATTACAGAGCGAATGATAAGACAGATATTGGTGCTGAGAAGGCAGATTGGCATTTGGAATTGAAAGCAGCTTCAAAGAAATGGGTTTTGAGAGTGAATTTGAAGACTGCCAGAGATGGGAGCTTGACGCACCAAGTCAGGCAGTTTGTTCCAGGCATGTGGTGCAGAAAAATAAGGGATAGAGTCTGGAGTTGGGTACAGATAACAGAGATTTACCCGATGAGTGGAGTTCCCGGGGGGGGGGGGGTGGAGGGGAGACTGTGGAAAGAGATGAAAGAGGAGAGATACTGAGAAGCTGTGGAGTGAATACTCTTGAAGTTCAGCAAGAGGAGTTTGAACTGTATGTGGAAACGGATAGGGAGTTCAAGTTCAAGTTTATTAATTTTAATGTACCGACCATCGAAGGACACCTGGCCGGTTTACAATGTTAAAAAAAATAAAAAAATAAAAAGTTAAAATTAAATTATTATGAGGGGAGGGGAAGTGTAAACATTAAATAGACAAATTACAAGAATGAACGTGAGCTTGGGGGTAAAGGGAGAAGGGAAATTTAATAATTACATCGTTAAAAAAAAACCAAAAACAAATTAAAAAGGAGGGGAAGGATATAACATCAGGAAAGGGGATCGCTTGTGAGGGAGCCAATGAAGTGACTTGAGGAGAGGACATTGATGAAATATGAGGCGTGCAGCAGAGTTCTGGACAGACTGAAGGGGAGAGAGATGGTTCAATGAGAAGCAGATCGCAGTAGTCTAGGAGAGAGGTGGTGAGGGCATGGATGAGAATCTTAGCAGTGCGCTCTCAATAACTTCCTACAAATTTCAGTTAAAAGGTAAAACTATCAGGGAATTAGGAGATAACTAATATTTATGTTTATTGTACCTTTGATATCCCGCTTAATGCAAAAGGTTTAAGCATAATTTAATTAGGGCTGTTTGAAACAGTCTGCCTGGATACTTTCTGTATGAGCACTTAGGGTCTATCTGCATCAACATTCCAGAGTCAGATTGATATAATTTCCCATAGGCCTTTGCTGACATTGGTTAGGGCAACCAAAATGCTGATTGCTAGCAATGCTATGCCGACAGTTGCATGTGGTTTTTTTTAACCCAAAAGATCAAGGGCATAACTTGATACCTGCCGACAAGTCAAGTTTTGCAATGTGATCTGTGCGGACAGAGCAGAGAGGATTAATAGGAAGGAAGCTTCAAGTACGGCAAAACACTGCAGCTGGGATGTTATGAAAATATGACAAGTCAGCAACATTCTTACAGAATCTTCAGTGGCTGCTTAAAAAAAAAAAAAAAAAAAAAAGGGAGGGTGACTAATTAACCCCTCCTTTGACTAAACCGCGATAGCGGTTATTAGCGCAGGTAGCCGTGCTAAGGGCTCCTTTTACTAAGCTGCGTTAGGGTTTTAATGCGCGGAATAGCGTGCGCTAAATTGCCTTGCACGCTAGACCTCAACACCAGCATTGAGTTGGCGTTAGTTCTAGAAGCATAGCGTGCGGTGTAGCGCGCGGTAATTTCCTGTGTGCGCTAAACACGCTAGCACACCTTAGTACAAGAAGCCCTAAATGCTCTGTGCTGCTCCCAACGCTCATAGAGTTCCTTTGAGCGTCGGAAGCAGCCCAGAGCATTCAGCGTGGCTCCCTGCGCTAATAACCGCTATTGCGGTTTAGTAAAGAGGGGGGTGGGTGAGTAAATTCCTTATCCTGACTCATAAGATATCTTTAGAATATCTTTAAAATATCAAATAATTTTGAATTAGACTCAGAAAAATTAGCGTTAAGAAATTCTTAATCTTTGAGTATTTAAAAGTGTAACTAGAAGTATCGCCATGGATCTTTTTTAGCACAAGCATTTATCACAAGGTTGAGGATGAGTATATCAGTTAGTGACTTATTTTTATGTATTATGCTTTATTCATAGTGCTACTGTTGGCGCTTTCCCTGATGAAGCTCTTCTAAAAGGAATAGGAGTGAAACGGAGATCTTCCGTCGCTAAGCATACAGTGTGAAGCTAAGTACTTCATGATTATTTTCTATAGTGGGAGAGTATTGCATAAGAAATGAAGATCATTATACTAGATCATTAAATAAGATCACTAAATGATTCAAAAGCATCTAACAATATTGAAAAAGAATTAAAATCACATAAAAAAGAGAGTGTATGGGACCGATGATAGCTCACTTTGTGGTAATTAGCCTTGAAAAATATGTCGGGCTTATAGCTGTGAGCGCTTGAGATCCCCAGTACCTCTTTATAGTACCCAGTCTGGGTTCATATTGACTTGTGTTTTAGCCAAGTCTCTAACATTACTTCTTCCAGCTCTTAAAGGTATGTGTTGGAAGACCTTTTCATATTTAAGGGAAGTAATGGAGAAGCTTATACAAGGCTATTAGGACAGAAAATAATCATCAATTTTTCCAGAAATAGTTAAAAAGTGATCTCTTCAGAAAATACTGTAGAAGAATTATTAGATATTAATTTTATTTGTAGGGTCTCATTTTTTGTAAATTCCTAGAAAGAGATAGCTAGGTGCATGAGATAGATTGTGAGCCCATCAGGACAGACAAGGAAAATGCGGTATATAAGTCCCAATCCCTTTCCCCCTTTCTTATGATGTAAGCCACATAGAATCAATTGATTTGCAATTTTGTGAGTTATAAGAAATGATATTGTTTTCTATTATACAGCAAAGGACATCAAACTGCAGCCTTCCAGGCCCCCCAATTGGTCTGGTTCCTAGAATATTCCTTATGAAAATGAGACATGTTTGAATACAACTGATGCAGTGAACAGCAAACGAATTCTGTCACATGCAATTTTGCATTTGAGCACTAGATGGCAAAAGGGGTCACTTTAGGAGAAGCACCTGAATAAACACTACGGTCAGGTCTGTGAGAAATGTATTTTAAGAGGGCACACTGCAAAAAGGTTAAAAATGAAAAGGGAAGTGACATCCGAGTCTGTAAAATCTTGACGCCAAACAAAACTTTGTTGATATGATAAGAACATAGGAATAGCTTTACTGGGTCAGACCAATGGTGCATCAAGTCCAGTAGCCCATTCTCACTGTGGCCAATCCAGGTAGTTGAACTTGATTAGGATTTTGAGGAGATGTCCAGGGGTCCGGAAGGCTTTTCAAAACCTGGCACTTTGTCCGGGTTTTGTAAAGCTTTCCTCCACATCGCATCGGACAGGAGGGCACCTGCGCAATGACGTCACATGTGCGTGACATCATCGCATCACATCCACACATGTGCAGATATCCTATTGCCTGACGAGAGCAGGCAGCGGGGGAGGGGCTGGGGCATGATGGGGCGGGAATGGGTTGAACTGGGCGGGTCTAGGGGTCTGGATTTTCCAAACTGAAAATCTGGTAACCTTAAACTTGATCAGGGGTGGGGTTACCAGATGTCTGCATTTAACCAGACATGTCCTCTTTTTAGACGACTGTCTAGGTGTCCGGACGGTGACAGGATAATCGCACGCCAGACGCCAGCGCGCCGACAATTCGGTGCAAGACAGAAGCGCGTGGGGGGAAAAAGTAATTTTTAAAGAGCTCCAACGGGGGGTTTGGGAGGCAACCCCCCACTTTATTGGTTAGTGTATGCGCTGCTGTTGCGGGGAGGTGTGGGGGTGAAACCCCCCACATTATAGAGAAAAAGGAAATTTTCCCGAAAAAAATCAGAAAAAGTTCAATTTTCACTATAATGGAGGTTTCCAACCCCTTGAACCCCCCTCCAACAGCAGCGCAAACACTAACCAATAAAGTGGGGGGGATTGCCACCCCATTGGACCTCTTTAAAAATTACTTTTGCCCCCGCGCGCTTCTGTCTTGTCGGCGCTGGAATGTCAGCGCGCTGGCGTCTTGCGCGCCACTGTCTATGAACCTTCCGGACGGGTTTGCAAAACCTGGCAGTTTTTTCCGGGTTTTGAAAAGAGTTGAGCTCGGGGCCCACGTCTGCAGGGCATTTGCGCATATGCAGAGGTGATGCAGTGATGTCGCACCTATTTAAAAAATTATTAAAAACCCAGTTGTTTGTTGATGCCTATATGCAGAGGTTGCAGTAAAAATTATAAGTTTTAATTGGAGGAAACATTGATATGTGGCTGTGTGTCATTGCCTGCGCGTAGGTTGTCTAGACGATAGCTATTGTTGGAGGTCATTTTAACTTAATGGATGTTTGATACTTGGAAACCGTCTAGAACTTAGGCGGTATACACTTTTTAAAATAAATAAATAAATATGGTTTTATCATTTTCCTTTCTCTGGAAAAGATTATATTCTACGTTCAAATACTTGAAGGGTATTAACATAGAACAAAATCTTTTCCAGAGAAAGGAAAATGGTAAAACCAGAGGACATAATTTGAGGTTGAGGGGTGGTAGATTCAAAGGCAATGTTAGGAAATTTTACTTTACGGAGAGGGTGGTGGATGCCTGGAATGCGCTCCCGAGAGAGGTGGTGGAGAGGAAAATAGTAACGGAGTTCAAAGAAGCGTGGGATGAACACAGAGGATCTAGAATCAGAAAATAATATTAAAAATTGAACTAAGACCAGTACTGGGCAGACTTGCACGGTCTGTGTCTGTATATGGCCATTTGGTGGAGGATGGGCTGGGGAGGGCTTCAATGGCTGGGAGGGTGTAGATGGGCTGGAGTAAGTCTTAACAGAGATTTCGGCAGTTGGAACCCAAGCACAGTACAGGGTAAAGCTTTGGATTCTTGCCCAGAAAGAGCTAAGAAGAAAAAATTTAAAAATTTAAATTGAATCAGGTTGGGCAGACTGGATGGACCATTCGGGTCTTTATCTGCCGTCATCTACTATGTATATGTGTGATGTCATTGTGTTGCATCCATGCATATTTTTCTTCGGGAAACCCCAGACACATGACCCTGCACTGTTCTGCCTAGGGTTACCAGATTTTCCCAAAGGAAAATCCTGACCCCCCTGCCACACTATTTCTCTCAAGACTCTTTTTTTAAAACTATAAGCCCAGTATTCAGCTGGTGATGATCAGTGTTTTTCAAATTGCTGCTGGTGTTATCTAGAAATTCAATGCTGGGCTACGTCCAGGCTCCGACACTGAATTTACAGGTCTAGGGAGTGAGCTAAAACATAACTGGTTAAGTGCAATATATGGCATTTAACTGGCAATGAACAGCTGCGTAAAGACAGAACTGTATTTTATGTATCCTATTGATGTGGTTATTTCAACCAGTTAAGTACCAACTCTGGCCCTGGAACGCTCCCAAAATAGTAAATAAGGTACGGGGGAAGGCAGGGGTGCGTGCGGCAGGGACAAGAGCGGGGGGCAGAGAGGAGGAGGGGTGCCACACCCTTAGGAAGATTGCACCGGGGGGGGGGGGACTGACTCCCCTGCACCCTCTTTACTATGCCACTGGATATAACAGTTATATCCCCCCCTAATTATAATGTATCTCATGCTGCATTAATAACAACCACAGTACACTTCTCCCTCTGTATTCGTGGTTTCAGCAATCACGGTTTCGATTATTCACGGTTTTTAGCTTGCTGGCTCCTTCCCCCCCCCCCCCCCAATTATGTCAGCTTGCATAGAGAAATCGCTGATTCCAAGCATTTACAGAGAAAAATCGCTGATTCCCAGCGCTTTCTTCACTGTGTTTTGCCTCTCCTTTAGGAACAGGCCAGGTCTCCCATGTTATTCGCGGTTTCACCATATTCACGATGGTATTTAATAGAAAACAGCGAATAACATATGAAAAAGTTATTTGCAGTTTTTCCTGTATTTGTGGTTCTGTTAATCCCCCATCACAGCAAATACGGAGGGAGAAGTGTAAAATCAATATCTGTGATCAATAATGTTTTAAAAAATTTATTTAAAACAATAAATCATGAAGGCAGGCAGTGCACTAAACCAGAGAGGAGAAATAAGAAATAAGTCAGTGACCTCCCAGCAAATCTACATGTCCAATCAGCTCTGGACTGTTTGTTTCAAGGGGCTCCGGAAGGAGCAACTGGCCACAGGAATGTCTTTCTAAGTCCCTGTTGGAGTTGTGTCAGGCGGTAAAGCAGCGTGGACTCCAATGGAGAATCTCTGCATGCTGTGGGTTAATCTTCTGCTCTTATTTCCCTCACAGCTTGGAAAGCAAATCTCATTTTCCAGTTTCTCCTCTCAATCCAGTCTCCAGAAGGGGGAGGGGGGCTGCTATCAAGCTCCTCCCCCTTTCTCACTTTATGATTTGGGGGTTGGATTTTCTCAGGCACTGGCAACTGAAACACACCACATTTTTGCTCAAAATAATGTCTCTATAGGCCGAAAGCTCATGAATTATGTAAATGACTCTATTGACATTGTGGAAGGGTGTGAGGGGCTATTCTATGAGGCAGTGTTTCCCAAGTCAGTCCTGGGTTAAGGTTACCATATAGCTCCAGAAAAAGGAGGACGGATTGAGACATCCGGGTTTTACTTCCATTACTTTCAATGAAAGTAAAATGAATGAATAAATAAACATATGCCTGCCATTGACATGGCCTATGTAGTCGCATCTAGATATTGGCATGCCAAGGCCATTTTGTGTTATATATTCTATAATGAGTTAGGTGTGCCGTAATGCTATCGTAGACTTGGCACTTCTTGTACCCCTTTGTTACACCTATATTTTTGATGTGTAATTTTATAGAATTGCCACCAAAACCCATAAAGTGCAATTCTGTACATTAGATGCCTATAAGCATCGCTTGCATGTGGAAATATGTTTAATACTGGCACTTATGTGTGTAAGTATAAATTATGCACGAAAGTGCCAACAGGGGATTGGGATTGTGGTTTTCAATTTTATTTCATTTGCTTTTATTTGATATGATGTATGCATTAATTCTCATCCACTTTGAGGTAAAGCAGAATATAAACGAATAAATAAAGAGATGAATGGAGCTCTTAATCAAAGAGCTAAAATGCCCAAAAAACCGCCTAAGTCAGCACTTGGACGTCCTGAGTACAGGGACGTCCAAGTGCCAAAGATCAAAACCCTTTTCCTGGCCAACTAGTGAAATGTTTCTCCCGCTGTGCATCCAGAGTTCCAGGGGGTGTGCTGGGAGGTATGTTATGGGTGGGTTTGGGGCGAGCTTTAGGGATGCTTAACTTGGCCTTCTTAAGGCAATAATCGAACCTTTTCCAAGATGTCCTGGACGGAACTTGGATGTAGAGGTCTGCATGGAACGGGGATCGCGGGAATCCCCCTCCCCAACCCATGGGACTCCCATGGGGATGGAAGGCTTTGGAAGCAGGGTTCGTTCATATAATATAATGGACATGTCAGCCTTAGTAAAAGAGGGGGGGTTTATAAGTTAATTACCTGAACAGAAAACAAAAAAAGGGTTCTACCAAAGAGATTCCACAAGGAAAACAGCAAAAGAACTGTGGAATTGATGATCCTGTCAGAAGTAATTGCTGCTTTTTATGGGGACGGGCGGGGATGGAGGTAATTCCTTGCGGGGTTGGGTGGGGACGGAGAGGATTCTGACGGGGACAGGTGGGGACGGAGAAGATCCTGGCGGGGACGGGTGGGGACGGAGAGGATCCTGGCGGGGACGGGTGGGGACGGAGAGGATCCTGGTGGGGACGGGTGGGGATGGATGGGATTTCTGTCCCTGTGCAACTCTCTACTTGGATGTTCAGAGTTAGACCTGTTTTAGAAGCTTCTCAATGCCACAAAGGTAAACAAACTGACCAGATGACCACTAGATACATTAAGGTATGACCACCCCCACACTCACTAACCCCCTCCTACCCCCCAAAAATCTGAATGAAAGAGTACATACCTTTCTCTAGAACAGCAGCACTAGTCTAGTAGAGCATCATATAGGTGTCTTAAGTAACCATAGAGAGGAGGACCCAGGCCCATAAACCACTCTAATCAGTACATTTGTGGTGGAAAGTGTGAGCCCACCAACTATACTGCCATATAGGTGCCACCTATAGCCACGAAGGCTATTGAAGTGGTAGACAGTTGGGTCTAGTAGGTTGGGGGAAGTTTAGGAGGACTCACCATACATTATAAGGGGATTCTGGTGAGATGTACAGCTGGCACCCTTTATGTAAAGTTCACAGCAGTGCCCTCTGACATGCTCTGTTGGAATGTCTATATGGCCAGTCCATCACAATGATGGCCCCTCCCATGTCTAAATGGTCTGGATTTGGACGTTTTAACTTGGACATTTCTTTGGTCCAGTTGGCCTAGACATTGGCCATTATTCAAGGTTTCAAGGTTTATTAAATATTTGATGAATCGCTATATCTTTATACAAAGCGATGTACATAATAATAAAATAAGTTAAGTTAAAATACATACAGTATATATATAAACATTAGAAGTAAGACAAGACCAACAACAATTGGAAGGGAAGGGGGGTTAAAGTTACATCTGTTATATTGAGAAACACATTTAAGGGAAAAACATTGAGGAGGAAGGGGATTCTTAAAACAAAAATTCATATAATAAAGTAAATTTTATATATTAAAAGCCTGTTTAAAAAGAAATGTTTTCAGGGATTTCTTGAAGGAGGAAATGTCTTTTTCAATTTTTATATATTGGGGCAATGAGTTCCACCATTGGGGGCCCACTACAGAGAACATATCTAATCTACGAGTGCCTATTATTTTTAAAGAGGGAACAACTAATAGATTTTGGGAAGATGATCTAAGTGCGCGTGCGGAACTATGGGGAATTAACATTTTTGAAATGCACTGAGGTTCATTGAATATCAAATTTTTAAATATAAGTAGCAAAACCTTAAACTGTATACGCTGGCAAATAGGGAGCCAATGTGCATCAATGAAAAATGGAGTTACATGGTCGAATTTATTAAGATGACTTGGGGAAATCCACTGCTTATTCCTAGGATAAGCAGCAGAAAATCTGTTTTACTACTTGGGATCTGGGTTGGTCACTGTTGGAAGCAGGTTACTGGGCTTGATGAACCTTTGGGTCCGTCCCAGTATGGCAATTTTTATATTCTTATGCCTTAGCATTAAATATCTGGAGTTAATTCAGCCTGCAGAAGGAAGCAGTTTGCCCATAACTTAAATATGTTTATGCCGATTAAAAGTTTTAACTGCACTTCGGTTTGCTGCAGGTGGCACCTATATGGCAGTAGAGTAGGGTTTGTGTGGGCTCACAAATGCCACCATATCTGTGCTTATTAGAATGGATTATGGGCCTTGGTCCTCTGCTCTATGGTTCACTAGCCCACCCTCAAGGCTATATCAGATGTTGCTGTTCAACAGAGCAGTAGGTACTTTTTCATTCAGACTTTTGTGGGATGGGAGGGGGGAGTGCTGGGGGTCAGTACTTAATCTCTCTAGTGGTCATCTGGTCAGTTAGACGTTTCTTAAACAGGTATAGCCCAAAATGTCAATGTTCCGTCTAGGACAGAGGTGTCAAAGTCCCTCCTTGAGGGCCGCAATCCAGTTGAGTTTTCAGGATTTCCCCAATGAAAGCATACCATGAAAGCAGTGCAAGCAAATAGATCTCATGCATATTCATTGAGGAAATCCTGAAAACCCGACTGGATTGCGGCCCTCGAGGAGGGACTTTGACACCCCTGGTCTAGGACATCTCAGCAAAGGTTCCTACGGCCTGCAAAACATCCAAGTTACCTTAAGAAATTGCAGGGAAACTTCCGATTGAAAACAGAAGGAAGTCAGAAAGTGCTTGTATCAAAAAGTCAACTGACCTCACTTAAAACCTGTCTATGGAGATTGATCCAAAATTGGGAAGTTGCTCAGAGATGTGAAACTCTTCAGGGAAGGTATGTACCTCCCCAGTATGGGTACAGAGTTTACCTTCCAGTCATTGCAGCTTTTTCAATAATGATCACGCTCCAAGCAAGGGAAATGTAAAGAATATATCACAGTCTTTTAAAACTACTTCAAAAATGATGGCATTCTTTGTTTGTATGTTTCATGAAAGCAAACATCTCTTGAAATAGATGACTTATAATGCTATTACTTAGCTTTATGAAAAGTTTGGGGTTTCAACGTGGCCCCGTTTCGTTTTTCTTCTTCAGGAGACCCAATTGTAAAAGTACTATTTTGAATTGGTGATGTAAACACACCACTGCTGGAAACAGCTACCAATATGGGAGGTTTCAACTTTTACTTTTACAATTGGGTCTCCTGAAGAAGAAAAACGAAACGGGGCCACGTTGGGACCCCAAACTTTTCATAAAGCTAAGTAATAGCATTATAAGTTACCTATTTCAAGTGATGTTTGCTTTCATGAAACATACAAACAAAGAATGCCATCATTTTTAAAGTAGTATTAAAAGACTGATATATTCTTTAAATTTCCCTGGCTTGGAGCGTGATCATTATTGAAAAAGCTGCAATGACTGGAAGGTAAACTCTGTACCCATACTGGGGAGGTATATACCTTCCCTGAAGAGTTTCACATTTCTGAGCAACTTCCAAATTTTTGATCAATCTCCATAGACAGGTTTTAAGTGAGGTCAGTTTACTTTTTGAAACATCCAAGTTAGGCATGCCCAAAACCCACCCATAACCCGCCTCCCAACACACCCACTATAATGCTAAATCCACAGTGGCTTAGAAGTCTTGCTAGACGTTCAGAAAGTTGGTTCGAAAAATCGGCAGTTGAACGTTTTGGGCATGAACATCGGCACTTGGACTTTTATTTTTTTTTTGGACGTTTTGAGGTTTTGATTATGCCCCTAACTATGTTTTCTGGGACACCTCAACGTGATTCAGGCCTGGGACTAGAACCCCATTCACAGACACCTAAAATACTTGCAATGATACCTTAGGGCAGCAAGGCTCTCGAGAAGAAGTCTCCTATTGAAAACCGCTACCCTCCCTGCCAGGCCAAGACAATGCACACTAAAACAGGGGAAACAAATCCACAAAAATCAAACAGGCAAGAGCAAAGTGGAAATGTCCAATCAGAATGGTGCACAAAAAAGTGTCTATCAACTCATCTGATAAATCCAAATGTCTTTATTCATCCAAAATAACTCATTCATCCAAAGTAACTCAATGACTCAACATTGAGTTACTTTGGATGAATGAGTTATTTTGGAGTTAGATTGTACATTTCCACTTTGCTCTTGCCAGGCCAAGACAATGACCGGTACTGGTTACCTTTGGGATGTCTGGGGTTTAGATGGTTTCAGTATGAGCTCAGATACCAACCATCTGGATGAAGACAGCTCCTGTTACACAGGATACATAGCATAGGAACACACCCTGCTCAGCTCCATGAATGCATTTCTCAACTTGAGTGTGGCTCCCTCTGCTCTTTGTCCTTTTTCTGGTGAAATCCCCTTTTGTATAAAGCTCAGGGTATGAATGTGCATCAGGAAATAATGCTTTATGAAGAGGCTAGGGCTGAATGCAGAAACTATCAGCCTCTTTTAAAAAGCCACGCTAATGGCCCCGAAGCCCATAGAGATTTAAAGGTTTTCGGGGCCGTTGCCACATGGCTTTGTAAAAGAGGCCGTATGTTGTGATATATGCTCTCGTTACTTTTGCCAACATTATTCTAAATCTGTCCTAGGCAGGTGAGGCCAGTGGGGCACAGGTAGCAGGTTGTCTCATGTTTCCATCTAAATTTTTTAAATATAGCTGATTGATGCAGATTTTTTGCAGCTGGTGCTAACGAAGGGCATTTCCATGCAGATGTCATTAGATTCCATCTGAGCACAGATGTGATGATGGCAAAAACTATAATTTGCTCTTCCTTGGAGACTGTTTTTGGTAGAAAAATATTATAATCTGATCTCAGCCAGCTCTGCTCCTGCAAAGCAATTAAGTCTGTGACCAAACATGGAGCTGAGTAATTAAATCTGATGAAAATAATGAACATGTACTGCACCATGAGGCTGGGGAGAAAAGCGATGCCTGAAAATGAATTTGTTCCATGAACAGCCCTGCACTCAGAGCAACAGGTGCTCTGCATGAAAAGGGTCATGGGAAGAGAATAGGTAGCCCAGTGGTCTCCAATGCGTGGCCTCTGAAATCCTCCTTTGCGGCCCTCAAACGTTGGCTGAAATTCTCTTCGTAGTAACAGTAAATGATGGCAGATAAAGACCCGAATGGTCTATCTAGTCTGCCCAACCGTACACACTTTATAAATTCATGATTTAAATTAAATTGTCCTTTTTTTTAGATATTTCTGGGCCAGAAACCTAGAGCTCTACCCGGTACTATGCTTTGGTTTAACTACTGGAGTCTCCATCAAAAGCTCACTCCAGCCCATCTACACCATCCCAACCGTTGAAGCCCTCCCTAGCCCATCCTCAAATGAATGGCCACATACGGGACACAGACTGTGCAAGTCTTCCCAGTACCAACCTTAGTTCTTCAATATATACCCATTATTTTCTGATTAGAAATCCTCTGTGTTCATCCCATGCTTTCTAGAACTCAGTCACTGTTTTCCTCTCCACCACCTCCCTCGGGAGGGCATTCCAGGAATCAACCACCCTCTATCTAAAGAAAAATTTCCTAACATTACTCTGCATGGGGAGGGGCCAAAGGTCCTGATTGGTTCAGTTGCCTAAGGGGTGGGGCCTTAGGCATCTGAACCAATCAGGCCTTAGGCACCTCCCTCTGTATCCAGGACACTGGGGAAGGAGCCTAAAGCCCTGATTGGTCAAGCCAATTGGTCAAGCCAATCAGGGCCCTAGGCTCCTCCCTTAGTATCTTGGATACAGAGGGAGGAGCCTAAAGCCCCTTCCCTTGGGAGTCTTAGACGACTGAACCAATCAGGGCCTATGCCCCTCCCTGTACATCACATTATTTAGGACTGGCATGCCTGAAGCGGGAGCCTCAGAGCAAGCTTCCTGCTTCAACTTTTTATAAAGGTACGGGGGAGGTTCATGTGGTTGGGGTGGGGGTCCGATGGCGGGAGGGAGTGGGCATCTCTCCTACCAATTTTCTCTCATGCTGTGTTTGTCATGGGTGTTGGGGAGGGCTGTCATCAATGGTGGGACTTTTTTCCATTGTTTTTTATGGGACAGATATTTTGTGTGTGTAACACACACAAAATATCTGTGCCATTGAAAAAAAATGAAAAATATAAAACAGACAGACCTGATGAAATACAACTAGATCACTAAAAACCCTTTTTTTTTTTGGGGGGGGGGAGGGGAGAATAGCCAAGCAATGTTAGTGCATCAATCACTTAGCTACTTTGCATGGAGTTTTAGCTAATTTGCATGGCCAGATCGGAAAATGGCCGATCGAGGGGGAAAAACAAGCGGTGGGCCATTTTGTGAACCGGTCGGTAAAAATCGATCGTGGCTAAAGCTGTGAAAACAGGTTTAGCAACGATCTCTGACTTTAGTGCATCTAACCCATAGTGACAACAAACTCTTAAGCGTGTTGCCCAGGTGTCTCAGTTTTGTGGAATTTTCTACTGTTGACAATCCAAAACAAAATAATATCCTTGAAGTGTTGTAGAATCAGTATTAGTATTAAGTTTTAATGTTTAATCCCCAGTCTGAACAAGCAGGTCAAGGCGGTTTACAAAATTAGGACTATGTGTACATTTAAAATCTTTTGGTGACCCTCAGAGCTTTCTCGTATTCACACTGCGGCTCTTCTACATGAAAAAGTTTGGAGATAACTGAAGAGGCACAAAGAGGCATCATTAGAAAAAGGTAATGTTCCTGGAGTCTGGACGTCCCAAGCCAAAGAGCGTGATTAACTACTAGGCATATGCCTGGGACCAAACGTTTAGAAGGGGTCCTCTTAGATGTACTTATTCAGTGGCTCCCCCAGGCAGGGATGAGCTGTTTAAAATGAGTACTGGTAACAGTTGTGTATTTCTGAGAGACTGTGTACTATGCGCACAAACCCCTGGATTCTATAAACATGCACACACAAATATGTATGCCTAGAATAAGGACAGTTGTGTGCACAACTTAATATAATCATTGCTGGTAAGTGGAGTTAACAGTCATTTATTGGCTTGACTTAGTGTTAATTGGTGCTAACTGGCACCAGTTAGCATTTCGGCACCCGACTGACCTTAGGGGAGGATTCTCAAAACATACCGTGGCCTTTAACGATGACTGCGAAACCGGTTCCAGCGTGGCATGAAACCGTGGGGCTTCTGTTAGCATTCTACTGTTTAATGCAGGACAACAGAAAGCGAAGGCGGCAAAGAACAGAGGCACGACGAGGAGTTGAAAAGGCGAAATCTTTATCAGTCGACCTGACACGGCCGTGTTTCAACACAATAGCCGTGTCAAGGATTGTTGGCTGTCTGCGAACAAATAATAGCACTCCCATACCAGAAAATGCCTTCTTGATAAGATTTCTGATCAATTAAGGTGACGACAGATGCTGCATCTGATGGAGGTAGCCCTGGATATTGTTTTGTTCACAGAGATATTTATTTTATTATTACTACTTATATACTACTTATAGCCTAAGTGGTTTAGATTCAGGTGCTCAAGTATTTTCCCCTATTTATTCTGGTGGGCTTATACTCTACCTAATGTACCTAGGGCATGGGAGATTGCCCAGGATCACAAGGAGCAGTATGGGATTTGAACCCACAACCTCAGGGTGCTGAGGGACTAACCTAATGCAGCAAAGGTGTTGAAGACGGGAAGTGAGGTAATTAGAAATATCACAGCAAAACAAGCCCTCACTCATCAGGGTAAATCTTCCAAAATTTTATCAAAGAGTTTCTTCCACATTCAAAAATCCACAACAACAAATTTGTAGTAATTCTTAATCTTTTTCTTTATTGTTGTACAGATATTGCTTGCCCCAACAAATGCAAGGTGATGCATCTAGGGAAAAAAAAAACCCCAAAGAACACGAGTATAAGATGTTGGGGGCGACATTAGCAAATTGCGAACAAGAAAGGGATTTGGGGGTACTGATTGACAGAACCCTAAAGCCTTCGGCTCAATGTGCGGCAGCGGCGAAGAAAGCAAATAGGATGTTGGGCATGATTAAGAAGGGGATCACGAGTAGATCGGAAGATGTAATAATGCCACTTTATAGAGCAATGGTCAGACCGCAATTGGAATACTGTGTACAACACTGGTCTCCATACCTCAAAAAAGATATAACTCTGCTGGAGAGGGTACAGAGGCGAGCCACGAAACTTGTCAAGGGATTGGAGAATTTGAGCTACAAAGAACGCCTTAGGAAATTGGGACTGTTTACCCTCGAGCAGAGAAGACTGAGAGGGGATTTAATAGAGACTTTTAAAATAATAAAAGGATTTGATAAAATAGACCAAGAAGCAGCGTTACTAACTTTTTCGGATGTGACACGGACAAGAGGTCATAGACTGAAACTGAGTGGCAGCAGGTTCAGGATGGATATCAGGAAGTACTTTTTCACACAACGCGTGGTGGGAATTTGGAATGCTCTCCCGGAGGATGTTGTGACAGAGATTACTGTTCTGGGATTCAAGCGCAAGTTGGATGCACACCTTCTTGCAAATCATATTGAGGGCTACGGTATATCTGGGTCTCCATTCGGGAGTACCTAAAGGGGCCGCCGCGTGTGCGGATCACCGAACTGGATGGACCTCGGTCTGATCCGGTGAAGGCTTTTCTTATGGTTCTTAACAATTTTGCCCGACGGGACCTGTTTCGCCTTGGCAGGCTTTTTCAAGGGTTCCTAAAGGGAGCACTCATTTATACGTCCTCTCACTCTCAGGGCAGGAGCAGCCTTAAGCTACAAATTTGTTGTTGTGGATTTTTGAATGTGGAAGAAACTGTTTTATAAAATTTTGGAAGATTTACCCTGATGAGTGAGGGCTTGTTTTGCTGTGATAGCACTAGCTACATTATGATCTGGTCAGTAGGGGGCAGCACTGATGGACCAGGGAGAAGCATAGCTCTCTGTGTAACAGCGTCACACTGAAGTAACTGAAATGCAGGGGTTAGAGGAATGGAGGTTGTCTGTGTGGACTGTTGCCCCCCCCCCCTTTAATGAAGCTGTATTAGGGTTCTTTATCACCAGCCACAGCAGTAAAAGCTCACAGAATTCGTACGAGCGTTGGAGCTTTTACCGCTGCGGCCTGCAATAAAAAAAACCCTAACGCGGCTTCATAAAAGGGGGCGTGTCTTCAAGTCAAATGAAAAACTTAGCTTAGGCAGGGTGAAATCGAAATGCTGCAGGCGTGTTTAAATCTCCTGCTGTCTTTGCTGGCCCAACGCCAACGTAATGATAGCAGGCGTTTCGCTGAATAGCTGCGATGGACATGGACTCTCGGCAGTACCGTTATCGCTCAAGTCGGTTCTTCGTTTGACGTGATAAACGAGTCAGCTATAATAGAACTATAAGACTGTTGAACAAATTGCTAGGCAGGACGGGGTGTGGAGCCGATGAGATCATTTCCCTGTCTAGTGCGGTTGCATAGTTAACATACTGGCGACGCACCGGGATCCGAGGCCCCTTCCCCTTATAAAATTATTTTCATTTCTAAGAATTCAACTGCCAGAGACAAATCTAACAGAAAACATTTACCACTGTTTCTATTTATAAAAGGAACTAAGGGCACAAGATTAGCTAGCGGCTAGCGTGTGCTAAAACCGTTAGCGCACCTTTGTAAAAGGAGCCCTAAGAGTTTAAGTAGTAAAGGTATTTTGGGGAGTAAATAGTGGGGTTCCCCTGGGGTCTGTGCTGAGACCGCTGCTTTTTAACATATTTAGCAATAATCTAGAGATAGGAATAACTAGTGAAGTATTTAAACTAAACTAAACCTTAAGTTTGTATACCGCATCATCTCCATACAGATAGAGCTCGGCACGGTTTACAGGTAATTCAAGAAATGAGGGAAGGACATAATAAGAAATTAGAGGTTATGAAGAGGATAGTTAGCTTTACATTTTAAATAGATAGCTTTACGTTTTGGAGAAAAGCCAGGTTTTCAGATGCTTTCGGAATAATTGGAATGAGCCTAGGTTCAGCAGTGGGGCAGGGAGGTTGTTCCAAAGCTCAGTGAATTTGAAGAAAAGGGATTTCCCTAATTTACCTGCATATATGACACCTTTTAATGAGAAAGAGGAAAAAAAAAGAAGAGAGAGAGAAAAAAAAAAGGAGAGAGAGAAAAAAGGAGAGAGAAAAAAAAGGAAAGAGAGAGAGAGAAAGGAGAGAGAAAAAAGAGAGAGAGAGAGAAAAAAAAAAAGAGAGGAAGAGAAACTAAACTAAACCTTAAGTTTGTATAACGCATCATCTCCATGAAGATCGAGCTCAGCACGGTTTACAGGTAATTCAGTAAATGAGGGAAGGACATAATAAGAAATTAGAGGTTATGAAGAGGATAGCTAGCTTTACATTTTAAATAGATAGCTTTACGTTTTGGAGAAAAGCCAGGTTTTCAGATGCTTTCGGAATAATTGGAATGAGCCTAGGTTCAGCAGTGGGGCAGGGAGGTTGTTCCAAAGCTCAGTGAATTTGAAGAAAAGGGATTTCCCTAATTTACCTGCATATATGACACCTTTTAATGAGAAAGAGGAAAAAAAAGAAGAGAGAGAGAAAAAAAAAAGGAGAGAGAGAAAAAAGGAGAGAGAAAAAAAAGGAAAGAGAGAGAGAAAGGAGAGAGAAAAAAGAGAGAGAGAGAAAAAAAAAAGAGAGGAAGAGAAACTAAACTAAACCTTAAGTTTGTATAACGCATCATCTCCATGAAGATCGAGCTCAGCACGGTTTACAGGTAATTCAGTAAATGAGGGAAGGACATAATAAGAAATTAGAGGTTATGAAGAGGATAGCTAGCTTTACATTTTAAATAGATAGCTTTACGTTTTGGAGAAAAGCCAGGTTTTCAGAAGCTTTCGGAATAATTGGAATGAGCCTAGGTTCCGCAGCGGGGCAGGGAGGTTGTTCCAAAGCTCAATGAATTTGAAGAAAAGGGATTTCCCTAATTTACCTGCATATATGACGCCTTTTAATGAGAAAGAGAAAGAGAAAAAAAAAAGAAGAGAGAGAGGAAAAAAAAGAGAGAGAGAAAAGAGAGGAAGAGAGAGAAAAAAAAAAAAGAGAGGAAGAGAAACTAAACTAAACCTTAAGTTTGTATACCTCATCATCTCCATAAAGATAGAGCTCGGCACGGTTTACAGGTAATTCAATAAAATGAGGGAAGGACATAATAAGAAATTAGAGGTTATGAAGAGCATAGCTAGCTTTACATTTTATTGATTTTATGGTTATGAAAAAAAAAAACCAATACAGCAAATGTTTCCAAAGAAGTAGGAAACAAACTAGTAATAACACTCGTCAAGTACATCAAATTACAGAAAGAAAATGTTATGCATATAACAGAATGAAAGAAGCAATCAATACAGCAAATCTAAATACATAAGGTAGAAGGAGTCAATAAAAGTTTCGGATAAGTAAAATAACATCTGCAGAGTTAAACAGTATGAGTTAAGAAGAGTATACCAATTGAGAAAATGGTCGTTACATAGTTGGGAAGATTAATCATAATAGAAAGCATTGCAGGCGTAATCGAACAGTCAGTCATTCAAAGGTCTGATTTACAGTGGTCTAGCAGTAATGACCGTATTTTAGTATAGGAGGATATCGAGTTATGGCGTTCAGCAATGAGGCGTTCAAATTTTATATGTAGACAAACAGAGTTCCACCAGTGACTGAAATCAAGTTTTGTGGAGTCTTTCCAATTTTGAAGTATAATCTGAATAGCTAAGAAGCTAAGAAGTTCGATCACGTCACACCCCTTCTCAAGAAAGTGCACTGGCTTCCAGTTGCTCATCGTGTAACATATAAACTATGTCTGCTCACATTTAAATCCCTTCTTTTTAAAACTCCGGCTTTCATCTACAAGTTACTAATTCCATACACTTCCAATAGAACATTAAGATCCGCTGAACAGCACTTGCTGACGATTCCTTCCCTTAGAATTATTAATATTAGACGACAATTGCTCTTTTCTGTCACGGCCCCCCAAACTTGGAATTCTCTCCCTAGCCACTTAAGGGAAGAACCCAATATAGAAAAATTCAAGGGTAAACTAAAGAGCTTTCTCTTTAAAGATGCCTTTGTAAGTTAGTCATTTAGTCTTCTATCTAATTTTATTTTTTCTCTATAATTTTATTGAAGTAATTTTTATCTTCCCTCTCCTTATGTATCTCCCTTATTTGTTTCTTTAACTTTTAAACAAATTGTAACTCTTATCCATCTCCTCCCTTATGTTCCTAGTTTTGTTAAATTTGTCAATAGTCTCGTTAGTCTTAGTTTTGTTATTTACTGTATTATTCCCCTTATTTTGTAATTTTATTATTATGTACATCGCTTAGAATTTAGATTAAGTGATTAATCAAATTATTATTAAACTTGAAACTTGAATAGCGATAAACAATATGATTGTCAGTGGGCGGTCTTGATACATGGACAGAGGTGTTGTAATAGCCATTGAGCCAATGATTAAAATGTCAAATGAAAAGGGATCAGAAATATGGAAGATTTTGGTAATCATATGCCATATGGAAGAGCAAAAGGCCATGACATGGGGGCAATCATATAACATATGGCGCAGAGAGCCTTCACTGGATTTGAAGGTCCAGCAGCTGCTGTCAGAGGACCTCGTTAATTTGGCCGTTTTATTAGGGGTCCAAAAAGCTCTGTGGTAGAGAAATAGTGCCATTTGCATATGGGAAGCAGACCGAAGAGATTTTAACAATTTAGGCCAAATAACTGAAAAGGATTAGGTCCCAATTATTGCCCCATCTTCTCCTGTCATTTGCAAGACAGATGCATCTGGGGACATATCTTAGAGGCAAGAAATTATCTCCGAAACATGTCCAGTTTATTGTCAGCTTTACATCCCTTTTATATCATTTTACATGAGTCAATGTCGTCAGCATGTGACGTAAATACAAACCATATATGGACACAGGTCACATGAAACTTTAAAGAAATAACAAGCATCTTTCTATCTAAAGGCTGAAGTCCAAAGGGTGCCTTGATCAGCCAGCCAGGTTTGAGTAGTGAGTGGGGATTGTAACATCGGGTCCCATTTGGTTATAGAGTCCGGCAATGGGTACAAACATTTGGTTTGAATAAATTTGTACCATTTGGAGGATTGCCCTCTAGCTGCTGAGAAGGATAGTATCATGGAATGCAAATCTGGAGATGCATGTAAGGAAGAGGGAGAAGAAAAAAAGTCGCATTGAGGCAATGGTGTAGCTGTATCCATTTAAAGTTCTGACGTGAGGCCTTGAGCATGCGCAGATGCTCAAGGCCCAGCAGAAGAGGAGGCCGATCTTCAGGCACCAGCACCAAGCACAGGACATGCTGGTGCTGGTGCCCAGATGACTGTAAGAAGCGGCGGGGGGAGGGGTACCCGATCACGGCGGGGGGTGCCCAATCAAGTCGGGAGGTGCATGATCGCGTCGGGGGGTGCCGAATCGCGGGGGGGGGGGGGGTGGGGGAGGGGTGTGCCGGATCGTGGGGAGGATGGTACCGGATCGCAGGGAGGGCCTTCGGGGGGAGCAATGCCGGTTCTCGGGGGGGGGGGGGGGGGGGAACGTATCATAGCGAGTTTCCATTATTTCCTATGGAGAAACTCGCTTTGATAAATGAGCATTTTGGATTACGAGCATGCTCCTGGAATGGATTATGTTCGTAATCCAAGGTACCACTGTATTGGGATGGGGGGATATGAAATTTGGCCATGATATCAGAGAAAGAGATCCATTTATCTGCAAGTATTAAATATGCAAGGTTCCAAATTCCTTGACGTTGCCAAGATTTCCATAGAACTATTTCTTTTGTTAATTTTAATTTTTGGATTGCTCCATATCGGAGCAGAAATCGAGTCTGCCCATTTTTAAATCCGAAATGGATTCAATATGATTGATTGCTTGCCAAGTGCCAGGTTTTCAGATGCTTTCGGAATAATTGGAATGAGCCTAGGTTCCGCCGCGGGGCAGGGAG
Organism: Geotrypetes seraphini; assembly: GCF_902459505.1. NCBI lineage: Eukaryota > Metazoa > Chordata > Amphibia > Gymnophiona > Dermophiidae > Geotrypetes > Geotrypetes seraphini. The sequence goes on from NC_047098.1 coordinate 23,520,501, forward strand.
GTTATTCCAAAGCTCAGTGAATTTGAAGAAAAGGGATTTCCCTAATTTACCTGCATAAATGACGCTGATGACACAAAAAGTTGTTCAATGTTGTTAAATTGCAAGTGGATCGTGAAAAATTGCATGAGGATCTTGTGAGATTGGGAGACTGGGCGTCCACATGGCAGATGACGTCTAATTGAGCAAATGCAAAGTGATGCATGTAGGAAAAAGGAACCCAAACAATAGCTATATGATGCAGGTTTCCACGTTAAGAGTACCTGCCCAGGAAAAGGATCTAGGTGTCCTCATTGAGGATACGTTGAAACCCTCAGTTCAATGTGCAGTGGTGGCTAAGAAAGCAAGTAGAATGTTAGAAATTATCAGGAAAGGAGTCCTTCAATGACCACCTCCAATCCTTGGTTAAAAAAATGCTTTTTCAGCCTTCACATGCTGAGGAAAGTTAGATCCTGCTTCCATCAAAAACATTTTACCCTCCTTGTCCAATCCATCATCCTCTCCAGATTGGACTATTGCAACTCTATCTACTTAAGCCTAACTAAGAAAAACCTCCACAGACTCCAACGGATTCAGAATGCCATGGCCAAGCTCATCTTCGCTAAAAGTAAATTTGACCATGTCTCCCCGCTCCTGGCCAAGCTCCACTGGCTTCCAATAATCGCCAGGGTCCACTATAAATGCGCCTTTTTAACTTTCAAAATCCTATATGGTATCCTCCCTACCTTTATCCCTCTTTTTTGGAATTCCTCAAACCCTAATACCACCAGATCCTCCCACAAATTAAAACTATCCTTCCCCTCGCTAAAAGGCATTTCCCACACAGGAAAGCTAGGGACCTCCCTCCACTTCAAAATCACTGAGCTCTGGAACAACCTTACCTCCCCTCTTCGGAACTTGAGCTCTCTCCAAGTTTTCCGCAAACATCTGAAAACCTGGCTTTTCTCAAAAATATAAGTCTCCCTCCAATTTAGGAATCAAGGAAACTCTATCTTGGCATCCCAAGTCCTCTAAATTTTCTTCACACTTCTACCTCTAACCCTCTGTTGTAGTTCCTTCCTATTTCTCCTACTGTAAACCGCGTCAAGCTCTACGAACGTGGAGATGATGCGGTATACAAACCTAAGGATTAGATTAGATTAGATTAGAAAACAAAGATGAAAATGTTATAATGCCCTTGTATCACTCTATAGTATGGCTGCACCTCGAATACTGTGTGCAGTTCTGGTCACCATATCTCAAAAAAGATATAGTGGAATTAGAAAAGGTACAGAGAAGGGCGATGGAAATGATAAAAGGGATGGGGCGACGTCCCTATGATGAAAAACAAAGTGGCTAGGAATCTTCAGCTTGGAGAAGAGATGGCTCAAGGATGATATGATAGAGGTCTATGAAATTTAAGTGGAGTGGAAAAGGGTAGATGCGAATTGTTTGTTTACTCTTTCCCAAAATACTAGGACTAGGGGGCATGTGATGAAGCAGATTTAAAACAACCTGGAGAAAATATTTCTTTACACAACATGTAATTAAACTCTGGAATGCGTTGCCGGAGAATGTGGTAAAATCAGTTAGCTTAGCAGGGTTTTAAAAAGGTTTGGATCATTTCCTAAAAGAGAAGTCCACAGACCATTATTGAGATGGCTTGGGGAAATCCACTGCTTATTCCTAGGATAAGCAGCATAAAATCTGTTTTAGTACTTGGGATCAAGCTAGGGACTTGGGACTTGGGTTATGGCAATTCTTATGTTCGCCGGAACTGGAGGTGTTCACCTTTGCCGCAGCTGAGGGGCACCTAGAAAGAAGGTGTCACTGCTCACTTCTGTGCAAGCCTCACCTTTCTCTGCCCTTTCTGACCAATATCAGAAAGCCATGGGGGGAGCCACAGAGTAGAAGGATGTCAGGTCAAAAGCGCGCCGGGACAAAGGCGCGCCCAGACAATTGAGCGCAGCGTGGAGGTGCGTGCCGCAGAAAATTACTGTTTTTAGGGCTCCAACGGGGGTGTGTGTGGGGGGAACCCCCCCACTTTACTTAATAGAGATTGCGCCACGTTGTGGGGGCGTTGTGGGGGGTTTGGGGGGTTGTAACCCCCCACATTTTACTGAAAACTTCACTTTTTCCCTGTTTTTAGGGAAAAAGTTAAGTTTACAGTAAAATGTGGACGGTTACAACTCCCCAAACTCCCCATAACGCCGGCGTGATCTCTATTAAGTAAACTGGGGGGTCTCCCCAACAAAACCCCCCGTCGGAGCCCCTAAAAACTGTAATTTTCTGCGGCGCGCACCTCCGTCTTGCGCTCAGTTGTCGGCGCGCGCCTTTGTCTTTCGCGGGGTTGTCTATGAACCGAGTAGAAGGGTGTCCACATCCCCATTCATCCCTTTCCTCAGTGAGTGCAGCATGTAAGTCAATGGACATTGTTTCCAAGCAGGGGTACCCATGCAGCCCTTCTGCGGGTACCCAGTGCCGACATTCCTTTCTTAATAAGCACAGGGCTAACAAAAGCCGATTCTAAATTGGTTGTACTTATTGCAAAACTGCCTCATACCAGGAACGTCCCCTTATTGAGCAGACTCCCGGTGGCTCCAGTATTGCCGCCGTGCTGGAATACATTCTTTTCCTCCTGCTGCTTATCTGAGTTCAGTTAAATGTCAACCCAGCATCAACAAAGTGCAAATTACCAGAGGGCTTGTCCTTCTTTCAGCATTACTGAACCCTATCAATGGGGATTTTATACCGTACCACTCAGGCTGGGTCTAGGTAACTCCCTCATCTGGATACCCACCTCCCATCTCTGACCAGTGAGCCACAAAGAGTAATCCAGCAGGAGCAAAAATAAGAAATGGTTCAGGATTCTCCAGGGAAACCTACGACTGCCTGGCACTAGCAGGTTGCCCAGCTGATTCGGAAGGCTGGACAAGTAGATACCCAGGCAGAAGAGTATTTCTCCCCCTTTCTCATTGGAATATTTCACAAAGATCGTTACCAGGCTGTTCTTATGACAATTGTATAGCACGGTATCCTGTGATGGGTGGAAGTCTTTCACACAGAAACTGACTGAATTGCTAATGGAGAAATATTGCATTACATTAGTTCAGTGGTAGGCAATTCCAGTCCTCGAGAGCCGGAGCCAGGTCAGGTTTTCAGAATATCCACAATAAATATGCATGAGATAGACTTGCAATGCATCTCAAGGAGGCAGTGCATGCAGATCCATCTCATACATATTCATTGTGGATATCTTGAAAACCTGACCTGGCTCTGGCTCTCGAGGACCGGAATTGCCTACCCCTGCATTAGTGATTTCTATTCCGCCATTACCTTGCGGTTCGAGGCGGATTACATAAGGAGTTAACTGGATATTTAGGAATATATAAAGGAGTTATCTGATCATTTTCGGTGGTAATACAGAAAAGATGGTTGCAATTGGGGATTGAGATGATTCTTGCTGTGTTAGTTTGTCTTTAAGAATTTCTTGACTAGCAGGGTTTTTATTTCTTTTCTGAAGGTTTTGTAGTCTGGGGTCATGATCAGTAAATTGGAGAGTTGGTAGTCTAGGTTTGCTGCTTGAGCGGCTAGGAGACCATCGTACATTTTTTTTCGTTTGACGTTTCTGATTGAAGGGTGCGTGAATGGAGTGTGGGTTCTCCTATGTCTGGTTGTGGTTGTTTGGATTAGTCGGTTGTTTAAGTAGGCTGGGCTTTCTCCGTTTATGGTTTTAAATAGCAGACAGTAAAATCTGAAACGTATTCTTGCTTGTATTGGGAGCCAGTGTGAATCGAGGTCTGCCGCTGGGATGTGGTCGTGTTTCCTCAGTGAGCAGACAAGTCTCAGCGCTGTGTTTTGTACTGTTTGTAGTTGTTTTATCATGGTTGCGGGGTAGGGGAGATAGAGGATGTTGCAGTAGTCTAGGAGACCTAGGACTAGGGACTGGACCATGAGCTGGAATTGTTTTCTGTTGAAGAATTTTCAAACTTGCCTTAGGTTTCTCATGACTGCGAATGATTTCTGTATTGATTTGTGGCTGCATGGTACAGCCTCTGTCTATCAACATATGAAAGTCAGTTTATAAGGGCAGAAGTTATCAACATGCGCTACCGTTAAGATGGGCGATTTTTACTACAACTTGTGTTATTTATCCCCGATCCCATTTTATGCAATGAGGCCAAGTTAGTAATAACCCAAGTTAACAGTAAAATAACCCATTTTAACAATGACCCTTATTATAACTTCTCCACTGTGGAGGAACATTTTTGAAAACATGTCCAAGCCAGAACATTCCAAACAGATGTCAATATCATATCAAATTTACCCCGTAATAGCCTCCACTTTTTCACAACTTTGTTGTTTGGCTGGTGGAGGAGGGGCTCCAAGGCTTTTTCCTACCTCGAGGTAATTTTTACGTGAAAACCTTGAATGTGCTGATCCTGGGTTATTTGAATGAACCAACTAAAAAGATCTCAGGAAGGGCTTACATAAGTTGAGAGTTATTTTAATGAACTCCATGCAAATAAACAGATATATTTTCTAGGAGGCTTCGTTTGTTTTTCATGGTTTATATGTTTGCTGTGCTGTGAATTTTTTGAGAGTATGGTTTATAGTATTATTTTTCTCATTTGGCTTGTGTGGTTTGGACATCAAAAAGAGAGTCAGGTATGGATCTCAATGTCAATGACAGTGAAGGCGAATCCAGGAAAGGGAGAAATTGTGGGACAAAGGATGTCGAACACTCAGCGAAGGGCTATTCCAAAGTGTTCTTTATTGGGGAACGGCACTGTATGAAACAAGTGGACTCGACAGTGGCAGTGTTTCGCCAATCCTGCCTTTGTCAAGAGTCTATAATGGTTGTTCTGTCTTCGTATAAATGCTTGTGTGGACACAGACAGAAAACGTGCGCGTCAGACGCGGCTATGGCAAGCTTCCGAGTCACAAGTAGTTTTCTGGATACAGGTTTATCTCCCAATATCCATCTTTCTAGACATAGATGACCAGTTATATATTTTTACAGGATTGGCCTGGGAAGGCTGGTGTTGGCTGGCCCGACTGTTGAGTTTAGCTATGAAAATCTGAAGTGTTCTCAATCAAAGAAGGCAGATTTACTAGGAAATGAAAACTTAGTATTTTGGTGGTATTTTTGCAGCTCCTTACCCCCTCCCCCCCTCCCCGTGATCCCAGCATGCCCCCTATTCCCTTTCTCTCCTCTCAGATGAGCACCTGGAGATCTACTTGTAAAAGCTTTCAGTTCTTGAGGAAAGACTTTGATTAAAACAGCTGGAGAAAGGAGGGGGAGAGAACGTCTTCTCAACTCATTTTATTTTCTGTAAGAACAGATGGAAAAATAGTTTTACCCAGCCTGAGTGGTGCCAGTGGTCTCTCAGCTGAAAGGACCCAAGTATGTGGATGTGTCTTTCTCTTCAGATTTTTTTTTGGGGGGAAGGTAAGGGGTGGGAAACACAGGAGCTTGGAGAAGATCAAAGCATAACCAGCCAGCCCCACCTCTGTCTGTACAGCCTCATTCACAAAAGCAGCACAGTCAAGCTTAGAAAGTCAGTTTAGCCTTTACATTATGAGAGGTGATTTGGTGAAAGGCCTCAGCTAGTCCCTCAGTTCTAGGGATCAGTTTCTGAAACCCACACCAAAACAAACCAAAAGCAGAAAAGGATAATTAAGTAATTGATATTGTAATAAGTATATTGAAACAAAATGTGAGTCAGTTTCCAAAGGAACAGACCCGAATCACATACCAACACAGCAGTTACCTTCGAAAGCTAATCATAAACTACATTAAGTTGTTAGTCTAATAAAAAGGTACTATTTTTTTTTTTTCCTTTGTGGCTTTTGTTTTATTTCTACATATTACCACATGCAGAAACGGGGGTAAATGAGTTTTAACTGGTAAACAGTAAGCCCTATGTGTCAGAGTTAGATGGGTTTTCTGGAGACATGTATTCTAACCTTGTCTCCAAAGGAAACAGAACTACAAGACCCAGAATTCACTGGAAAGGTAACACGGAGGGCAGACTTGGAACATATTGCTGAATGCAGAGCTGCCAGTTCCAGGAAAGAGGCTTTTCAGCCAGTCCTTGTTTTCAACTTACATCCCAAAGAAGTGTTAAATTTGTAGTCCCCGATTTCTACCCATTAACTATCAGTGCTTCAGGTCCCATAATGCATCAGGATAAGGTTATCAGAAATCCAGGACAGGTCTTAAATCTGCCTCCTGGAACCGGGTAACTTGGAAGCTCTGTAAGTGAGGCATCTTAAACCTACAGCAGTTTATAGATGTCCAAACCAATCACTATTTGGTCTGTAAGAGAAGAAGCAGCTTTTTAAAAAAATGTGGTTTCCTGAAGCCGAGCAAGCTTCGAGCTGCTGTTGTTGTTAAGTGCCATCGGTTATGTGTTAGTCTGGAAAGGTCCTCCAGCGTCATCCCCATGGTTGTATTCAACGTGTCCAGTCATCTGATTGCAGGTCGCCCTCTTCTCCTGAAGGTTGAGAATTTAGCTGTTTGAGCTAGAGTTGCAGCTAGCCAGGAAAAGAAAAGCTTTGCTTGTTTGAGCCCTAAGGTGGGGGCTGGGACTATTCACAGAGTTCTAACTAGGACTTTGTGGTCTACAAAAGCATAACTCATTTTTGTGGAGATATTTTGTTTGGGCCATCTGACTTAATTGAGGAAAAGTGCTGTGAAACATTATCCTGCTTGCAATAAAGCCTTGGAGTATTCCACAACAGTGGGCGGGGGAAGACACTGCGTATTCTTTTGACCATTGTTTTTCTTTGGGCCTCACACCTGCATATTATGGCAGGGTACCTTGGCCGGTTGCTACGTGACCAGCTGCTACAATAACTGCGCATGCAATTTTTCAGAACACCCCTGACGCACCTGCGGCTATACCTCCTTTTGAGTTGCATGCTAATAGAGTTAGGCGTCATGCCTTATAGAAGAATAGAGTGCAGCCAGATGCATGCGCAAATATTAAAGAGCGCCAATCACCCTCAATGATCGGTTGTTAGCATCCAACTATTGATAGCTAAGGACTCATTACTGAATTAATTTGCGTGTGCATATATGGGGGATAAAGGTTCCCATGTTAAGTCCATATTATCCAGATAGCAGATGCTAATCAGAATGCACTAACGGAATAATTTTTCCATGTCCATTCCCCCACCCCCTCCCCCCATGGCTAGGGCTGCCAGATTTCCTCTATGAAGAAAAGAGGACACCCTGGTCCCATCCCATTCTGACCCCAGCCCCAACCTGTTCTAACTCCAGCTCTGCCCTGTTCCACCCCCCCCCCCTTTATCTTGCCTCCACATGCATACGATGTTATCACATCGACATCCGAGCATGCGCAGACACCCTCCAGATGGAGGGCCCTGAGGTCGGGGACTTCCAAAACCCGGACAAACTGAAAATCCCTCCAGGCACATGGACAGTCCTCTAAAAAGAGGACAAGTCTGGGTTTTCCCAGACTTCTGGTAACCCTACCCATGGCATGCCGCCCTCCTGAAAAAATTAGAAAAAAAACCAACATGTGATTAATGTGCGCTGACAGGCAAATTACCACAAAACACTAACACGTTTCGCAGAAAGCCTTTTCCCCCCACATTAAACCTGTGTTAGCATGTAACAAAGTTTAGTAAAGTTCCCCTGAATCCCTACTGGTGTGTTTACTGTTTTGGAAATTGTCTTGGGAACTCTTGTTGAAAGGTGATGGTAAATGTTGACCTTTGATCTGGAAGCTCTTTGGTGTGGTGGCCTAGTAACCAAGTAGCATTTCCCCCCCCCCAGCACTATTTACAGAAGAAAAGAAAAGAGAGCCAGGTTAACCCATCACAACTGAAATTGTTTAAATAGAAACCATGAGAGAGAGGCTGAGTAGGGATCAGGTCTGGCTAATTCATGATTTATCTGGCAGTGTCCTTAATCATGTTATCTCCATGTGCTTCATTTTTTCCCTTTGCAAGAAAGTTGTTCTTTTAGCGATGCACCGAGAACACTTTATGAGCACATTTATGGAAAGAAGTCTAGAAGCAGCAAAGAAAGAGGAAAAAAAACAATGAGAGCTTAGTGCCCCAGCTCCCCCACTGGTGTCTGTGGTTACAGAGTTTGGTGGTGGACATGAGTGAAAATAAAATCAATGGAAACCTGCCAGAGATGCACACACATGTGAATCATTAGCTTAATTATGTCCAGTCCAAGAAGATGGGTTAATAGGGAAGCATGGGGCAGTGGAGACTCCAGCCAAGCTGGGCGTCTGTCCATCCAATGGCTGTAACTCATACATCACAGATCAAGGGCAGGCCCGCGGGCTCTCTCAGAGCAGAGACAGCAGGAGGCAAGGGCTAATGAACATTCCCAGAATATCCCCATTGATAGAAGACTGAGAAGGCAGGAGCAGACCCAGAGATCTGAGCAATGTGTGTTTGGGGAAAAGTCTAGCAATTCTTATCACCGGCCTTCGCGCCAAGACTGAACCTGATCAGTCCACGTTAATGAAAGCTGTCATGTCTCCAGACAGATGTTCAGATTGACTCATCACTTAAGTCTGAACTTCCCAAACATGGGACCCTACAGTCTGTCTGGTTTTCAGGATATCCACAGTAAATATCTCTCTACTATATACTATATGTGTGGCACAGTGGTTAAAGCTACAGCCTCAGCACCCTGGGGTTGTGGGTTCAAATCCTCGCTTCCTTGTGACCCTGGGCAAGTCACTTAATCCCCCCCCCCCATTGCCCCAGGTACATTAGATAGATTGTGAGCCCGCCGGGACAGACAGGGAAAACTGCTTGAATTAATGTAAACCGTTCTAAGCTCCCCTGGGAGAACGGTATAGAAAATTGAATAAATAAAAAATAAATAAATAAAATACATATTCATTGTGGATATCCTGAATGCATGAGTGCTGTGAGGACAGATTTAGGAGTGCTACTCCAGGGCCCCGCACCTCATCGCACCCTCAAATTCACATTATTTGAAATCGCTGGTATCTGAAATTTAATTAGGCTTCAATTGGACCTATTTATGGACAAATTTGTGCCTAAACTAGGAGGGGAGATGTCTGGAAAGATGGCAAAGAAAGATAAGGAAAAATCCCATGGTGGCGAGCACAAAACGGTAGAGCCCGAGCTCCACAGACTCAGCATTTACAGAGCAGGAATTGGAACAATTAACCCCGACTATCAGTAAAGCATTAGGTTCATAGACAAAACTGTGGAAGACAAAGGCGCGCGCCGACAACTGAGCGCAAGTTGGAGGCGCGCGCCGAAGAAAATGACAGTTTTTAGGGGCTCCGACGGGGGGTTTTGTTGGGGAGCCCCCTCACTTTACTTAATACAGATCGTGGCGGCGTTGTGGGTGGTTTGGGGGGTTGTAAACCCCCTCATTATACTGTAAACTTAACTTTTTCCCTGTTTTTAGGGAAAAAGTGAAGTTTTCAGTAAAATGTGGAGGGTTACAACCCCCCAAACCTCCCACAACGCCCCCACAACGCGGCACGATCTGTATAAAGCAAAGTGGGGGGTTCCCCCCCCCCCGTCGGAGCCCCTAAAAACAGTTATTTTCTTTGGCATGCGCCTCCGCGCTGTGCTCGGTTGTCAGCACATGCCTTTGTCTTCCGCGGTTTTGACCCGACACCAAGCATTAAACTGAAGATTGAAAAAGCTGTCTACTCAGTTTGATGGTAGAAGAAGCTTTACTGGTGGACGCTATGAAAAGTGCAACGGGTTTAGATGATTGTGCCACTGCTGCATCCATAAGAGGAGACATGATCGAAACGTTCAAGATAATGAAGGGAATAGACTTAATAGATAAAGACAGGTTGTTCACCCTCTCCAAGGTAGGGAGAATGAGAGGGCACTCTCTAAAGTTAAAAGGGGATAGATTCCGTACAAACGTAAGGAAGTTCTTCTTCACCCAGAGAATGGTAGAAAACTGGAACGCTTTTCCGGAAGCTATTACAGGGGAAAACACCCTCCAGGGGATCAAGACAAAGTTAGACAAGTTCCTGCTGAACCAGAACGTACGCAGGTAAGGCTAGACTCAGGGCACTGGGCTTTGACCTACAGGCCGCCGCGGGAGCGGACTGCTGGGCAAGATGGACCACTGGGTCCCACGACAACAAGAGGGCATCCGTTGAATATCAGGGGCGGGAAACTACGAGGTGACACCAGGAAATTCTTTTTCACTGAAAGAGTGGTTGATCGCTGGAATAGTCTTCCACTACAGGTGATTGAGGCCAGCAGCGTGCCTGATTTTAAGGCCAAATGGGATCGGCACATGGGATCTCTTCACAGGGCAAAGGTAGGGGAGGGACATTAAGGTGGGCAGACTAGATGGGCCGTGGATCCTTATCTGCCGTCTATTTCTATGTTTCTATGTTTCTATGGTCTGACCCAGCAGTGGCAATTCTTATGTTCACTATAGCTCTAGTGAAGCAGCTAGCAGAACAGAAAATAGACGATTTGGAGAATAGTTCGAGGAGGGGAGACTTGTGTTTGCTGGGGCTGCCTGAACACTTACCAGCGTCTGTTCCAACTGAAACTGGCTTGAATATTACCTTAGACCGATCAATGCTCACTATGTAAATAAATGGTTTCTAAGGTGCTCAGTAAACGTCTTATGTCACCTTAATAAATGTTTTCAATAATTTTCTAGTCTATTTAATAGATGTCAGAACCACCACTCCTCCGTCCCACCGAAGTGTAATCACGGGGAGATGCAAGTGGTGCACTCCTCACCGGTCTATTTAATTTAAATTTTATATCATTCCTCCAATTATTTGCTTAAATTTACTTATCTTAATAATGGCGAACTATCAGTTCTCACGGTAGACTGGCGGTAAGACCCGACATGTTTCACAATTGTTTCTTCAGGGGTCTGTCCTAGAGTAAATATATTAGTCAGGTTAATATTCCTCCCATATGCCATTACTCTACACAAATCTAAAAGCTCCTTCTACTTACAAATGCCGCCGCCATCCAACTCTAATCAATCTTTGTTTGTAAGATGGCTGCCGCATCTTAAAGACTCCTCTCATATTGTATGCTAAGAGACCTCCCTCTCCATGGGATAGGACCAGAGAGGGTCCACCCACAGCCCCAGTGTGCTAGGCCCTCCCTAGTCTGAATTTCAAAATACATGCATCTTTATCAACATCACACGAACAGCCTAGAATAGAGAAGCCCACTCAATCTCTAAATTCAATCCACGTGGGACTACTGTATCAAGCCTGTAGATCCATTGCTGTTCCTTCTGGTTAAGAGCTTTATCAATGTTACCACCCACCCTCCCATTCTGTTGTATACCGTCAATTATGCGCCATCTTAATTCCGCTACTGTATGGTTAAATTTAATCATATGGGGAACCATCGAGGCTAGCATTATGCCCCTATTGATTCTTGACTTTTGCTCATTTAACCGAGTTTTAATTTGGCCACTTGTCCTGCCTATGTAAATTAAACTGCAGGGGCAAACAATGGCATATATAACCCCTTTACTATTGCAATTAGTGTGGAACACTTACCAGAGCACAATTTGCCTACCTCGCTAGAGAAGTGGTCAATGAAAGAATCTGCTATATTTATAGCATTTATATACCACTTATAACTTAAGTGGTGTACGTTCAGGTACTCAAGCATTTTCCCCTGTCTGTCCTGGCAGGCTCACACTCTATCTAAGGTACCCCAATTCACTAAACTTGCTGACTGGATCGTTGTTGGGCAATTCTTGGCTGATTTTTGCCGAGCGATTCACAACGGATTCTATATGCAAATGATGTGATCAGACGCACGCCCTATAGCGATCCCACGGATGCTAAAGTATCCTTGCGCAGAGTATCCTTGTTGATTATTGATGTAATTTATGCATACGCTTCACACTGTCGTTAGTGGGCAGGGTATATTCCCGCACGTCATTGGCGGGCGTCGAATGCGCCGCCCGCAACGCACAAGCGAGCTCAAAAGAAAGGGGGAGGGGGTGGCTGCAATTTACTTTTGCTGGCCCTACTAGTTGGACATTTTGAAAAAGGAATGATTTGCGACCGATGTAGTGAATTCGATTTTTGTGTAGCCAGACTATGGCCATTTATTGAACAGAACCCGCTTTAAACCCGCAGGTTAAAACCACGGGCTCGCAATGCGCCTTTTACAGAACATATAAAACAGGAATGAATTCTTACGCACAAATGAATTCTTACACATAAGTGAAGTTATTTTACGGTTTTATTTTTAATTTTAACGGTTGTTTTATATGGGGTTGTAACCTCGATTCTGATATTTCTGGGCAGGAGAGTCGGCAAGGTTAGTAAGCGACTGGTCCTCTGCAGCCGCTTCTTTTCAGATCGGCAAACCCAATCGGTGTTTCTTCGTCTGCTTAGTGAATCGATCGCTTTCTACTTTTGCATGCCCATTTCCCCTCATTTGCACGGGTGGATCGGATCAGATAGGAGATTGATCAGGAAGCTGTTTAGTGAATCGAGTTGGGGGGTCAGGGAACGATCACAAAGTTTTTCGATCGTCGGTACAGGATCAGGTTTAGTGAATCTAGCCCTAAATGCTGAGGCTGTGGCTCTAACCACTGCACCACACACTCCCCACGTTATCTGATAGTGTTGCTCCCCTCTGCTTGGAACGTGCGTACTGCATGGGATGCTCTCAAAATGGCCGACGTCAGCCACGAGCTGTAGTAATAAAGATCCATAGTTACATCCACAAAGTAGAGATCTTGTGGGGATAGCGCAGACAATGAGATTCTCGACAATATGAAGGAGCAGCCTTAAAAAAAATCTTTCGAGATTACTCTGTAGTCCTACGAGAAAAGAGACCACTCACTCCGCTGCTTCACTCATGGAGAAGCAGATCCGTTCATGATATATCTGGCCACATTAAAGATATTTGTTGATGGCACATGGAAGTCCTTTATTTCGGTCCAGACAGTGCACCAGATTGACTGCTTATGGTTATCGACATCATTTCGTTTCTCTGTTACTTTCTCCTAGCGTTTTAGGGCACACTGTAGGTTCAGTGCACTGTTGTTTATAATTTTACTAGGCACCTGATGTAACAGTTTGTGACGGTTGGGGGACTCATCTGTTTTACTGAGCAATTTCATTTATTTGTATGGATTTATTACCCACCTTTATGAAGCGATTCACCCAAAGGCGGTGTACAGCAAGTACAATTCGACATAAAACGTACAATTTTGTTAACAGCATAACAATAGCAAAAAGAGCAGATATAAACAAATACAGTGAGTGAGGTAAACTCAAAATCAGTAAAATGAAACTTAATAATAGGACTACAGTGAAACAGTTTGAAAAATATACTTATAACAGCACTGAAATTCAAATGAAATAATACAATGTCAGCATGATCCTTAAGAAACGACTGTTAAGTATGCATTAGAACATTCAAATAACACCAATGTGATGTTAATGCTTTTCTACAATAGAGCTTATTCTGCAGCCGAGGGGCCAAGTGCAGTTATTAGATGGGGACAAGATGGGTGGTACAGAGTCCATTGGGATAAACAGATGGGAGGCTAAACTCAAGCACAGTTGTTTATACAGTTAAGTGTGGTGCAGTGGTATTGTGACATCATAATGCCTCAGTCCACCAATGCCTAAGAGCCAACCTCATTAGTGATGTCACAATGGCTTGATTGCCCTATACTTGGCTCACTTTTACTACATATTGGTTTCTAGAGTGGCGCAGTGGTTAAAGCTACAGCCTCAGCATCCTGAGGTTGTGGGTTCAAACCCACACTGCTCCTTGTGACCCTGGGCAAGTCACTTAATCCCCCCCACCCATTGCCCCAGGTGCATTAGATAGATTGTGAGCTCACTGGGAGAGACAGGGAAAAATGCTTAAGTACCGGAATGAATTCATGTAACCTATTTTGAGCTCTCCTGGGAGAACGGTATAGAAAAATGAATAGTCACAGGTTAGGGGCATTTTCAAAACACTAAGATGTCCATAAATCGGCACTTGGATGATTTTCTCACCAAAACGTCCAACTTTCAAAGTCGACTATCGACATCTTGCTAGGCTTCTTAGCCACTGTGCATCCAAAGTTCGAGAGGGTGTGTTGGAGGCGTGCTATGGACTTTGGGCTAGAGAGTTGCAAGTGGACAGAAATCCCACCCATCCCCGCCAGGATCCTCTCCATCCCCACCCGTCCCCGTTAGGATCCTCTCCGTCCCCACCCGTCCCCGCCAGGATCCTCTCTATCCCCACCTGTCCCCGTCAGGATCCTCTCCGTCCCCACCCATCCCCGCCAGGATCCTCTCTATCCCCACCTGTCCCCGTCAGGTTCCTCTCCGTCCCCACCCGTCCCTGTTAGGATCCTCTCCGTCCCCACCCGTCCCCGCCAGGATCCTCTCTATCCCCACCTGTCCTCGTCAGGATCCTCTCCGTCCCCACCCGTCCCCGTTAGGATCCTCTCCGTCCCCGCCAGGATCCTCTCCGTCCCCACCCATCCCCGTTAGGATCCTCTCCATCCCCACCCATCCCCGCCAGGATCCTCTCTGTCCCCACCCATCCCCATCAGGATCCTCTCCGTCCCCACCCATCCCCGTCAAGATCCTCTCTGTCCCCACCCATCCCCGTCAGGATCCTCTCCGTCCCCACCCGTCCCCGTTAGGATCCTCTCCGTCCCCACCCATCCCCATCAGGATCCTCTCCGTCCCCACCCATCCCCGCAAGGAATTGCCTCCATCCCCGCACGTCCCCATAAAAAGCAGCAATTACTTCTGACAGGATCATCAGTTCCACAGTTTCTTTTGTGTTTGCGCTGCTGTTTTCCTTGTGGAATCTCTTTGGTGGAACCCTTTTTTGTTTTCTGTTCAGGTAATTAACTTATAAACCCCCTCTTTTACTAAGGCTGATGTGTCCATTATATTATATGGACGAACCCTGCTTCCAAAGCCTTCCATCCCCGTGGGAGTCCCGTGGGCCAGAGGGGGTCTCCGTGGGAGTCCTGTGGATTAGGGGGGATTCCTGCGATCTCCGTTCCCGTGCAGAGTAGACCTCTACTTTGGGCATACTTAGCACTCGGTGATAATCAAACATTTCCCAAGGTGTCCAGGATGGAAATTAGATGTCCAGAGCTAGACCTGTTTTAAAAGCATCTAAGTGCCAAAAAGGAAACCAAAAACCAAACTGACCAGATGACCACTGAAGGGATTTAGTAATGAAGCCCCTATATTCTCCCAGTGGTCACTGTCCCCATCCCACCCCACAAAGATCTGAATGAAACAGTACATATCTGTCTAGAACAGCAGCACCTGGTATGGGAAAGCCTAGCAGAGCAGCACACAGGGCTCTTAAGTAACCTGCTGGAAGGATTAAGGAACTATAAAGAGATGGCTGGGCTCCTGGGTTCTCTATACACATGCTTTAACTATATGTTAGCCCTTTTAGGTTATTGTAATTAACCTGAAAAATAATATATTAATATCTTGTAATGTGTGTGATTTGAATTAGGTTTGAACAGGTAAATGGTTTATTCAAGTAAAGAACGATGGTACTCAAGAATAGTTTGGGTGCATTCATATTGTAACCATGCAAATTGATTTTTGTATCTCTGTATTTTCCTCTACTTAATGTATGTCTTTTTATTTTGTGATTTTATTCTGTATGGAAACTTTTTTATTTTGCCATTTTACTGTGTATGGAACCTTGTAAGCCGCCTTGGATAAAGGCGGATTAAAAAATGTTTTAAATAAATAAAATGGCAAAGATCTTGGCCTCCCTGAATAGACATCACACAGACATTGCATGTTTATAAGAAACCGGATTAACTGATGCTGGACATTTGAAGCTTCAGTGGAGCTGGGTGGGCCAAGTTTATTTTGCTTCTTCAGTGGGGAGAAATGGTGGGGTAGCAATTTTGTTTAGTAAAAACTTACAGTACAAAATCAAAGCGCTAGCACAGTCTTCTGAGGGTCGTTATCTAATATTACAATTAAATATGCAGGGCAGACAGTATATTAAATTACATTACATTAGAGATTTCTATTCCACCATTACCTTGCGGTTCAAGGCGGATTACAAAAGATTTATGAATGGGAGTTACAATGGAAGAACAATTGTCATTTCTAGAGTTGTAAAGAGTAGGTCATTTGTCAGTTCTTGAGTGGTAAAAAGTGATGAAAAGTAGATATTTATGAATGGGGGTAACGAATGAAGATCATTTGTCATTTCTCAGGTTGTACATCCTAGCTACGACGCAATTTATCTAATTCAAGTGACTCCCAGTTTTTACATCATTAGCTCTCATTTACGCCAGCAGCAATTTCTAATTGCTGGAGATTTTAATTTAGTGATGGGTCCTTTAGTGGCTAAGTTGACATCTCCATCTATACCAGTGGTTCCCAAACTTGTCCTGGGGGACCCCCAGCCAGTCAGGTTTTCAAGATATCCCTAATGAATATGCATGAGAGAGATTTGCATACCTGTCACTTCCATTATATGCAAATCTCTCTCATGCATATTCATTAGGGATATCTTGAAAACCTGACTGGCTGGGGGTCCCCCAGGACACATTTGGGAACCACTGATCTATACCATGGGGAACTAGTGGAAAAATACTGTACTAATTTTGCCAGGCTCTGGACCTAGTTGACCCCTGGCGCCTCTTTTAACTCTAGAGCACAGGTGTCAAAGTCCTTCCTCGAGGGCTGCAATCCAGTCGGGTTTTCAGGATTTCCCCAATGAATATGCATGAGATCTATTTGCAGGCACTGTTTTCATTGTATGCTACTAGATCTTATGCATATTCATTGGGGAAATCCTGAAAACCCGACTGGATTTCGGCCCTCGAGGAGGGACTTTGACACCCCTGCTCTAGAGCAAGAGATTATACACACTTGTCCAGCGCACATGGGACTTTCTCAAGAACTGACTATATTTTTGTATCAACCAATATCTTTCATGATTGCAGTCTACAAAGTCTAAGTTAAATATCTGGAAAGCATATCTCTTATCTTTGATGGGTTGTATTCACTTGAATAATATACTACTGGTTCCTAGCTAGCTCTCTCTCTTTCAAGTGTTGCCACTTTTTCTCTCTGTCAAAGATGACTGAGTTCTCTCTCAATCCCCCATCCTATCTGTGCCCACAGCAAAAGGGGGTATGGGCCTGTTGAATTTACTATCAAAATAATTGAGTTAACTTGGCACCAATGAATGAAATATCGAAGGAAAAAGCCTCAGATTGCAGGTGAGCTGCAAACATACTCTACCTCTTAATAAAACATCATAAGCTCAAAAAAAAACCAAAACAACCCAACAAAACCTTTCAACTTTCATACATGTATTACAATTAGCATAAACTGAAAATGCCACTAAAACATGCACAAGCATATGAATAAAACCAGTGTGTATATACATGAGTTGTGCGAACATATATTTGTGTCAGAGCTCAGTCCATGGAAAATCCCACTTCTTCAGGACAACAGGACAAATTAAGATAGACAATATTCCCCTACAACAGATTACAAGCATAAAAATTCTCAGGGTAATTATAGATCACAAATTAACATACCAAGACCACATAACACAGTGAAAAACTGTTTTTACTAATTGCGCATGATCAGGTCATTAGCAAAAGTATTAGAACCATCCGCACTCAATATACTTATTCACTCTCTGGTTATTTCAAAACTCGATTACTGTAATTCTCTACTAAAAGGCATCAAATAAGGAGACTTCAACTCATCCAAAACACGGCAATAAAAATCATACCAAATTCAAAAAAGTACGACCATGTAATACCTCTTTTAAAAAATGCACATTGTTTGCCAATACCCCATCGTATTACCTATAAAATAGCATTACTTTCATTTAAGATCCGCCAATCTAATCTGCCTACCTTTTTAGACTGATCCCTTATACTCCCATCTAGAACTCTGCAGTCCTCTGACCAAAACCTTTTTTCAGTACCATCTCTTAAAGTTATCGGCACTAGACGAGCAGAAATATTTTCAGTAGCTGCGCCTCAATTATGGAATTCTTTACCCGGATATATTAGAGGAGAATCCGCTCTAGTTAAGTTTAAACGTTTTTTGAAAATGTTTCTTGTTAAAGATGCTTTTGAAAATTAAAATTCATGAATCAAACTTATTTTTGTAGGTCTTTTTAAAAACATTTTTGCTTCTGCTTTTAGTCCCTCCCTATTATTTGACTCTTCATTGTTATCTTTTCTAAAGATTTTGGAGTTCCACCCCCCTCTCCCATTGTTGTCTGTAAGTCTGTCTATTTTTGTTAACATTTTGTTATATTTGTAATTCGCTTTGAAACTATGGGCTCCTTTTACTAAGCTGCGTTAGGGCTTTAACGTGCGGAATAGCGCACGCTACAATGCCGCGCATGCTAGACGCTAATGCCAGCATTGAGCTGGCGTTAGTTTTAGCCACGTAGCGCAGTGTTAGCGTGCGCTAATCTGCTGCGTGCGCTAAAAACGCTAGCACACCTTAGTAAAAGGAGCCCTATGTTATAAGTGTTTGCATCAAATTTTAATGAACATGAAACATCACACCCCACAAGCAGAAGGCCCACAATCAGCAAACGTACCTCTCCCTGATGTTATGTGGAAGGGAGATGTTTAAAGAGGAATCTGAACTATGAATAATGCTCTTGATTCACTAACGACTGATGATATATAATCCTACTGTAGTAGAGAGTTGCGCGGGGACAGAAATCCCAACCATCCCCGCCCGTCCCCGCCAGGATCCTCTCTGTCCCCACCCGTCCCCATCAGGATCCTCTCTGTCCCCACCCATCCCCGTCAAGCTCCTCTCCGCCCCACCCGTCCCCGCAAGGAATTACCTCCATCCCTGCCCGTCCCCACCAGGATCCTCTCTGTCCCCACCCGTCCTTGTTAGGATCCTCTCCATCCCCACCCATCCCCGCCAGGATCCTCTCTATCCCCACCTGTCCCCGTCAGGATCCTCTCCGTCCCCACCCGTCCCCGTTAGGATCCTCTCTGTCCCCACCCATCCCCGCCAGGATCCTCTCTATCCCCACCTGTCCCCATCAGGATCCTCTCCGTCCCCACCCGTCCCCGTTAGGATCCTCTCCGTCCCCACCCATCCCCGCAAGGAATTACCTCCATCCCCGCAAGGAATTACCTCCATCCCCGCCCGTCCCCATAAAAAACAGCAATTACTTCTGACAAGATCATCAATTCCACAGTTTCTTTTGTGTTTGCGCTGCTGTTTTCCTTGTGGAATCTCTTTGGTGGAACCCTTTTTTTGTTTTCTGTTCAGGTAATTGACTTATAAACCCCCTCTTTTACTATATGGACGAACCCTGCTTCCAAAGCCTTCCATCCCCATGGTAGTCCCATTGGCTAGAGGGGGGTCCCCGTGAGAGTCCCGTGGGTTAGGGGGAATTCCCACGGGACCTCCGCAGGACCTGCGGGATTTCCGCGATCCCCGTTCCCGTGCAGACCTCTATACTGTAGTTCCCTGCTATTTGTAGTGGGTTAAATGTGTGTACTGAAAGTATCGTTATATGTTGCTCTTTGAATCATTGTGAATGTTTTATGCTGTAAGCCGCTTAGTTACAGGCGGTTAAGAAATTTTAGAAATTAAACAAATTTAAAAAAGCCGCACTAGAGGCTGTCGTGTGGCAACAGCACAGAAGCTCATTAATTCCCAATGGGCTTCGGAGCAATTACTGCAGGCCTCCATGGTAATTAGCTTAGTAAAAGAGGACCTTACACCAGTGTTTCCCAACTCGGTCCTGGAGTACCCCCTTGCCAGTCAGGTTTTCAAGATATCCACAATGAATATGCATGAAAGAAATTTGCATATATAGTGTATGCAAATCATGTTTATGCAAATTCAATGCGAATATCATGAAAACCTACTGGCAAGGGGGGGTACTCCAGGACTGAGTTGAGAAACACGGCCTTACACCATAAGTAATGTTCTATTCAAAGTACTCACAGTTTTGTGGCAGCTTATTTTCTACCGCATTGGTTTCAACATAGCACCTCTCAGTGTTTAAGCTCCTCCTCCACCACTTGGGTTGGTTCCTCCAGAACGGCGGGTGGAGCAATCGAAAAGCAATAATGGATGAAACATCACATGCTGATTAGGTGTGGCATGAGGCATATAAACATCTAGTTCCATAAAACACAGGAGTTTACCTGCACTGAGTTAGAACGCTCTTTTACAGAATATTATAGTGCCTGTTTACATACCATAATGTCTAAAGTTCCCTCAACAACTAAAGCCTATGTATTCTATAAGCCTTTACAACACACTTGGAAGTGGATTTACAAAATTTCACAATATCAGTTATAAGAGTATCTCTCTTACCCATTTAGCAGATTTTATCCCAGGATGTGATAATTCATTTTTCCTACGATGAGAAATTAAAGGTCTTGTTTATTTGTTCCCTATGCTGAAGGAAGATGGGACTATGAAATCTTTTCAACCTCTTCAAGAAGAATTTCAACTCTCCTCTTGAGATTATTACATTACATTATATCTCGCACCTGAAGGCAGCTCCCTTAACTTTCGTAGACGGCATAAACCTTTGATTCCCAAGTGAAAGTTCCTTTGCGTTTTCATCAACTGCACTTGAAGGAACATGTGCAGATGGTAAATTATACTGCACTCTTTGACAGAGAGGGTCTTGGGTGCTCCGCTGTCAGAGGATACAATTATGTTAGCCCTTGCCAAGCTGAAATCACTTAGATTTACTGCTCCCTGTGACCCTGGGCAAGTCACCTAATCCCCCGTTGCCCCAGGTATATCAGATAGATTGTGAGCCAACCAGGACAGACAAGGAAAAATGCTTACATACCTGAATAAATTCATTTAAACCATTCTGAGCTCCCCTGGGAGAACAGTATAGAAAATTGAATAAATAAATACTATGGGGCTCATAATTGAAACTTAAACACATCTAAAAACCTACCCAAGTCAGCACTTGGACAACCTAAAAGACAGATCATCCAAGTGACAATAATCAAACCAACTTTCTGGACATATCCAGGGACTTTTTAGGCCTCTGAATGCCCAGAGCTAAAAGGGGCCTATCTGGATCAGTGGTTAGGGTGGTATTTGGGCAGGACGTGGGCTGACCTAGACTTACCGGTAGTCATCCTGCAGGGATAATTAAATGCTTCACGAGACTTCCTGGATGAAACTTATACGTTGCGAGTTAGACGATGTAAAAGCAGGTATAAGTGCTAAAATGGTATCCAAAGTGACCAGCTAACCACTGCAGAGACAATCTAAAGACCCCCCACACACTCCCCCAGTGATCACTGATCCCCTCACACTGCCGCAAATATCAGAATAAAAACGTACATACCTGTCTCCGGAACATCAGCACCTGCTATAGGAAAGTCTAGTAGAGTTGCATACAGGTGTCTTAAGTAGACTGGGATGGGCTAATGAACCATATTGAGGAGGACCCAAGCCCATAAGCCACTCTAGCCACTACATTCATGGTGGAAACTGTGAGCCCACCAAACCCCCCCCCCAAAACCCTACTATACTGCCATATAGGTGCCACCTGCAGCCATAAGGGCTATTGGGGTTGTAGACAGGTGGGTATAGTGTGTTTTAGGGGGGGCTCACCATATCCTATAAGGGAGTTTGGTAAGTTTAATGAATCTAGGCCTAAGTGCTGACTCTGCCCCTCCCCCCCCCCCCCGGAATGCCCCCAACATAGCCAGCTTTGATTTATTTATTTCTATTTAATTCATTTATAACCCACCTACAACTAACTGTTAAGTACCATTGAATATTAGTGGCTAGCCTTGACCAAGTGATTAAACTAATCAGCAGCCAGTTAAATCACTTTATCAGCCCTGCTTTAGAAAATAAGTCCACACGTACTTATATCTACTTCTAAGCAGCTATAAATGCACATGGGTTTATTTTAGCTGTGATTTCTGCTGGTTTTGTGAGATTATTTTATAGATGCTTGGAGGGGCATTTTCGAAAGGACATTACGATATAGCTTGAACAGGATTTTTAGGAGAGCTAACACAGACAGTTAGAACAAGGCCTAGAAACGTTTTATTTTTACCTCAACTTGAATCTGTTGCTTCACCGATTCTTTAGGAACCATTATATTTGTGTGATAGGAAGAAAAATATAATACATTTAAAGCACTTACAAGGGAGAGGTAAGAGGGAAGTACTGAGAGCTGCTCAGAGGCTGGGCCATGTTACAGAGCTTGGGAGCTGCAAGGAGATCAAAAGGACAGAGGCAAGAAGCTTGGGGGAATCGACACATAATAGTGGCTATCTTGTTAAGAGCCCTGGGACTGTTATTGTGAGCTGAAGAGCATAGAGTTTAAGGCAGTACAAGGAATTGGTGTGATGTTAAGTGAAAATTTGTATGTCAGCTCTGGAGTTTGTGTGTGCGTGGAAGGAGTGAATATTCTTTTTGAAATACCATATATACTCGAATATAAAATGGAATTTTGGGGCCAAAAAGTGGCCCCAAAATGGGGGTCCTGGTTTATATTCAGGCCAGCGCTCAGCCGCCCCCCTCCCAGACTTATTGTAGGTGTCCTCCAGGCCTCTCCACCCTGTCCCTCCCCCCTCCCTGCCCATCGTACCTCCTCTGCCGCTGGAATCCCTGGTGGTCCAGAGGTGTAGCGGGCAGGAGTGAGCTTTCCACGGTCAGTAACTGTCATGCTGTGAGTTCCGGCTTCAACCACTGAGCGGTACTGTGTAGGAGCACTTTGGCTTGATGCTAAGCGGCTTCCTGAATGGCTCCTGTGAATTCTCCTGGCGTCTTCTCTCCATTGCAGCCACCTCAGTGGAAACAGGAAGTTGGCACTGAGGATGGGCCACAGTGGAGAGAATACACCAGGAGCGGTGGCAGGAGAACTCTGTGGATTGCTAGATTTGCTACCACCATCGGCAATATATTTTACAACAAAATAAAGGTAGATGGGGGGAGGGGGATGGAGAGGGGATATGGACTTAGTGCAGCAGGGAAAATGGGCAGAGGGAGAGATGAACAATGTAGAGATAGCATAGGGACCCAACAGCTGAAGGCAGTCTGCTGAAACCTGAATTCATATCAAGCTACAACATTTAGCAATTCAAGGGATTAGGGCCTCCTGAGATTTTAGGTGTTCCGCGACACACTGTGGGGAGGAGGAGAGGCGTATCAATCAAATCGAAAAATCGATTCAACAGGGTGAATCGAATCAAATCAAAACATTTTTCCCTGAATCGGGCAGCACTACTCTGCATTTGTTGCAATACAGGAGGAGGTGGGTCTCAGCTCGTATGAGGGATGGGGATGGGGAAATTCCAGGGCTGCAAGGGAAGGAGGTGCCCTGTTAGATTTAGAAAGAGGCAGAACAGACAGCAAAGAAGATTGTCTCTTTGGCTAAGTATGAGAACACATCGGATCAGATAGGTATAAACTTGAGGAGGTTGGAATTCACTCAATGCAATAAACTACCTAGTGCTAGAACACGGCAACTGTCAACAGACAGGACCCTAAATTATCTCAGACGAGACAGCCTTCCTAGTTGCAGTAATTTCACTAAGGGCATTCATCTTACTGTCAAGGGTGTCACTTCACCCCTATTTTATACCCCTCCCAATTTATTCTAGACAAATCATTGCAGTGACAGTGCTGAGGTGGCCAGATGTTCTTTACACATTTAGGCAACTAACTGGCATGGATATTGTAGTGAACTATCTAGATCAGCGGTCTCAAACTCCAACCCTTTGCAGGGCCCCATTTTGGATTTGTAGGTACTTGGAGGGCCTCAGAAAAAACATTAGTTAATGTCTTATTAAAGAGTTTGAGAACACTGAGTTAAGGGGAACGGTTAATCTGCTGGCTGGGTTGGAGGGCAGAGGGGAGAACAGGGCAATCAAGCCATTGTGACATCACTGATGAGGTTGGCTCTTATTGGTGGAATGAGGCATTATGACATCACAAACAGGATGTCATGGTTACAGTTAAGCCAGTGGTCTCAAACTCAAACCCTTTGCAGGGCCCCATTTGGGATTTGTAGGTACTTGGAGGGCCTCAGAAAAAATAGTTAATGTTTTGTTAAAGAAATGACAATTTTGCATGAGGTAAAACTCTTTATAGTTGATAAATCTTTCCTTTTAGCTAAGTCTTAATAATAATATTGTAATTTATAGCTAAAGAGACATACAATCAAGAAACTGTTTTATTTTACTTTTGTGATATGATAAACATACTGAGGGCCTCCAAATAGTACCTGGCGGGCTGCATGTGGCACCCGAGCCGTAAGTTTGAGACCACTGATCTAGATCATTATAGTATTATTTCTAATTATTTGGTTATCTAATTTCATCTCTTAATTGTAATGTTTTAAAAATTTTTTGTAAACTGCATAGAACTTTACGGCCCTGCAGTATATAAATTAATTATTATTATTATTATTATTAGAGCTCCTTGCAGACCTCTGCAACCAAGAGTTCTAATTCGCCATTGTTTGATAATTTTGACTCCTTTCCCCAAGGACTGTAAACGGGCTCAGGGAAAATGTAGCCACTTTACCTGGATAAGTCAACCTGCTGTCCACAGAGAACCTACATTACAGGCAAGTAACTACACTCTGCACATGGTACTACACACAGCACAGGCATCAGGCTGTTCCCACAGAACTGATTCAGTGAGTGCTTCTCTCATATATGTCTGCATAGATTAAGGAATGAACCCACATAGGCCATCCTGGCTGGATTTTGCATAAATCAATTTTCAGAAAGAAATAGCTATATAAGAGAAGACATTTGCACTTTTGATGGTCCTTGCACACCTCTGGCAGAAGGCAATGATTCACTTAATAACGCCATAGGAATATGGCACTCGTCACGTTTCTCTCTCTCAAAGCACAGAAGGATTTGATTGTGTTAAGATCTGAAAGCTATAATTATACCAGAAAAGAGCAGGCATACCTTCATTATGGTTTAGCATGCAAGAGGCAGCCCTCTGAGCAATTATCTGCCAGCACTGCAATTATCCTTACAGTGAAGGTACATATTTAGAAAATTGCTGACGTTGGTGAGAATCGCTGTTAGGGGGAAACGAAGAGAAGTCTCTGCTGACAGCTAAAGAGACTGGAAGTGGTGTGCAGTCTTCCAAAAGTACCACAACTGAATCCAGATACTGAGCTGACCTTGCAGTACTGCAGAGCCCGAGAGCCTTCTGGGATTAGCCAATTGAAAAAAAAAAACCCCACAAAAACCCATCTTCTTTATTGAATAACATCCTTTCTGTACATCTGAACAGGACTGTACCAAAATTGAGGAGAGGGTGGAGTGGGAGCAATTTTATACCCTGTGTGGCCACACTGGTTGGTACAGTGGGTCGAGAACTGGGCTCAGTTCCCACGACAGCTCCTCGTGACTCAGGGCAAGTAACTTAATCTTCCATTGTCCCAGGTACAAAAACTTAGAACGCGAGTCCTCCAGGGACAAAGAAAGTATCTGCATATAATTTAAAAAAAAAAAAAAATCACATTTTCAGGCTCATAATCAAAAAAACATAAATGTCCAAAAAGCACCCTAAATCAGCACTTGGACATCCTAATCGCCTGGACGTCCAAGGGCCAACAATCAAAACCATCTTTCTGTACGTCTAGCAAGGTGTTCCAGTCTTTGTACGTTCAGAGCATGAGATTGGTGTGGTAGAGGCATGTTATAGGTGGACTTTGGGTGGCCTCATGGGTGGGTTAGACATGAACGTCTTGCAGCCATAATCAAACATTTTGCAAGACATCCTGGATGGAACTCATACGTTTGGAACTAAACCTGTTTTAGAAGGGTCTAAGTGCCACAAAGGTCCCCAAACTGAGAAGATGGCCATTGCATGCTTCAAGGTAAGACACCCCCACACTCCTCCAGTGCTCACTGAGCCCCCTTCCACCACACAAAAATGAGAACAAGAAGATACATACTGTCACAAACACTCCTCAGAGCGGAGTTGCAAAGTGACAAAAACTATGATCTGGCATGTACCCTACAACCAGCGGTAGCTTCAGGCCTTCTACTTGACCCTAGGTAACTGCCTAGGCCTGGGAGCAAAGGTTAGTACTGGCTTCAACCAACCAAATACA